>NC_086296.1:12349480-12665057 GCF_963924245.1 Chroicocephalus ridibundus | reverse complement strand
TGGTTTTAAACTAGAGCAGGGCAGGTTTAGATGAGACATTAGGAAGAAGTTCTTTACAATGAGGGTGGTGAGACACTGGCCCAGGTTGCCCAGAGAGGTGGTGGAGGCCCCATCCCTGGAGACATTCAAGGCCAGGCTTGATGAGGCTCTGAGCAACCTGATCTAGTGGAAGATGCCCCTGCTGACTGCAGGGGGGTTGGACTAGATGGCCTTTAAAGGTCCCTTCCAACCCAACACATTCTGATTCTATGATTCTAAGTATGATTTTGTATTGAAATGTAGCACCATGAGAAAGTAGACTTGCCTTTACCTTACTTGCCTATAAAAATTTTAATAAGCAAATATATATCTCCTGAGAGCTGCAAAAGATACTCAAGCTCATGTTTGAAAAGCCATTCATAAATGGAAAAATATCACTGTGAATAGATTATATATTGGACAAGTAAGGCAGAAGAACAAGGTGTAATCAAGGAACAGATATAAAGTTATCTTTCCCTTTTTGAGTGGCCTATCCAAACAAGCCAAAGGCAAAGTTTAAATCCATGTTATTACCGTTTTGTTTACTGTCATTTTGGCAGCTGACCCAAAGTCCACCAGTTTAATGTGTCCTGTTCTGTCAATAAGAACATTCTCTGGTTTGATATCTCTGTAAGCAAGAAGAAAGCAATCAGTACCTTTCCATACTGTTCCCCACTGTCACATCTCAATAACAGGATATCCTTATTCACCTACACTCGACTGTGCTCAGTTGCATAAAACCTTAACAAGTGGGAGTCTTATTTCCAACTGTTGTTCTGTTTCCAAGCAAATAGGAAAGTAGTAAAGTTCCCTTTATTTCCACGGAAAGTTAATAATTATTGACAGAAGATGGAAAGAGAAGGTCGTTTTGCACCTTGACTACAGGGTAACTGAGTTACAGTGAAGTATTACGTAGCTTTCTTCCCAAATTTCCTTGCAGCTTATTATTCTGTACATCTTTCAAATCCAGGCAGCTATCCTGCATTAGAAAGCCACAGCCTATGCACTAAGTGCAGTCACTACTGTTTCTTGGAACATAAAATATTTCATAACATTTCCGAAGCCTCAGAATGGAATAAATTTCTTAAACACCAATATGATTTGAAAAAGCATATAGAAACAGCCTTCAAGCCTTGATACGATCCTCAGAAAACTCTGATATTTAACTGGTCCAACATCCTATACTGCTCTGTTCACCAATCAGCGCACAACAGGTTTTTACAGTTACACTAATTTCCCATATTACTTGGTACTAAAAGCAACAATCTCTGGAAAAGATTTTCATTTTTTATAGTGCAACATTAAGGCTTCTTTTTACTAAGCCTCCAGAAAATATATATAACAATCCTTTCTTGATATTAGTTTGAACTTTACATCAAAGTTAATGCCTTTAGCTATAATTATAGTTGGAGTCTGATTAATTTTCTAATTTTCTCTTCTGATACAGCATGTGAAATGCTATCCTGAAAGAGGACAGAATATTAAAAAAAAAAATAAAACACAACAAGAATACATCATTCCAGAACACTTTTTCTGGAATGATAGTGATCAACTATTATGTGCGATGCAAAGCAATGTTTACCTACCGGTGTACATAACCCATCTGATGGACACTGTGAATGGCTAAAATCAACTCTGCAAGATAAAACTGGACCATACTCTCATCTAGTTGGTCATCATATCGGTTTAAGAGTGACAGTAAGTCCCCTCCAGGCTGATACTCCATAACCTACATAAAATTTTACAGGAACAGATATAGTTCATACATACAAAAGATATTCCATTCAATTCCTCCATATTACACTGGACACATATCAAACAGCAGCATGTAATGCAGGAAAATTTACAGAAGATGAGCACACTTCAACCACCACATTGTTCTTCAGCATACCAATGGCAACAGTGTTTAATAGAGGAGAAAAGAAACAAAGAGTAGGCATTACCAAGTAGAGATTTTTCTTGTCTTGAAATGCATATTGTAACTGTGGAATCCACGGACTGGTGCTCTGAGATAATATATTGCGTTCTTCCTCAAAAAACGACACCTACAAAAAAAGGAAGTGTTCAGTTATGTCACGATGAAAATGAGTTAGAATACATTAGAATCCCCTAGTTTCAGAAAGATTTGAGTCTGTGCCAAAGGCACACATCAAAAAAAGTTACCCAGAAAATATTAAATGCTATTTTCTTGTGATGTGCACCTTTAAAAAAGTAATTTTACTCCTTTGTGTTTTCCGTTCCCCCCCAAACCTTCTGTTGTCTAGCTTGCTTTCTCAACTGAATGGTCTCTGCAACAAAGGCCAGCTTCCCTTTCAAACCAGTGAAGCATCTACCAGTCTGGAATGCAATCTTGGTTGAGCTCATCTGGACTGACCCTAATAAAATAAAAATAATCTCAAAAGAATCAGACAAACAGAAAAGAGGCTAGAGCAACTATGGGGTAGCATCTCACAGCTAATTCAGTAATAAATTCATTGTAAGGTATTAAAATAAAGACTTTCTTGAAATCATCCTCTAGCAACTATTTAATTATTCAGATGTGCAGCCAGACAACAAGAAATTAATTGTATCACAGAGATACTGCAAGTTCATTTAGATCAACATTCCCTACATTCACTGACCCATGCTCAACAAGGCTGAGCAAGTGTCATATTGAAGGCAGTATCACACTTTGCTTTCCTGTCAACCTATGCCATAGCAAGAGTAATTTTAGTTTATCTTCATTTCTGATAGCCACAAACAATGCTAAGGAATCTCAGGAGCAACATAACAGCACCATATATTGGGAACAACTGATGCAGATATTGCTGTATGAATTCACAAGATCTTTCATGGAGTATCTCTGTCCTACTTGTCATCCCATGTCAGTGAAAGGTTAACTTCTGTTTCTCACCAAACTATGATAGCAACCTTCATTATCCCTTTTTTTAAGTTTTCAAGTAACACATTTCTCAAGCTAGTGAGAGGCTCTCCATAAAAATCCAGTCGCCACAGTTTGCCTTCACACCCACTCTTGACATTCTATGTCGCTCTTTAAAATAAAAAAACCTTAATGAATAGATTGCCTGAAAATTCAAGCCATCATCAAGCTGATCAATACTGATCCAGTATTTTCTTCATTTGTTTTTTCTTGTCTTACAATTAGATGGTAAACCCTTTAAGACAAGGGCCATTTTTCGTTTTGGACGGCACCTCACACAATAGATTCGTAGTCTATGACAATGGCTTTTAAACACAGCAAAACTACACACAAATATATTACTTCACTGAAATGTAGGATGATCCTTCTCAAGATACACTTTTAACTTAATTCTAATAGTAGTGACCAAAAGGAAATGTTCAACAAATCATAATGTATCGTTCTACTATCATAACAGAAAAATATACATACGTGCTCCTGCGCCAACAAGGACTCCTTGCTCGTCACCTTCATAGCATATACATCACCAGTAACTTTCTCTCTTACTACTTTTACATCTGCAAAGTGACCACAGCCAACCACACTCTTTACTTCAAAATCCTTCACACTGGGTTGCAGTTCCCTTAATTCAGCTATAGTCTCTGCATCTATAAAAATAAAATACTTATTTTTACATTAGCCAACTGGCATTTCATAACAAACACAGCATCAAAAATGAGGAATAAAACAAAACAAAAAGCCCCACATTTAGTTCCAGACTTTAAAGAAATGTTAAATTATTCCAGAATGTGCTTCTTAAAAAAAAACAGTATGCATAAGTACTAGAAAAAGACTGTACTAATGCATAGTTAAGACTGAAATATGGTATATACAAAAGAATCAGGAAACGTTAAGACAGTTCCCATAGCAACCATAATTCTGTCCCATTCATAACATCATAGGCTGATAGCCTCTTTTGTTTCTAATTTCTTTCCAACCATCCTTTACCAATACAAAGTGTATTCTCTAAATATGAGGGCTTTACCCAGCCGAGTTCCACGAGTCAAGTGGCAGGGTTTTCTCCTCTGCCTGTGGGAGGCACTAGTCTATTGGCTAACAAATAACCGTAGACATTTATTTCAGTTATTCAGTTCAAGTTTTCCATTGACTAGTTTCAACCAGCATGCACTGTGATAATCAATTGCTCACTGTAGATTGTTCTAAAAATTCTTCAGACTAGCAGAAAATTACTCTCTGCTAATAATATCTAGAAACCGTTGGATGGAGCTATTATAGAGGGCATGATGAGTTACTTTTAACCAAATGGCTTCCTAGAATATTTTAATAGAAAAATTGATGGATTTTTTTTTCTTCCTTTTCCCCAAAAAGAATCCAAGCACATTATCAGTAAAATATTTACTCCATCACAAATTCAATTTCTGAAGCACAGAACTACTATTTACAAGTTACACATGCAAAATTCAGGTAACACATTGAATCCAAAAGACTACTTCAAGCTGAAAGAGACAAGCTCCTTCCTAGATTTTTTTTTCCTCGTACCTCTAGTCACTGTCCTGCTCTCAACTTCTGACATCCTTCTGTTGTGCGTACTTGGAGCTTTGCTGTATGCACTACTCAGCCACTTTTAAAGAAAGTGCCTCCTCAACTACAAATATAGTACGGACTAAGAAGGATGCACATTCGAGTCACAGCACTTCAAAAGCCACTTGCATTTCACCTTTTTGGACCTGAATAAAGCCTTACTAAGATTGCCAAGATCCCCTTTGCAATGTTGAGTCTGCCCACAAAAAGTCAGATGCTCAAATCCTAGGTTACAATTTTTAATGAATCAAAGCAACTAAAGCATTATTTAAACGTTCAGATTCTTAAGAACTGTCTTTTATAATGACATCTGAAAATGAGTCTAAGCGAACTTACACTTCTTGACAAAGTTGCCAACATGTTTAATTTTCATTAAAGCGGGGTTCCTGCATTCTTCAAAAAGAACGAATAAAGAATCAAGGATGCCTTCCCGGGAGAGAGGAGACATCTGCTGTTGAGTCACAAAGAGTGGCTTCCCCTGGAAAAAAAAAAGAAGCAACAGCAGATGGAGTCTTAGACAACAATGAAAAGCCTCAAATCAATAACATATGTATAGAGCAGATTATATATTATCCATTTAAAAATCGCTACTTCAGAAATTAGACAAATGATACAGAAATGTGAGGTAAATATATCAACTCACTATGTGTATCTGTAATAGCTGTTACAGGTATTTTACTTTCAGACAAAGTGATCCTTTAAAGATTGTTAAAGTTGAAATCACAGCTTTCTTGAAACTATCTACATCTTGCTGACAACTACGATCTGAGCAGCTTTTTTCTTGACATGGTACCATGTGGATTTTTTCATGGTACAAATAGGTTAAGCAATCAGTATTGATATTAGGTCTAGAAGGAGAAGGTGCTGAACCTCAGATGATCAAGTAGCAGCTAGTTAGGTAAACGCATCTCATGACAAACCCTCAGCTACACCACGCATGAAAAAATTGTTGATAACAGGACATGGAGTGCAATATTCCATCTTTATGTGGGAAAATCCACTCAGGCTAAAACATTGACAGACAAACATAAGACCAGCTCCTATGCACTGAACTTTCTGCAGACTAGATACACACTTTGAACGTCAACAAGTCATCCTCCTCTTTTACCCCTTCCTTCAGAGGGCCACAAAGGCACGCTTTGAGTGTCCACATAGGCATGCAAAAGTGTATTTTGATACGCTGCGGGGGGACACACACAAACAAAACCGAGATCAGCTAATCCCGGGCCAGACGCTCTTTACCTGAAAAAGCAGATTTAGCCGAGAAACTCGGCTGGTGATGGGCTCCATCGGTCCTGCCTCTACCGGATTCCGGGCGCATTTAAACTTCAACATCTTTACGGATTATGTCGTATAAAAGATCGCCTGATAAAGAGAAGCGCGACTTTCAAGAAGAGGTGATTTAAGAGGCGACTTTAAATGAAAAAGGAGGATGAAGACGGGTACAATTTAAGCGACGTTTATATTTCCTTGGAGACAAAATTTATTAAAAATAACAACTTTGAACGCACGCAAACCCCCGCGCCGCTCTCCTCACCTTTACCGCCATCCGGGTTTGAACGGAGCCGAGGGCGTGTCCCCCCACCCCACCACTTCCGATGACGCGCCCCCCCCCTCCTCAGCCAATCCCGAGGCCGGCCTGGCGGAAGCGCCGTCATCACGTCCCTAGAGGAAGGGCTTCCCCCTCCTCGGGGGGGCGGGGGTGGGCGCGCGGGAGGACGGTTAACGGTTTTAACCGTCAAGGCGGCGGGCTGACCGCCATGTTTGTCGCTGAGGGAGGCCGGTTGCCGCCGCTGCGGGCCCAGCAACCGCTCGCTCCCTCAGGGCCCGGTGGGGCGGGGAGCCCGCGAGGGACCGAACGGTCCCTCGCGGGCTCCCCGCCCCACCGGGCCCTGAGGGAGCGAGCGACGGGGTTCGTTCCCCTCACCATTTATTTTTACCTTTTTTTTTTTTCTCCTTTGACAAATCGTCAAAGGCAAAAAAAAAAAAAAAAAAAGACTCATTCTGAGTAATTGTGACCAGAGCTGGCGCAACCGTAGGCTAGACGTCATAGTTGGCAGCAGCTAACTGCCAGGTAGGACAGCCAGAGGGGAAATAAAACTGTTTTGAGAAGCTTTAAACTGTGCTCCGTGAAATGCTTATTTGACCTTTATGTCCCACTTTTCTTTTTTTTTTGGTGATGTATGTGACCATCTTATTCATATATAGGGTAATTAGCTTAAAAGTGAAGTGTTGGTGAAAACGTTCCAGCTCGGCATCCCCTCCAAAGTGCCTATGTGCCGTCCATCAAAATGCTAAGTGGATTGCAGCATGACCTTGCTTTAACGACGGATGGGTACAGTGATGTCAGTGGAGAACATCAGCGTGAAGCGTTGATGCTATCTGCAAACATCACGATTATGCAAAAACACAGGATGCTATTTCAAAGTACAGTTCTTTGTTACACAGTGTCTTGGCAGGCTTTGAGCTGGCAACAGATCGAGGTGATGGGGTTCCTTAAAAGAAATAATCATGTTGCTGCATAGTGACACAAAAGAAGATGTTTTGCTATCCAGCAATCATTTTAATTATGCTAATAAGAGCTTGGCATCTAGCTGATAAGATAATGCACAGATGGATTTTTTGTATTATGACTTTATACAAATCATTTTACGGATTTGTGCTTCCTTCCACCTCTTCCAGTCCACCACTGGAACTCTGACATAATTTTGTTGTATTTCTTGTCTCAAACTTACATATCTGGGTTCATTTCAAGTTATTAAACCTGAAAGAGTTTTTAAAATCTAATTTATTGTCCACCACCTGCACTGCCAATTTGCTGTTTGGATTCCATTCAGGACACTGTCATTGTCTATGTCTCATCCACAACTGCATTGCACAAGCGAGATGAGCTCTTCAAAAGAAGTGCGATAAAGAGCTTTCTTTTCATAAACTGATTGATTTTCATGCTAGCGCACTTTAGTAAAATATCAGATCCTGCCTTGATATTTGCAGCCTACTCATATCTAAGGGTGCTCTGTCCTAGGTTTTAGACAAGTCTTACTGTCTGCCATCCAAACTGAGAGAACTTTAGGCTCCTCTGCCTTTCCCTTTCTCCAGCCGACCTTCTGCACAAATGGTGTTAGCCACCTCTCTTTTAACTGCCAAAATTACTGTTAAATATCCACGCTGTTTCTAATGCCTCTTGGGAAATGACCATATCTGTACATTAATTTAGATGTAGAAAATGAGGGAAGCAGAAGAGCTGGGTTCTCTTTCTGACATGTCCTTTCCGTATTGTGTTCAAATGATTCTATCTTCTCTGCAGGATGGTGTAGAACAGCTGATCCACAGACTGGATGAGGAGATGGCTCATTAAAGGTTTCATCTCACCCACATTAGGCTACCCTTTCCCTTCTGCAACATGAACACTAGCTGTGGGTCTCCCACCCAATATCCCAAGTTTGACCAGCCGGGTGAGGCTGGCTGTTAAAAGCATTGTTTGGGATGGATACAGTTTTCCTCATGATTTAGGTGAGGGCTCAAAAGTTAGATCACTTCCCTTTAAGAAGGCCCTTAAATATATATTTTGCTAGAAGCAGTCATGTGGTAAAAGACCACTTACTGTTTTTTCTTCTTTGTTGCGGTGTAAAAGGCTCACATAAACAAGAATATCTACTAGCAAAATGAAATAGCATAAAAATACAGCTGCACAAGAACTGTTATCAAACATCAAGAAAAGAAGCTGAAGTGGCAGATGGAGGGAGCAGGGGAGACAAAGAAAAGCTGTGCAGTTTCAGTGATAACACCTCAGTACCTGTTTCTGATGTCTGAGGTAAAAAAAAAAAAAAACCTTTTCAGAAGAAGATGTATTTTGTTTTTCTTTAAAGTGGTGATCTGAAGTCTTCAGAGTGAATGCGATGATTCCTTCATACTTTTGATATTTTTATCAAGAGCAATCACAGTAGACTAGTTCTTTGTCTTTATAATGGACAAATTATATATCAATTCTTGATTTTGGCAGCTACTCCTGTGGATAATCTCATTTCACGTGAAGGATCATTGCAAACCTGCAATTGTACAAAACAAGGGCTTATTCCTTACTATTAAATTAATAAAATAAATAGCTCTATGATTTTCTCTAAACAGGCCCCAATATGGTGCTCAACATGTTTTGACATCTCACCATGCAATTGGTTACCATCTGTTTGGCATTTTTTTATTATAAGAGTAGGGATTTCCCTTTATTTCCCCGGGCAAAATTCTCTTCCCTCGTGCTGTTGTGTAGTGCGCCAAAGTGACCCTGTTCCAAAGCTTGCTTGTCACTAACACCCTTCAGGCTTGCTCGGGGTCTAAGACACTAAGTAAAAGTAAAAGATGAGGCATGCAGTATGCCAACCTTTTGCCGAGAACCTGGTATTCAGATTCTCATCCAAACTAACATCGCCATATTTTAATGGGCAGAGAGATGCCAAATCCCCCCTAACATCATCTGGCTGTGAACTTCTGTATTTACAGCAGCGTCACTCTTAAACATCTTCATCTTTGGAGCAGCAAGACACTGGTGACTGCTCTTAGGATGCTAACTTCCTGACATTTACATATGGCTAGAAGGCGATAAAAAAGGCTTGTGCTATCACAATTATAAGAGCTAAGCATGACCAAAAAAATCCCATTTTTTGTTCTACCTTGGAAATCTCTTCAGCTCTGTGGTTTCCAAAATCTAATGCCAATCCATTCATGCAGACTGGTAGCAGTTTGCAACCTAGGCTTCCAGAGTATGTGGACCCCAGAAATAAATCGCATTCTTCAGCAATTCTTTTGTTGAATGTTATGGCTGGCCTTTACCATAGCTAATCTATATGCGTATGAAAACAAAAAATGAATTATTCCTTATCAGCTCTATTCCTTTCTGTAACTTCAGTATTCAAAAGATCCTGTAATAAACCAAGCTCTTCCATTATTTTCCTAGCCCTAACCCTGATCATAGCTGAGTTACCACTTTCTGCATCAAAATAAAGGGTTAAACTTGTCTGACTTGAACGCTATCATAAACCCTTGCTAATAGTAGCTCTCACCACTGCTTAATGGGACCAAAATTATCCTAGGCACATTTTTTTCCACTTTCTTTTCCCAAACTATCACAAAATATCCAGCTTAGATGTAATAGTCATGCACACTACAGGGGACAGAAATATTTGCACAATACATCTTTAGGAGTAACAGTTATGGAAAAGGTAAGTAAATTCCTTTTCTGAGAAAGATATGAAGGCAAAGAGAAATAATCGCCAGGAAAACATATTGTCTTTCCTTCTGCCATATTTTTAATTTCCTCCTTAGAATTTTTGGAAAAAAGATCACTCTGCAATCATTCTCCTAGGATAAGCAGAAAGGAAATGAAACTTCAAAAGACCTAAGTGGCTGTTCAGTGTTTCTTCCATAGACTTCCACTAGAATATTAAAGGCCTTTTTTGTTTATATTAGCAATACGCTAATAATAGTATTATAAGTGTTAGTGTTCACTGGGGGGGCGTTATACATTGTTTTTATTTTCCTTATATTTACAGAAGTAAAATCCACTAAAATAGTGTTTTAAATACACATGGTAGCCTTCCTATTAGATACATAGCCATCATCTATCTTTGTGTTTATTTATAAAATTTCAAACAGACACATGTGATGCTCTTCAGACCTAATCCCAGTTCTGAGGATTCCTCATTCCAGCACACACTGTTCCGTGACTACCCAGGTTTTCTTACCAAACTCTGCTAACATTACATGTTGAATTTCTCTGTAAGCCAAAACACAATCATGCTAAATTTCTGGTTTGACCAAAATGAAATGGGAACCAAATTGGGTCACTAACAACACTTTTTATATGCAAATTAAGCATTTAACCGCATGAAAGTTAAGTGCTTTTTAAATCCTAATTGTCTTACACTTTAATTTTTTTATGTTTGTCCTAGACCAAATACCTCATTACTTACTGGAGAAATAATTTATTAATTTTTAGATGCAGTAAAAAGCAAATGATCTTTTATATATCTCAGCTTCAGGCTTCCCTTGTGCCACCACAGGAACACCCCTGATTCCACAAAAATTGTCTTACAGAAGCAATTTATTAAACCTCACGATCTGTCAAGACACATGAATATTGATGTCTTCACATTAACATCTCCTGGAGCTGCTGAAAACTAAATTTGTCATGACTTAACGGGAATTATATGTTGCAGAGCAACAAGTGACAAGGGCTTAATTAAAGCAAAACTGCCAAAGTATCTGAGCAACTACAATAAACACATTTTTTTAAAATGTAGCTAAAGAACTACTTGTATGTTTTCACTGACACGGAAAGGAAGGCAATGTTGAACTCTGTTTTAGAAGATAAAACCTAGAATGGGACAGGTGCAGTTTATCATCTGGAAATTGCATACAACAAAATACTCAGTTACTCTGGAATTTAGACATGGTCATCATGTAAAAGACTGCCATATCAAATCATATTTTACCTGGATTCCAAAAGACGATATGAACTGAGATACCTTTATAGTGAAGACAGCAAATTCTTTTGAGAGCACAATTAAAACTTATTAGTAGAATTTAATCTTACTTTGGTCCTAGGATGAATGAATTCTAGATGTTCACAGGAGGACTTTTTCCTTGCCTTAAACCAACAAATCCACAGGAAAGACACCCTTTAGTTTACTACAACAATAATCTGCTTGCTTGTCATCTGCGCTTCATTGCTATGTGTTGGAATTCTATTCAGAAACCTGGCATTCCCCGCCCTCCTGTGGGCTGCAGAACGTTGTGTATCCTGATTTGTGGTGAAAGAAGTTCTGACTCAGTCTAGTCCACGCACTATATTCGGAAACTGGAAATCTGACCGTCATCAAGGGAAAGTGCTCAAAAAGATTCATTCTGCCTTAATATAAGTAGTAGGCTCTTAGCTGATCTCTGTCCCTGAGCGGAGCCAGAAGCAGAGATGTGCCAGACACACACCTCCCTGTCCAATACTGATGAGTGGCAGAGCCGTGCACACACATAAATCTTTTTGGCTGACTTCCATAAAGGTGGAAGAATGTGAATTAATTTAGGATTTAGCTAGATGGCGTTGAAAGATACTCGTATGGCGCTATACCATTGTGATTTTGGGGAGAACAGGTCTAGTGATTATTCGGAGTTTTCTGGAATAAACAAGGTTAGACTGATGTTGAAACTCAACTATGTAACAAAATGGCAGGCAGCCATCTGGGGAGGGAAGCATCACTAAATCAGTTTTCCACTGGAGTGGAAAACATTCCCCTTTTTGAAACAAGGATGTTTGTTAGTTTGTTGTTTGTTTGTGATTGGTTGTTTTTTTTAAATAGGTCAGTTCAATGCCAGTTGCAAACTACAGTTCAGTTGGGAAGAGCCTGCTCATATCAAGTCCACACACTGAGGCAGTAGCTCCACTCCTCTCTGCTGCAGAAGTCATTGGGAGTAGAAGGTGCTCTCCCGCAGCCCAGTGTTGGCTGACAGATGTAGCTACAACGTACTACAGAGTTCCAAGATTTGTTGTCTAAAAGCAAAATAAAATGACTCACTCTTACCTACAGTTCTGTAAAACAAATACTGTCAGACTGAAGCATCAAAATTAAGTATTAAAATAGATTAAAGAAAATATGCCTGTTGAAATTACGTAAGCTCTTTTTTTAAAAAAGAACAACAAAACTTTTTACTAACTCTGGTGAATTAAGATGCAGAGGCAGACTTGGCTTCTCTGTGTAAGTGAACCTGAAAGAAATTCTATCTTGTTTCTTTTGAAGATTTATTCCCAAAAATCCAGTAAACAATAATCTGTGCACTACAGCCTTATAGGCACGGTGGCGAGAATGAATAGGGTATCAAAGAACAACAGCAGCACTTTGTTCAGAGTATAAATAAAAGCATCAGAAGAGGCAATGACAACTTTAATCTAGAAGAACTCTTCCAGGTAAGACTAAAAGAAATTTAGTTATGATTGCCTGTCTATTTTTTAATTTGGAATCACGATTTTGGTACTTTACAGACTTAAGATGTACTTGCTCTGAGTGGGTGTGTTCATTCCTGTCTTGAAGAACTCACAGCAATGACAGCCTACATGTTACTTTATTTAATTCTTCTGGAATTAGTTCTATACTGTTTGCTTGGAGGCCAAGTAATATTTTACAGTGACTGTTGTGGGATTCTGATTTTTAAACAGCTTTTCCATGTTAAGAATTGTGATGAATAAGTGATTAAGACATAACACTGACAAACAGTGAAGTAACTTAATGTTCATATAGGGATTGAATGACAATTTCTGGCTGCTCTGGAGGTTCCTGCATGGTCAAATCGCTGTTTTGGAGCACTGTTCACCATTCCTGATGGGCTATTGGCCTGGCTCACATTGTTTTCTTACACTTTTAAATTTCCTTTGCTACCTGGAAGGAAAAGGCTACAAAACTAGTATATTCTTCCTCAAACAGAAAAAAAAAGGACGGTGGGAGATTGTTGCAATGATGAAATGTTCATGGTCTGCCAAGGAATTGCATTTAGCCATTTTAAGCCAAAGGCTGGATACTAAAACACCAGTCTTGAAAGAGGAACGGAAACTCCATGCAAAAGAGTTTCTGTGGAATAAACATTTCCTGCAAACAAAAAAACAGGCTTAAGACTACTTTTCTTTTTTTCGTGTGTTTTTAAAGTACTACTGACAGACTTAAAGTTTTTAAACTTACTTTTTAATAAAAGGTGGGTTTATACTACTGTTTCAAATTTCTCTATAATTGAATAAATTACATAAGTACTAAGGTAGAATATTTTCTACTTTCTGCTCTTCCCATCACTCAGCTATCCAGTTTTCCTAAGAGTAATGAGTCTTGTGCATGGATTCTCTGAAATTTTGAAATGGATCAGATGCAACATTTATTAATTGTGCCGGTGGATGGCAACAGCTAATAGCAATTACTTTCTTGGAAACAAAGGGAGAGGTGCAGACTTGTTGGGGAGTAGTACATATTACAATTCTTAAACCTTTTAAACATGAAGCAGAAAGCAGTCAGCTTTTCATATAAAACAATTATCAGAAAAAGCCTAATAGCCAACCTCAAAATGACAAAAGAACCCAAAAAATCTATGCTAAGTAATTGTTATTTGCTAACAACCTTTCTAAAGCAGAACACCAGCTACCACTTAAAATTCTCCAGGAGACAGCAGTAAAAGCAGCGGAGGGTGCTGGGTTAAGCATCAACTCAATCCACCATGAACAGATATTAGGAAATAAAGATGTTCCATTTTAGAATACAGGATGCTGGAATAAAAGAGTATTTGCAGACAGGCTGCATAGTTTGTTGCACCTCTGTCCTCTCTGTATTCTCCTCGGTTTCATTCTGATGCCTTCCAGCAACCCAACATCAAAAGATGATCTATCATCTAGTTCCTACGAATAAGAACAGCTATTTCTCTCTTGAAAAGGGCTCTTTAAATCATACTGGTTTTCTGTTTTGCCAAGCTGGGATTCTTCAGCATCAAACTGAGCCAGAGGCACAGACAGGCAATGCTGGCACTGGTGTTCAACAGCTGTGGAGAGTCTGCTAAAGGATGGCTGGTCTACAGCCAGTCTTCTCACCTTATTTGTAGCCTCTTGGGGCAAAAATGCCATCTAGACATTCAAAAAGGTCCAATAAACAGGCCGATACAAGGTATTTATAAATGATGAAGGTGCAGGAACGAGCCTGTCTCACCACCCTGTCGTTAACTGCCCAGCTGTGGTAGGAGCAGGAGGACACACAGCATGAATCAGGAGTACCAACACATTCAGAAAATGGCAACAGATAAATAACATTTTTCTTTTCATCCCTACCGAGTCTTTTGTAAGGGGCTATTTCTGCCCAAGCTGCATATAAATTTTATGTTGTTAGTAGATTGATGCTGTCTCGCTTCATCTGCACAGTGCTTCATGCCAAAACCACGAAACTGCAGGACTTCAGTCGTAAAGAAAAAAAATAATCAATAAGCCTGGGCAGCTTGTGACGCTTAGTGACAGATTTTCACTGCCTGTATGGCTATATTTTAATTTAGACAAAAATAGTTAACACCGCACTTGCATGCAAAAAGAAGTCATCTGCTTCTTATCTAATGTGTAATTCAATAATTCCTATAATTGATCTTCATTGACAGTTTATGCAAGCTCACTCACCCACACTGCACATATTGTGCTTCCTGACATAATTCCCAACATAGACTATGATATTTCAACAGAGGAAGCTCGTTAAAACAGGTCAAACAAAATAGAGAATCAGAATCTGCTGCAAGTCCTTGCAGCTGTCTGTCTCTTTACCCTCTCCTTCCCTTCTCTCCCCCCCAGTCCCCCCCGAAAAAGGCTCCCAACTATTGGTATTTTTATAATGGGCTAAAAATACAAAAAGCAGTTTTGTTAAATGTTGATAGGCTTCAGAAGAAAAATACATCATAATTTTTTCCCTAATGCTGGACTATTACTGTTGATGAGACATAACTGCCAGTCTTTATTGTTTCCGTGTGGTTTGATTTTCCCTGGAAGTGCCATATATATTCTAATGATCTGCTGAATTAAAAGAATTCTAAATCGGTTCCCAATTGATGAGACGCTATTTCAGAGATAGGCAAATAAAGGACATTTTCTCTCATAGACAAAGCAACACAAAAATTACGGAGGTGATAATGGGTCTTCAGGTGTCTGAAAGAGTGATACGTAATTTCAGAGAAATATTAACAATAGATGCATTTCCCATTTACAATAATTGTAAATAAAGAGGAACATAATGTTTCTGGTTTATAAACACAATCACTTGCCTTGCCAGCATTCTCTAACTATTTCAAATTACTCTTATTCTCCAGAGAAATGAGATATAGGAAGAGTTTAACAGACTAATGACTAATAGATACAATTAATGGTACCAGAAAGCCAGACAAAGTTAAATAGAAGCATGATAAAATACTAAACAGAAAAGGCTGTAAGATCATTTCCAGAGCATATGCTAGCACAGGGGAACTCCTAGTTTAATTTTCTAAAAATACAAAGAAAACTCCAGCTTTTTAAACAAAGCATTATTTGAAGCTCAGAGTGAGGCACTTTTCCAAAGATGTAGATTCCTTCATTACAGGTTCTCTTTCCAACTGTAAGGCCTAATTCTATAGCAGTTGAGCAAATGATTCCCATAAAGAACCTCCTTTACCCAAAAGCCTTTCCCCCCATCAGCTGGGAGTAGGCTTTTAGGCTAACTATCAACTGTGCTGCTGAATGATTTTCCAATTTCTGATGGCTATAGCAGTTCAGGTTAGTTATGCTACACCTTATTGAGCTAGTAAGTCATCCAGAGAAAAAGGAAAGCAACCAAGGGTGACACACGTGCAGATGCAATAAAAATCACAGTAGCCCGCTCTTACCATTCACGCCCACAGCAAGTTCCTAGGGAGGCTTCGGCACAGGAGAGGGATGTTGGTGTGCTCTGAAGAGTAAGACAATATTTCATGAGCTCTGCAGACGTATCATTTTATGTAGGAGCATCTTCTTTTTCCTACAGAGTAACTTCTGAAACACTAAACAAACAAAAACACTTGAAGGGCAAACCCATAAATATTTCAGTTATTTGTATATGGGTTACTCTTTTAGAGGTAAAAAATGGAGTAAAACTGACACGGCATGTATCTTACCTGTCACTGACGCCGAATAGCACAAAACTGACCCAGGGAGCAGTAAAGATCTGGACCTCTGGGCCAGACTGTGTGTCACAGGCAAGCCATATAGCCTTTTCTGGGAGGATATTCCATAATGCTTTGGAAGGCCCTTTTGGCCTTTGCTGAAATTTCTTCACTTAAATGTAAATTTGGGGAAGCAATATTCATCTATCTATGCAACATCTTTGAATCAAAACAGTGAGGGAAAATATAAAAATAAATTAAATTCTTCACATAAGGCTACATCTGATGCTAACCTAAGCGAGTTATTAAAATAGGCAAAAATTCTATCATCTAATCTAAGATGTTATTTTAATAGTAAAGTGTTTCTCAGAGAAACCAGATAGCCAAATATGTGGAAGATAATGCAAGCCCACAGCACTGAAATAATGCACATAAGAAGACTTTTGATGACTCTTCTCTTCCTGCCCAACGAGGCTGATTTCATAGGATTCAAAAGATCTTGTCAGGCAAAGGTCTGAAAGCTTTATAAAACAACCTGATCTCCAAGAGAGAGGAGAATCACACTCCAAAGCACAACAGGTATGAAAGGGCAATCAGCCAAACCGAGCTCTGCTGGAGAGCCTGGATTGCTGTGGAGTTTTATCATAGCCTCTGTATCTAAGATGAAAGGCCGTCAAGTAAGCAAAATATGCACACGATCTCTATATTCCTTTACAACAGCATGTCAAAGTATTCATCAATCTCAATGAATAATATTTGGCTTCATATTTGTCACTTCTCTCATTCGTCACGTTGCAGGTCACGCTGCTTTCATACACCCCATGGGAGAAGTTGACTGTGAACCCAGTCTGAGGCTGCACTAAATGTTCATAAATGTCATTTCCAATGAGACTGAGCTTGCCTAGCCTCGGCAGGCGTGCAATGCTATAAAGCAAAATTTAAAATGGGAAACAAGAATAGAAGATACTTTATTAAGGTAATGTTCATATCTAAATTTCACCCCCATATAGATCATGCGTGGGTGAATATTAGATTTAAGCAGTTAACTGAATGCTGAATATGTTAGTGACAAATATGGTCTACGCACTTCCTAAAATGTCTTAGAAGTATGCAAAGCAACAATATGGGAAAGGCAAGACAGAAAGACAAAGGAAACTTTTAATCTTAAGGTTTATTTTTAGGTCATACATTGAATGAAGGTTTGGCTTCTCCATAGAACACCCACACCCAGGCAGCAGAGGAAAGATTCTGATGAATGTGATACGCAGAGTATCACAACTTTCTCCATGGTTGTTTTTTTCATTTAATGTAGTTAGTTAATTAGATCTCCTCTGATCAATCATTGAATTACCGCTTCAAAAGGCATTAAGATATGATAAGAGTGCTTCGCAGCAGTTAAACACTTTGATTTTTCTGTCCTAACATATTTACAACTAGTGTGAACTAGGTCCTCCCAGCAGGAATAAAGAAATACTTTTTCTTTTTTAGATTACAAGCACAATTTATCTTACAATTTAAAAACTGACCAGTAAAATTACTGTAATATGGATTCATTCTCTCCCCTTCTCCTTTCTGGTATTTAACACTAATCCCTTTCCTGTTTTCCATGTTTCTTATGTTTTGATCTCAAGCTCTTTGGAGCTGTGACCTTCTCTCTTGTTCTATTCAGCTCTCTTACTACCACTACCGTTATACATCTGTGACATCAGCTGTGTTATAGCATCTCCTTCCTTCATCCTTGGGAGTCTGTCTCAAAAAACAAAGAAGTGTAGTCATTACAGGAAGATACTACCAGGATCTCTTTTGGTTCCCTCTTGCAATTTGGGCCTTGAAGAGAAATTGTGATCTAAGGGTTAATACTCTAAGTCATTACTTCAACATGAGGTTTGTGTATGACCTGGCATTGGGGACTGTTGGCTCGTTACTGCCTTGGCTTCTCTTCATCCCTCTGTGAAAGAGGAACAGTCATTACAGGACAGTGTTACCCCAAGAGTTGCCTCATTATAGGTTCTATGAAGAGCTTTGGACTCCTTGGAAAGAAGACAGTACGGGAAGACATAGGATGTAGTTTTTGGAAAAGTCTGGTTTTGCTGCCTCTCCAAAAGCAGATGACATTGCATGTGTAATATTCAGGGATCTTTGCATAGTGCTGTGCAGAGGAGTTCTTATGCTAGCAGTAAAGCAGACACATAAAAAAAGCTTTCAAAGTTGTGCTTCTGTTAGTGAAGCAAGTGCCCAAACGGGGAGAAAAGATGCATTATTTTTTTGAGCAGTATAAATAATGGAAAAAAATTTACTTTTTAATCCTATAGAAGGACATTTGCCAGATGAAAGAGAGTGGAACTGTAGTATAGGAAGTTCTGTCATTGCCTTTCCAACATGATAGTGCAGTCTGCAGGTAATTAAACAACAGAAACCAATACCCATAATTCAACAGTACGTCTTAGCTATTATTTGGCAATTCTTTTTCTCTTGAAAACTCTTATACATAAATATGAGTTTAAAATGGAAATTACTCATAACAAGTTTTATTTCATTGTGAGTTGTTCTCATACAGCAATATGCAACCACATTTGTAAAAATAACAAATCTCTTTTACAGCCATCCGAAGCTGACCTGCACTCTTATGAAGTCTGCTATTTTGAATTTGAATATGCTACCTGTTACGTGGGCAGCAGGCCCCAGAGAGATGATACACCAGTCTGACAACTCTCCATTCTGTGTAGCAGAAAGGTGCTGACAAACCAAAGGGGATTTAGAAACCAGCAACTGGAATGAGAAGACACATGAGTTTCATTTTTCTGGAGAGATTAAGACCTGTGTTTTTTTATAGCAAGGTTGATTACAACCCCCAAATTAAAGCCCTCTACTCACACAGGGAAACAAATTAACATCTGGAGGCTCTCTTCCTAGTACTTGCAGTGTTCCCTGTGGCCAGGCCAGCAGAGGAAAGACAGATTTCCAGGTGCCCTCCAGAGTCAAGAGAAGGAGAGCTTGCTGCTGTAGGCCACCCTGCAGAGCCACTTTCCCTGGGACCCAGGGAAGCTGATGTCCCTGTGCGGCCCCTGTCCTGTAGTATTCACAGACACTACTTTACTTCCTGAAAGCTGTTTTGGGAGGAATGGGCATTTTGAATAGAAGCTGCTTGGACTCCTCAGACTTAAATATTAAGAAGTTTTGTTACTTCTTTCATTCCTTTTTTAGTGCTGTTTTCTTTCTGAACACCTGCTTCAACCCAGAGGACTTTGTTTCTCATGAGCTAGTATTTAGTAAACACCACAAAGCAATTTAGTTTAGTCAATATTAAGAAGCAATAGCTGGCTTTTCCAGCTTGAACTGATATGGGCGAGGTGGAAAACAAGAATGTTTCCAAGCACGATCCTGTTACCAGAACACACACTGATAGTCATCTCACCCTGCCTGCCCCCTGCCTGGCCTCTGCATCTGGATGCCAAAAACATCAGGCATTTAACTTCAGGCTTAAGATGAACATGTAAAAGGTAACAACGCTCTTTTTTGGACCTGCACTGTTTAAAAGAAACAGAAGTACAGAAACCACAGTTTGAAAGCATGAAAAAGGAGAAGGATGCCGGGGGAACAGCACTGACTAACTCATGCTAATGCAGGGTCCCTCAACCATGGAGAATGAGCTTCAGCTAACCAGGAGCAACTTAATTACTTCTGTTCAATGGTTTTCCACCTACATGTTTATCGTAGTTCGTGCTCTTGAAAAGTGCTGAAGAAACAGCACTGGGGATGAAAGGCTGCTCCTCTCTTAGGTAATGCATGCTGCAAAAACTCTTTCTGAAAGCTTCTGTGCTGCACGTACTCAGGATGCCTCCATCCGGGCAGGACTGTCTGGCTTCTAATGATGTGACAGTTCAGGCCCTGTGATTTTTTTCCAGCGCTTGGGATTAGTAAACATGGGGACAGCCTTTGCACCAGTTGAAAGGGTAGGGTTTTTTGGACAAAATACCCCAAACCAAAAATCCCTCAAGGCTGCCCATTCCTTTATCTTAAGGCAAGAAACCAGCAGTAGATGGGAAGGAAACTCTGTTACACACACAGCCTCTCTGAAATGTTTAAATGATTGAACAGGAGCAAGAGGTTCTTGTATCAGATTATCAATCTCCTGCAGTGTCCAGTCCCCCATAAATCTTGTTCACAAAGACAAAAGGACACATCCTTCCTGCCACAGCCACATGCAGCACTGACCACAGCACAGCCAAGGCAAGGTTTTTGGAGCTCATGAGCCCTGCAGATGGAACACAGAAATGTTCTCCAAATCCAGCAAGGTTAGCACACAGGTCACCTAAATACGGGCAGGAACAAGCTTACCGTCTCTTGTGCATATCCATTGGTCACACATTCTCTAATGAGGGACAACAACTGACCAGATCCTGCATGGATGCAAAGGTGCTGGTATTTGCACCAAATAGTTAATAGGCCCTAAGAATTAGTAATTACACAAATAAATATATAGCTAATTAAGACACTTATCCTTTACTTTTTACTTTCAAACTTCTTGTTCCCAGGAAGTGAATCAGGCGTCTCTTCAGATAATTTATAGAATATCAGTTTCCATAACAACATAATTGCTCAACGAAGCAAAAATACCTGGAAGAGTTGCCATTATCATGAAATAATTGACCACAACAGTGAGTGAAGGAGGCTGCATTAAAACCAAGATTGCTTCATGTCAACATGTACAATTACAATCCAATAATGCTAGATCAAAGACCATCGTTCCTAACGAGTCATTACAAATCACAGCATATCCATAATAAGCAGAGCAAGATGATAGTGAACAAATATTTCTCCCCACAACAAAGCACAAAGTCATGTCTAATCATTTAATGGTTGCCGAACTCCAGGGCCAACACCATGACAGGTAATTTTAGGACCTAATGGTTTGCTACAAAGAAATACAAGCAAGAACATCTCACTCAGTTTGTGTCATCATATGAGCAAAGGCACAGGCTACTTCTTCTTTTTTAATAGGAGTTTTTGTTCCACAAAAACTTGTCAAACATTGTCATGTAAGATTCAAGAGGGAGTCACACCCACTGTTGAAAACACCTACTTCGTCAAAAAAACCCAGCCCTAGTCTACATGTAGATGTACATCTACCCATGGATCCATTACATCTTTACTCCTTCTGTGGACTGCAGAAGTAGCAAGCCCAGGGCCATGTTTGCGTCGAAGTGCTCAGACCTAACACCTCTCAAGTGGGCGTGCAGTGCCCCATCCCAGGTCTGCTCTGGAGCCTGGTGTGCTCACCATGTCCCCAGGATATTTTTTATTTCTTTGCAGCTTCTCCAGCTGAGAAAGCTTGAAGCAATAAGAAGTGGTGGTGCAGCTGCTCTAAGTAGCATATGTCTGTAACATGATGCTGACGGCGTGCGATGGCAAATCCCTGCAGCTGGCGCAAGAGTTTCTGAGAATGGGAGCTGTCCTGGGATAAGTGTTGGAAGATTGTCCCGGTAAGAGGGAGACAGCTTGGACTCTCTCTGTGTCCAGAGTCTACCTGGAGCACGGTAAGTCGAGAAGGAGCCCTAGGTAAGTCGAGAAGGAGGCCCGAAAAGTAGCATTTACGTCATATGGCTGGTCAGGGCCAGGTGTGAAAAAAAGTCAAATTGCCAGTGTGATACCCCAGACAAGTCAATCTGGCTTGAAATATTGGCCATGCAATTCCACTTGCTCCAGAGTAGTTCTGCTTGTTCCCAGCAGTGTCAACTTTGTTCTGGAGAGACTGTTACGGCATGCTTCCAAACTTTGCACCTCAAAGTGACTAAAAGCTGTGGTACAAAGTATTTACGTCTCTAACTCATAGATTTCTCAGCACAATACTCATATGTGCCATATGACATGTCAAAACTATTACTCTATTCTTTTCCCTTTGCGTCCCTTGTTCCTTGCACACAGGCAGTAGGGTGAGCATAGTATGGTGTTGGCTCCGTCCTTAGGCAGTCCTGAATCACCCAGGACATGCTTTATGCCCTTAGCAGTTAAGGGATTTTTCCCCTGACTTTGATGTTATGAGTCACTTTGGTGGATGAGTGCTTTTTCTGCTCTAACTGACGTAATATTGATAACTCTGGGAAACAACAAACTTGCTGGGAACTCTGTGGGGATCGTGAGCCTTGGGAAGCATCAGGATGGTCTTTTATTTTACTACATGTTGCTTGGCTAACACTCCTAACAGCTTTCTTTTCCCTTCTGTTTAACCAGAAATTTCTGTTCTCTTCTCCCTTACCAACCTCTGCAAATACACTTTCCCATCTTGTATATCCTCTACCAAGCACCAGGGAAAACCTGGGCCCACGCATACCGGATAGCTTTGGACATTACAGAAGCAAAGCAAAAAAAAAGGTCAGACATGAGTCTTATCTCTGGCTTTGCAGTTCTGGCCTGCTTCGAAAGCAAGGCACGTATTTTCTTTAATTATTCATTTGGTTAACTGCAAACTCTGAGCAAACTCTCTTAGGCTGCCTGCACCTCTTGCTGCCCATCTTGCAGCAGCAGGAGGCTCTGGTGCACTGAAACACCTCAGCACGGAAGTACACAAACAACCAGAATAACCAAAACATTTGTCAGAAATAAAGCACAGTAAAGCAAAGAGAAAGAAAAGCAATTAATCATTCAAAAAGATGAGAGAGAGCGCGCGAGCGAGCATGGCAAAAAAAACCTGATAGCTTGTGCCACCTCCCCTGGAAGACTGTCAGCCCACTGTCAGGAAGATTAAGGATGCTGATGGGAATTCCTCTCTCACCACAGTCAGCTTTAAAAGCACAGGACAATAATCTGCTTTTATAGGTCTGGTTGTGGCAACACATCTTTTTCTCCCCTTACTCTAAATAAAAAAGGATGATCCCTTGCAGTGCTTGTTTTCTGAGTGCTGTCCTCATAGCTGAGGTGAAAGTATTGATTGAAGCACTTGGACATTTATTGGATTTGTGGCTTTCTGATGTGTGAAAAATGTTTTGTCCTGCTTAACTCATACAGTTGTACATACTCTAATATTTCTTGGTGTAACCACCAAAGGTCCAGACCCTCTGCCACACTTCCTTTGTAAAGGACCAACTGGTGAAATCTCTGGAAGGCAGAAGACTAATTTCAAAGCATCAGTTTTAACGATATACTTGATATTGGGATTGAAGAGCCTGCAAAGCTTAGAGTTCACCTCTCCTTGACCCTCTGGGGAGGACAATATACATTGCCATATCCATATCTTAAGCTGGATTGCCTGTATCAATACCTCGCTCCTTTAGGAACCTGTTTAGTAGAGTGAATTGCACTGGCAGATTGCCCTGAATGGCTCCTTGAGTGAAGTTCTCCAACCATCCCCACGGCTTATTTACTGAATCGGGTAATTGTGGGATGAGGAAAAACAAGAAGGGGAAATTACTTAGCAACAACATCAGTGCTGTCCTTTTTCCTCATACAGGACAGAACTTTTTGGTTGCTTTTCTTGTACAGCCCTGCAAGTGTTTCACCAGAGCAAGAGAAGAATGATTGCTCTTCTTACAGGCAACCTTACACTACTCTCTAATTCCAATGCTTTATTTTCACCCTAGTTTCCTAATACCACAGAGAAGGCCTTCATATGTCCTGGATAAGGTGACATTTTTGTATTATGGGATGACATCACTTTCATCAGTCACTTGCTCTCAGTTCTCTGTGTGCTTGAATCAGTCAGGCCTTTTTGCATTTTCAGAAAGGGTCATCCCTGTGGTGACTTCCATGCTGAAAGATAATTTGCACTGTACAGACAGGAACCTTCCACACTGCGAGAGCATCAGCTCCTGAAATGCTTGATCTAAATCTCCACAAGATCTACCCACTATTTGCAGTTCTTAGTACCTGAGTAGTGAAGCTTTGCATCAGGCTTGAGCAGTGCAATTGAACAGAAAAAAATCCAACTCGTTTTTTATTCATTCCCCTTAACTCATTCTCCTTTTTTCTAGGCTGAGGTTCTCCAAAGGACATAACCAAGCCTAACTACTGGAGAAGAGCAGAAATGGGAGTCGAGTGTCCACCTATGGACAGCAACTGTCCCAGCTCTCAACTGAAATACATTTTAGGATCCTAATGGATAATGCCACCATATAACTCTAAAAAAACTGTACTGTTGTATTCTTAACAGTTTTTCATAGATATTTGATTAGGATAACACATACATGATAAAATACCAGTAAAGTAACATACAAAGGAGTTTTAAAAAAAGAGTAACCTAATATGTTTCTAAAAAGTCAAATCAATAATTAAATTCACAGGACAATGGATTTGTTTTTTGAAGTGGAAGTTAATTACAGGCCATGCTGTGAACAAAGCTTTAATCCAAGGTTACTCCGGATAACACTGTTATGTTTTGCAGTCAATAGGCCCCAAATGAGCATTAAGCTTGTATAGATGCCTGACTGAGATGGTGGCATATCTACAATACATAGCACTGATTTATATGTGCTTTTTCTCTCCATCCAGGCAATAGCTTTTTTCCCCTCCCTATCCTAACAGCTGCAGCAATGGGTTTTGTTTCAGGCTTTGTTTGGGGGATTAAAGCCATCTCAGTATAATCTCTTTTTGTTTTATACACTGAAAGAAGCATTAGAGATGAAAATTAATGCCACAATGGATTTCATTAATCACACCAGAAGGCTTGGTTTGCTGTAGTAGGCACTTCCAGCAGAAGGTGCTCACAATCAGTTTAATTATTAAACGCCCTCCTCTGTTTAAATAGCGATGATCAAATCTGTGAAAGCATGGTTCCTGCGTCGGGGCAGGGGGATTCTTTTAAAAGGGCCAATACTGTGCAAATCATCTCGCCTTATGGCGAGTCCCACTTTCCAGCAATGTAAGCATCAGTTGATTGCAAGGACAAAAGGTCTAGCAAAATCAGTGCCTGGGGGAATTGCTATGAGATAAAGAAGGCGTCACCTCTGGGTCACCAGCGCAAAAGAAATCACAGTCATAACAGCCAACAGTTACCGTCGGGGGGCGGATGCTGGCAGGCAGCATGGCAAGAGGTACCAAGTCTGTGCCTGGTCTGTGGAGAGCAGGTGCTCACGTTACAAAAAGCACCACTAGCATTAACTGACACTGCCAGGAAAAGGGCCAAGTATTGACCAGTCCAGCTAGCTGGGCTCTTGGGGCATATGCCCCACAAAAGGCTAAGTCCCAGTGGCAGATGGCCAGAGGGAAGTTTGCATTTCCACAACTCATGCTCTAACTGTTACGAATAATCAGCAGCTCTCCAGGGCCCTGGGTCTGACGCGAGGCAGGAGCCAGCCCTGCGAGAAGACTGCATCAGCCATCAACTGTCCCAGCCAAAAACATCCTTGGACTGATGTGTTGGGGCAGTTGCATACACATGAACATGGTGTAAGTGAATCTGCTGCAGGAGGAAGGAAAGCAAGCCTCATGGAAGACGGATCTAAAGAGAAAAGCTGTAAAATTAATCTTTTTTTCTGCAGAATCTGGGAGTCAAAAGCACAGGTTTCCTTAAAAATACTTTTGTTCAATCACTATTAAAGCCTCGCTTGAAATGAAAGCATAATCAGAAATTAAGAAAATGCAGTCTTAGTAAACGTGACAATATAGTTTTACCCCACCTTACTCTGCCTCAGCCTCCCTCCCATGCCAAGAAGGAAAGCGATGCCTGTATCTAAAGGGAAAGAAAGTCAACAAAAACAAAACTGAAAAACCAACTGGTCCTGCCCACAACAGAGTCTTCTCCCAGAGAGAAAAGTGCTATAAGCAGAATTGACTACAATTCCCAACGTTCACTGAGGCTGCTTTTAAGACAAATTTTATCCGGGAACATCCTAAACAATCTGAAATTGAAAGCAAGCCCCGGTGGTTGTTGGAAGCTGTAGTCAGGTCTCCAGGGGTGAACTACTGAGTAGAAAGATCCTGAGAGCTGCTATCCTAACCAAAAGAGCCCCGCTAACGATCTGGAGGAGCAGGCAGCGAGCAGTGCTGTCCCCCTGCGGGGATGCCACGCTCCCTCCTTAGGCTTTTCAGGACATCCCGCTGTTTTGGGGGGATTGTTTGCCTGGGCCTGCAGCAGAAACATGAGACACGATGGCAGCCGGCGGTTCCAGCAGGATCCGCGCACAGTTGAGAAGCACAAACCCCCCCACACACAAACACGCAGCGTCCCCCCGCCCTGCGCCCCGAGCGCCCCCGTCCCTACGCCGATGCGCGCGGTGCGCGGGCGCTGCCGCCGGCGGGGCCCGGCGCCGGGGGGCGGGGGCCGGGGGCGGCGGCGCTCCCCGCCCAGCAGCCGCAGCCGCGGGCCGGGCGCGGGGGGCGCAGCGGAGCGGCGGCGGCGGCGCGCAGGGCCATGTCGGCGCCGTGCCTGCGCCTGCCCGCCGCCGGGTCAGCACCGGCGGAGGCGGACAGCGCCGGCGGCATGGAGCCGCCCGCCGCCGCCGCCGGGGCCGCCGCGGCCGCCGCCCTGGAGCTGGCCCTGGAGGAGGAGCTGGCGCTGCTGGCCGCCGCCGGGGAGCCGCCGGAGCCGCCGCCCGCCGCCGCCGCCCGCGACCCCGAGCTGCTCTCGCTGATCCGGCAGAAGGAGAAGGACCTGGTGCTGGCGGCGCGGCTGGGCAAGGCGCTGCTGGAGCGCAACCAGGACATGAGCCGCCAGTACGAGAGGATGCACAAGGAGCTGACCGACAAGCTGGAGGTGAGGCCCCGCCGCCCCCCTCCCTCCCCCGGCCCGCGGCGCTCCGCAAGGGCCTCCGCTTCAGGGCCGCGGCCGCCGGGAGCCCCGCGGTCTCTCCCCACAGAAAGCGGCCCCTTCCCCGACAGATCCCGGGGGCGGCAGGCAGGTACAGGCCCTGCCAGGCAGCCCACGGAACTCGCTGTGACCGTGATGGGGACGAATGCGCCTAAGAAATCCGTCTTAGGCCTGGGGGAGGCAAATCTGCTGTTCTTCCCCCGCCCCGGCTGCCAGCGGGTGTATCGGCCTGGGGACGGGCTGCAGCGCCTTGCTTCAGGAGATTCCTGTGGGTACTGGTTTGCCCCAGGACCCGGGTACTGCCTAGGTGAGGAGATGTGCGCTGTGCTCCGCTCACCTCATCACGGAAATGCCTCCGAAGTTAAATTTATACAGCAGGTACTGAGCTACAGAGCATATGTAACCCTTGTGCTTAAGCTGTTGCAGCTAAGGCATTAGGCATGGTGGGAGATAAGCCCTAATGATACCTCTCTGTTAGCTGCTTGCTCTGAAAAATACCTACAGGTATCCAGAGAGAGCTGTTTGCCAGGAACTCAGTGGATTGAGCTGTTTATTGATTTTTAAGGATGAAATAGAGCCATTACAAAGAAAAAGAATGTGCAGGCAGGTTTTTTTGGAACAACTCTTTTGCACAACTATGTAAGAGAGCCACTGTTAACCCCACTCTTTTTCTCAGAGATAGTCTTGAAATTTTAATTCTCCCAGCAAGTAATACTGCTTAGAAGGCCGAGTAAAGCTTCTCTCGCCTTTCTGGAGAGAGTTTGAACAGTGCTGGATTAACATTCAAATTTCAAGTCACAGCCCTAGACCAGTTCTTTCTGTACAGTCCTGCATATTCCTGTGTTCCATCCTCACGGAATTACACCTCTGAAGTTCAAGACAATTACTGAAATTACTGTATGGCCTTTGTTCTCCTCTCTGTTATTAAACTTAGCATTTTACCCTAGCTGATCCCTTCCTCTTTGCAGGGCAATCTCTCTGTGTTTACTATTCTGATAGAAACAATAATGAAGGTGACATTTGCTCAAATTGTTGTTTAGTGGCACTATTTATCAGATTAGAATTTCCCAGAGTATTGAAATTTGCCAGAGAGAATGTTTTCAGGTTGATCTTTAAGCAAGAACAGACGTATTTGGCACTGTGCTGACGTGGTTTTCCTGATGAGTTGGAGCAGAACCTTTTCTACTGTTAACGGAAAAACACACAAAAGTTTAGGTACTCACTGACCTGCCTTTTAGGGAGTTCAGGAGTCTCAAATACCACTTGCTGTTTGCAAAATGGAAAGACGAAAAGGAGAGGGGGGAAAACTATGACTTTGTAGTACTTTAAAAAACATTCCCCAAAATGTTTACCTCTGCTCTTACAGGCCCATTCAGAAGGTGAACGAAGGGATGATAAACACAGCCAATTGTTTACATGTTTTCATCCCACTACTATCGCTCTAACTTTCGAGTTGAATAATGGAGTCCTGCTTTTCAGGCTACGCACCTGATAGGAGTTAGTGTTATCTACTTAAGGGTCAAATTTTTTTCTGCTGGGTTTGGTGCATCTAAGACAGTGCTACTTCACACACACACAAAAAAAAAAATCAAACTTGAACATTAATCTTCTACAACACAAGGCTGGTAATCCTAGCCTCTGCAGATTAAATGTTGGCCTCCTGTTGCCACTGAAGTGAACAAAATTTCACAATAAGCTTTTCAATTTCAGAGGAGCAGGGAGGAAGGACCCACATCTGTTACCTCCTTCCCTATGCTGAGAACTTTCTGAGGATAGCCAGAAGCAGTCTTAGATGAGATCCTTGGTGACAATTGCACCTGATAACAGTGATGTTTAAGTAGCATTTAGGAGGATGGATTTTCTCCCAGTTAACACTTCAAAGTTGGTTACAAGAGCTCAGTGAAGCCTCTTCATTTCCCAACAGCCAATATGATGACCTGCTCCTCTAGTGCTTTGCCTCAACACTGAATATGTTCTAGTTTTGTGTGTTTCTTACCAAAGTGCAGTATCCCTACCATACGCCTACTCTGGCAACTCTTTCACTTCACAGCTGTAACTCAAATTCATTTCTGATCATGGAATTGAAATCCTGTAATAAATTCTGATTTGTGATCCTAGTCAGTTTTATCCTCTGTAAGGGATTGAAACAGCTAATACCTCTGTTCCTCTGACACAAAGAAGTTTGCCCTGTCCAAGAATTTTACAGTATGGACCCCTTTTGTCATCTGGGAAACTCCCCCTCTCTTTAAACTGCTCATCTCTTTAAATGAGGACCAGCCCAGCTCGGTTAACTTCAAGAGAAGCTGCTTTCGGAAGAAAAGGTCTTTTAGAAAGCAGTTCTGTGTAAAAATCAGTGAGCAGCTGGTGGATGGAGAGACACTTGGAAATCAAGAAGCTCCCCTACTGAGGACAGTAGTTTGCCCTGTCATCACCACATGCAAAAAAAACCCTATCCAGATCTGCAGCCATGCAGGTGCTGGAGTGAGGGCACGCGAGGGGAGACGGCTGCTGGGAGAGGAAGAGGCAGAGGGAATCAGTCAGCATGTTCCATCTGGTTTATCCCCTCCATATTTGCAACAGCCTCTCTGTGCCCCACTGCCCTGTTCTTGTTTCTCCACCACAAGAGAATAAACTTTATATTCTTCGCCTCCCCTTTAACGCAAACCTTTGTGATGGCCATTTTTTGGAGCTATATGTGGATTTTGTTTTGCAGTCAAGGACTAAAGTGGTTTTTAAATGATTGACAAGGCTTATCTGTGGCTTCTAAATCACATTTGAGTATGTCTGGGGAACTTCAGCTGCAGTGCTGCTCCTTAGCAGGCTGAAGTTTCATATTCCATTTAGAGAAGGCCCTGGATCTTTCTAAACGTTGCCTAGCAGTGAAGGAGACAGAGCTATAAAAGACAGCATTTTCAGCGTGCCGCTAAAAGTGAAATTGTGGCCACACTTAGGCTACAAAAAAGATTTCATTGCAACGGTTGTCATGGGCCTGGTGCTGGGATTTCATGCCCACCTATTGCATTAAAAATAATTATTATAATACTAGCGCTCTCATTTGCAAGGGGTGGTCACTCTTTTAGTGTCTGAAACACAGGAAAATACTTTTGCTTTGGGCTAGTGTTTTTAATCAGCCTTCTCTCACATTTGAGGGTTTCCCAGAAAGTCCTAAATTTGCAGAAAGATTTGGAAAAACACAAGCCGGGTGCTGCTACACTGCTCTGGAGGGAGCATAGGAAAGAATTTGAAGATAAGATCAAGAAAGAGAAAACATGGTATCTTCTCCAGAGCAAGAGGTGGAAGATTAGTGATAACGCAGGCCAGGGGGCTGCTGGAGGAGTGGAGAGCTCTAACGTTCAGACCTGCTCAGGAAGGTGGCAGAGACCCTGCAAGGGAGGCTGTGTGTCATCAGCAGTAGGCACCCAGGGGAAACAGCCACCTCACAGCCTGTGTTTCTAACAGGCAATAAAAAGCCACTTCACATAAATGCAGTGCAATTTTCTTTTCCTCCTAGCAGGTATATTTTCCCCTCCTATCGTAAGTGCCATGAGGATTGCTCACTGGGGGATGATACCCTGGGAAAAACAGGCGAGTACTGCCAGTGCTGGGCCCCATGGGTTCCTGTTCTTTGCTAAGACACATTCCTAAAAGGCTGGTGTATGCAGTAGAGAGTAGCAGCAGGTTATTCTGGGGGACAGAAGACAACCAACAAGGAGAGGGCTCTTGCTCTTCAGGTTTCCCTCCTAATCTTGGAACATCTGGAGAAGAGAAGGCTCCAGGTAGACCTTATAGCAGTCTTCCAGTACCTAAAGGGGCCCTACAGGAAAGATGAGGAGACTCTGTATCAGGAAGTGTAATGACAGGATGAGGGGTAACAGTTTTAAACTGAAAGAGGGGAGATTTAAATTAGATATTAGGAAAAAATTCTTTACTGTCAGGGTGGTGAGACACTGGAACAGGCTGCCCAGGGAAGCTGTGGCTGCCCTATCCCTGGAGGTGTTCAAGGTCAGGTTGGACAGGGCTTTGAGCAACCTGGTCCAGTGGAAGGTGTCCCTGCCCGTGGCAGGGACTGGGTGATCTTTAAGGTTCCTTCCAACTTTAACCATTCTGTGATTCTATGCCCATGTCCCTAATCTGTGACTGTTCTGCAAGTATGTGCACGGTTTCGGTCACCAGGGGAAATTCAAGCTCAGAGATTCTTTCAAACGGGCACAACATAAATCTGTTTTGACCTGATTTGCAGCTCTGTTTCAGTCAAGCCCTCATTTAACTGAGGCTGTAAAACATGCACAAGTTCCAGCAGATCCGTGCTGTCCCTCGTTTTCCAGCCAGTCCAGAGCAGAGTCTCCAGAACTGGCAGTGGTTTCTCAAAAACCCACAACACACATATACATAATGTCTACAGAAACTACTTCATTGTACCATTGCCATTCCAGAGCAGACTGCATCAAACAATAGAGTTACCGTGCACTATCAAACTACCAGACAACTAATTAGGTCAGGAATAGAAGGAGAAAATGGATAGATGATTCAACTGTTGTTCGTAAAACCCATATGACAAGAAAGATGCCTCATCTAGATTCCTCATCAGCAGTAAGGATACAGTTTGTGTAGTTTTGACTATAAAGGCAATTTTTAAAAGAATTATGCCACTGCCTACTGAAGTATTGCTTTGGTATTAAGCTACGCTCTGCCAAATCAATTGGCCTGCCTGACCTATATATTCTGCCTATTGACATGCAGCCTGCTTTACTCTTTTGGCAGTTGTTTCAATAAAAATTCAATGTGCTGATCTCCAAAGGCCAAGGACGGGCCAATTGCTGGAAATGGAAAGCCAGTTTAGTGCCAGTGACCTGCCCTGACATGGGATTGCCACCTTCATGGCATTGTCACGCTCTAATACCATTCTCTTTCCTGACTAAAAGATTTCAGCCCTAAGCATAGAGAAGTAAAAAGCAGCAGCATTCACTTTTTCCCTCCCTTCCTAACCTCTTCTCCCCCCTGTTATTTAGCACCTAGAACAAGAGAAACACGAACTAAGGAGGCGATTTGAGAACAAAGAAGGAGAATGGGAAGGAAGGGTGTCTGAACTGGAAAGCGACGTGAAGCAGCTGCAGGACGAGCTGGAGAGGCAGCAGGTTCACCTGCGCGAAGCTGACCGTGAGAAGACGCGGGCTGTGCAGGAACTCTCCGAACAGAACCAAAGACTCCTGGACCAGCTCAGCAGGGTGAGTCACTGTGGCACAGTGAGGGCAGGCACCCAGTTGCCTTGGTCATGGGAAAGGCTCGCAGCTCTGCTATAAACTGCCTTTCAGGCAAATGAGCAGGAAAGCTTCCTCTAAGGAAAAAAAAAAAAATGGTTCTGCATCTGGTCAGATTACATGAGTGTCCCTATAAAACACGCAGCCTGTTTTACTGAATTTTACACCTTTAAGGAGTGATGCATTTCATTGGCAAAACCGTTGTGTTTCTGGATTGAGTGGTCATTTTACTGCATAATGTCTCTCTCAACTGTTTTTGTACCTAAAACTGATTTAGAAAATCTGTTTCTAATTTACAAATATGGTGAACAAATGTAGCACACAAGAAAAAGGCTGATCTGTGACAGTGAGGTGAAAGGCTTTTTGCTGGCCTCCCTTTTTTGACATACATTGGCTATAGTGTTATAGAATTGATCATAGCATGTCATTCTAAGATGGTGTGTCCCTGCAGATAACTTTGCCATGGCCAGATGTGTGAGAGCCTACTGAAATTCCTTGGAATGGCATGTTTCAGCAAAGAGCTTAACTTGCCTCTGAATGAAAGAAGATTTATAGTGAGGCCGCTACAAATCAGCCTAATTGACTGAATACTTCCAGCATGGGTTTCTTTCTGACAGCAGAAGACTTAACAGTTTCTGCCTCCTCCACCAGAAGTTAACCTGTCTTCTAGAATTAAGAACCTTGTTTCTTTCCCCACTGGACAGTTAGTACAAACCATAATTTTAATGCTTAAGAACACAGTTACTCCAGCAGATTAAAGCATTTTCTTCTCACCAGTTGCTTATCTCCAGAATAGCACAGAACAAAAGCACACGCCACACACTCATGCTGAAGAGGCCCACTTAATGTTGTAAGAGCACATTTCAGACTAGATTCTGTCAGAGGTGCGCCTCTGGGGCTGACACAGGGACTGCCCAAGGAAAGGTCAAAACCTGGATCACAACACTAGGACTGGAAGACTCTGAAATGTACAGGTTTCTTCACTCGATCTGGGTATGCAGTTTTCCTGTGCCTCTGGAGGTTAGAGGAGCAGGTCTTGGGTGTAACACTCTGTACTGGCACTTGAGGAAATCATTCCTCATTCTGCTATAGATTTCCTTGTCAAGTACTAAAAGAGCCACTTAGTCTGTGGATTTGTTTTTTTAACTGGCTTTAAAAAAACCCAACCAATCAAACAAACAAAACCAAACAAAACCCCCCAACTTCCTTAACTCAGGAACACTGCTAAGTTTATCTGTGTTTTTAAAGTGGTATCTCCCAAGTGTAGCAGGTGAGCTAGTGAAGATCTTTCACCTTTTCTCCAGAGAGCATATTTCACATACAACATGGATAAGAGATTCCACCCAAACCCTTGCAGAGCTCCTGTGTTATGTCAGTTTTCTTATCCAGGGCTAAGAACTTGGCTCGCATCAGACTCAGTGACCCTCAGTGATTTTCTGTGTATGTATGATTTCCATCACTGTCTGGGAAATCTAAGATTTGTTATGGTCCCAGCATAAGCACAAACTAAAAGATAGGAGGGGAAAACCAGACAGCTTGCTTCAGGCTTTAAACCACATGGGATTATCCTCATGTGACACTTGTGCTACAGGAGCCTCTCACAGCCCAGATGCTCAGAGAGCTGCTCAGCTAATCCTTGTGCAAAGGAACCACCAAGTTAGGTCTACCAGTATGCAATGTCCCTTAACTTCCTATTACTGCCAGAAATAGTCTTCATCCACTCAATTCATAACTGCCACATCCTGGGAAACAGTTGAGTCTTGGTGCTGCTCTTGCTTCTCCATCCCAACCCTGCTCCCAGCTTGGAAAAGAGGACTGTTGTTTCCCAACACAATGAGGCAAAACTGATAGAGACAACTTACACTTGCCAAGGCACAATTCAGTGCTCATTGAGTTTGTCACCTGGCCAAAACTTGCTAGTAACTCAAACATAGCAATGGATATAGCAAGGGTGTAAACAGTCTTTCTAGAGTCATGAGAATCTGGACAAATTGAAACCAAGTTGGGAATGGTCTGTTGTCATTCACCCAGGGCTTTGGTTGAGGCTTTTTAAAATCTTAGCATTTGATTACTGGGTGCTTATATTCCGTGTTTGCTGCTGCTTAGTGCAATTGCCATCTTATTTGTCTGGTCTCTTGTCCTGAAGAGGTTATGCATGTAATCCTTGAGGCAGCAGCAGTGCATAAAAAGTGCACCCACATATTTCTGGCTCCTGTTACTACTTAGGCTTTCAATAAATAAAAAGGACAAATACAGCTGCATGGATGTGCTTGCCTAAAGCTGTATTGCCATAGGCTGGAGTCTTGCTAGGGATCACTGGGAGAGGAAAAACCCTTCAGAGAAGTGCTATTACAGTTTCTGTGAACTTTGAGGTGTTATACGTATCCTCCTTGCATTCTTGGTTCTGCATTTTGCGTCACAGTGGATTGTTTGGGAGGAGAGGGTTATGAGATGTCTGGGATAAGGGAATGAAAGCTTTATTCAGAGCCTCAACTCTGCCCCGTCCTACACTGTATACCCTGCTAGAGGCTTCACTCACAGGACAGGAAGAAAGGTTCCTCTCTGGTACAAGTAATTCTATATTAGTAGGTACTAGCTCTTTAAATCTGAATTTCTATAGTTTTTAGCAATTAACACCTCATGGCCCAGTTTCACAACACTCGAGCATCTCTCTCCTGGGGAAGGTATTCCCTTGGCACTAGGCTCTCTATGTCAAATGACAGTCTCAGCCTCACAAACTACCAGCCCACATGGTCCTGGTTGCTCCTTCCAGGGTCTCTGGGCTTCAGTCTCTTTTACCTCAAAGCAGAGCAGCATCCTTCATCCTACTCCTCCTCCTTCCTGCTGCTGTGATATTTTTCCACCAACTAATTAAGCCTTAAGACATTTTTTTAACCCTGCCTTCCCCAGAGATGAAAGGCCAAGCCAAGAACATACTTTTTTCATCTAAACGTGGCACAAATGCTAACCAACAAAGCACACAGTCCCACACACCCAAAGAACAGCAGAGGGACCTGGAAAGCTCTGTCTTGCAATTAAAGCATGGGACTGAAAAAAATCCATCCTCAATTCTGGCAGGCTGATAAGGAAAACTCAAGGATAGGGATTTTATATCTGTTCCCGTCTCTAAAAATGGGGATAACTGTATTGCCTCAGGGTTGCCAAGAGGCTAAATAAGGTCTGTAAAATTATTTGAGGTCTTCAGACAAGATGATGATATAGGAGAACTTTACATATCTAATAATAGCAAGTAGGCTATAAGGAACTTTTGACTCCTCTTGAAATACAGCCTTTGGTGTGGTTCTCTGCTTTTAGCAGAACAGAGATACTGCCCAGGGTTATAACAGTGTTAAACCACGGTGAAATTAGGTGGGCTGGACTGGGAGCTCATAGTGAAAGACATGATTCAGATTCCAAAGATCAAGTGTAAGGTCTCCACAGTAACCTTATTTTTTATTTGCTAAGTGATGATTAAAATCCCTTCTGCATGTTGATTTGATTTCCCTCCCCCTGTCTCAGCAGAGCAAAGCATGTAGTACCTCTCAGTAGTGTGTCCACACCAAGCTAAATGCCAATTTTACCTGGGAGAACTGCAGAGCACATTGCAAGCAGTATGCCAAGGTACATATCGCTCACCATAAATGCTCAAAGATAACATATAGGAGTCAAAGTACAGTTTTGCCGAGAAAGTCGTAGCTTGGGAATTATTACGTGTTCTGTTTCCAGCTCCTTCAGTTTCTCCCATCTGTTTCAGTTCCCCATTTGGAGGAAAAAAAAAAAAAAAGAAAGAAAAAAAAAAAAGTCCTATGCTTTCTGTCTTTTTAAGTTATAAAATCTGGAAGGGGCGGGTATAGGGAAAGGTCTCCTCTTACATGTACCCAGAGCACCTAACACAGCAAGAATCCTGTCCTCACCTTTGGGCTTCTAAGAGCTACTAATGCGAATAATAACAAGCAGCCCTTTTTCTATAATGAGGCAACATATTACTACTTTGTCAGGAAGTGAATGAAAAAAAAAAGACTTTCACACTGTTTCTAAGTGGCTTCACCAGATGGCTTTCCCACACATTTCCTGCTACCAAGCTCTGGGCTCCTGTAGCTATTTGCTGCATGTAGCCGGGCGAGGATGTATCCTTCCCATTTCAGTTGGGCTTCTTTTATGGTACATAGAGCATAAGGAAGTAATTTCACAATGTCAAGCTCAGGTAGTTTTTGCAATGAAAATCTGTTTTCAGTGGCAGGAAGAAGCGTGTCATCTTGCACTGCTGAAATAGCTCTTTGTGTTTAGAGAGAAGCGTTTGGCGGCCGTGGCGGCCCTCAATCACCAAGTTCTTATATTCGCTCAGCATCTAGTGCCAACATACTGCTACAAAGAATGAGGTGTTTCAGTCAATCCCTCTTGGTACAGCAAGAAAATGATCAGCCAGCCCACAAGTCTCAAAAGGAGGTTTTATTTGCTAGCCACAAAACCTTCCTTTCAGTATTATTTCAGTTGAAGGAGTTTTGTTTCTAACTTTGTGCTGTAACATGCAGCATAGCTTCAGAGAACTAGCAGGCACTGCCTGGCTTTGATTTGAGAGAAACATGGTTTTATTCAGGAATGAGCTGACCATATTGTATTTGCCTTTCCAAATCACTTTTACTTTAAATACATCCTTTTGTGGCCAACAACATACTTACAAGAGAGGTAGCTCTGTTGTCAATTACCGATTTGAAGAGCTTTTTCTGAATGGTTGTTTGTTGGGTCTATCAGCATAGGAACGATGTTGGTTTTAAGAAAGTCAGACTAATAATTGAAAAAAGTTATTAGAACAAGTGTGCTGGACAAGATGCACTGGTTTTGCCATGCCAGAGATCTGTAGCCATTGCATACACTATGAGCTAGTTTATCTTTAATTCCTTATTTTTTCTGTACAGATGATTAACACAAGCTTCCTTATGTTTCTTGTTTATTAAGTTGTCTCCCATAGCCCAGCAGGGTCTATTGGGAATCTCCATGCTTAGCACAGAGGCAAGTAAGTCAGGCTGAATTTAAGTACTGCTTCAGGGGTTTTATTTTAAACAGAAGAGGATTCTGAGTGGACCTAGGCTCAAGAAGAGTTGGTTTGACTAGCCCCACATCTCAAGATGCATATCAGTCGCTATACTGCATTTTCATTAAAAGTCTCTAGTTTTTGCTGTGGCTTAAAGTGTTTACTGGACCTATTCAGTAAGGAACTCTGTACTGAGATACTCAATAACACATGGAGTCCTGCAGAGCAAATCTTGATCTGCATCACCTCTGAGCAGTCTAAATTCAATGAAGCGGGGAGATTGCATGAGAAGAGGCAGCATCCCTTCCTGTTGAAGGGGCTGAAGTACCTGCATTTCATGGCAGCTTAGGTAGGGCTGCTCACTCCTTGTGGTAGGCAGACAGACCTTCCAGCATTACTTTGTGCCTGACATAAGGCACGCTTATGTTACACATGGGGGGGGCATGACAAAAGCAGATACCAGCACAAGACAGAGCCAAACATTGAAGCCAGCAGACTTCCCATTAACCACATCAAGCACCCTCCAGCCCCCTGCCCCTCTGGATCATCAGCAGATCCCAGCACCATGTAACCAGGTTCCCCCTGCAAATACTGATTAGTGCACATGCAGGAAAGGCTCTTTCTCACCAGCTGTTTCTCCCCTTAGCAGAGAGCATTTGTTAATAATTCAGCTTCATGCCACATCAAGACTGGAGTACTGAGACTTTCTATGCTAAAGCTGTAAATACAGGACGTGACTGCAGCTGCGTGTTCTTGCCTGCAAAGTCCTTCAATGAAATGATTCAGTGCCCTAGAAGGTAATGAAGAAACATCTTGAGGTCACTGCTGAGTGGCACTCACCCACCATCCATCTGAGAGAAGGGAGACAGGCAAGAGGAAAGGCTCAACCCTCTCCTGAGAGTCTGACCAAGCTTGCAGCACCCATTAACCCCATTTTAGGGCATCCAGAGTTTCAGAAGCCAACTGGAACAGGGCCATCCAGACACCAAGGCATAAATGCAGCAAACACAAAGAAGTAATTCCAGCAAAGATAGGGGGGAGGCACCCCTACAGAGTTTGCCCAAAGATTTTGCACCTACCCATTTCATGCAAGATTTTTACCCTTGTATCCTTTGGTTTAAGTATTGGTGAGCATTGAGGGAATGGGCAGAAAGCTGTACACAGAATAACAGAGGCACACGCTGCTACTGAACCACAGTGCAAAGCCCTCCCTAGGGAAATGGTTAAAAATTACTATCAAGGTAAAAAAAAAAAAGTTACTATTAAGGCTGTGGAACTGACACAAATCCCTGCTTATGGGAAAAAGGATAGCATCCGTGGGTCCCAGGGGCTGGGTGGGACCCTCATCCTCCCCCAGGGCAGCAGAGCAGGTACCCTGCCATCCCCAGGGACCCCTTGCTGGTTGCTAGGTGACAGCACACTACGGTCCCAGCTGGTGATGTTGCTGTGGCAACCGGGTGTGATTTCTCTGCTTGTAATGCCATGACAGTCAGCAGACACGCAGGGAGACGCACTTGTGACGTCCGAGGCAGGCAGGCGGGTGGCAGAGATGTGTCCCCAACATCCGCCACTTCATCTCTCCACTCCCCTCCCATTTCCTCCCCTGTTCACAGCAAATTTTCCCCCCACAATCACCCTGGAGATCTCCCAACCCAAGGTGTCCACACCACCCACAATGAGCTTTTGAGCCTGCTGGGGGAAAAGTAAACATTTTATTTTCTTGGTAAAAAAAGCTCCTTGTGAGCAGGTCAGTCAGCCCACACAAAGGTGACTCCACGAGGGCTTGGCACAATGCGTCTCCCCCTGTGAGTCCAGCTCAAGGAGCACAGCACAACAGAAATTACTATCTGCCAGAGCTACTTAACCTCCACACTGCATATAGCTTGTCTTACATCCTCAGAGGCTTGTGGTGCCTGGATGGAGCAGCAGAGACTGGCCCCAAGAGACTTCCCCAGAACCCAGACCTCCTGCCCCCCACACCTTGGGCAGCACATCAGCACAAAATGAGTGTCTGGAGCACTAAGACAAATATCCATAAGTGTTAAGCACCTGGTAGTCGGCCATACACTGCTCTTCCCTGCACTTCAGCTGAGCCCAGCTCACAGCCCCACTTTCACCTCTAGCAAGTAGTTCTGGAATAGATTCCAGGAGTTTCTGCAAGGCTTCTGCCTTGAGACATTAGCAGCACCACTAAGCCATGAACATCTGAAAGCAGGAATCCAACACGAAACTGAAGGTGAACTTGTTCTGGGGCGAGGAGATAAAAATATGAGTCCCTTCCTCCCCTCTTGCAGTGCGCTAAAAACTTCAAGTGGCTATTCTGTTTGGGTCCAAGTCTTTATGTTTATAGGAATTATTTTATTATGCAGTGGCTTAGAGGTAGGAACACGTGGGCAGAAGAAATTTTTTCAAAATATTTCTGCTTATTCACACTTGCTGTAAACACTTCCTCCAGGAGACTCTAGAAAGTAGGACACAGAAGGTGTTTGCATCCAGCCACTGCATTACTAGCTAGAACCATAACTAAACATGACTGAAGGGTTTGCAAATACCTACATAAGAAAAACCCAATTAAAAGCATTTGATCTTTAAAGAGCCATTCTGGGTTATAAAGTTCGTACACCTTATAATGAAATTCTTTAAATTCTTTTTTTTTTTTAAGTAGGATTGCTATTTCTAAATGCAATTTAGTAGACAACAGCTCAAGAGGGAGGTCTCTTCTACACTGAAGGGTTTTTTTTGCCAGCTGTATTAGGTGCTCTGATTACCCATGAAATCATAGAGCCCCCTTGCAAAGCAGCCTAGATCTTAATCAACATTTTGTTTAGAATGGCATTTAACAAAATCCAGTTTATTTTGAGCAGAGATATAGGATCAGCAGGACTCTCTTGCTGACTTCTGATGGATGCCACAATGCAATACAAAGCTGGCTTATGCTTGGCAGAACCACCTATGGGGATGGGAAATGCCACCAGAGATGGGGACAAGAAGCTGTCTAGAGGTGAGAGTACAACAGGAAGCAACTGACAGTAGGACATAAATCAAGTGACCTGCATGACGGAGTAACTGGGGTAAAAGGTTGCTCATAAGTAAACCAAGAGAGCATTTAATTTGGAAGAGATGCAGATTGGCCTAACAATTTCATTAGTTATCCTCCTATAGAGGCTCAGTTCTGTAACTGCAGAGATTTGCACCAGATTTCCTTCATGGACAGTGTCTGAGGGGGAGCTCTGCCAAGATCAGAAGTAGTTGGAACATTTCCATTAACTGTTCTCACCATCTCCTAAGTATTCTTCCCTGGAAGGTTCTAATGTTGAAGCCTGTAAAGAACATTTTTAAAAGGAAGAATTATTTGGATAGTTTCAGCTGGGTTATGATTCTACCGCGATTAGCACAGTAATGTAGAGGTGCAATAAATGTAGAGCTATCACAGAACAGCTACAAGATCTGAAGATACATGGGTACCTGAAGCATCCAGCTCACTTGAATTTGCCCTTTAAATACCATTTACTAGTTCCACTGTGTAGTTCATAAAAAATAACCTATTGTGTTTTGTCTTCATTGCTTCACACTTTCCTTTTGTCCCTCAGTCTTTCTCTCCTCCTGGATACATCTCAAAAATCATTTGAAGCTTAAGTTATCACCAGCCTCAGGCTGGTAGTTGTCTCTGCAGTTTTGTTCCTTAAGCTGATGTGAGACCCCAGTTCCTTTGGGGTTAGCTTCACCTCCACTTTCAGTACCCCAAGAGGGGAAAATTTAGCCTTGCGATTCCCTTGTTCTCTAAGTCCTCGGACATCAGTGCCTGAATCCATTTCCAGACTTGGCACAGTTTTGTAGTAACAGGGACACTCTTGGAAAGCTATTCCATTTGGCAACTATTTAGCATAAGTTGTTCATATTTATTTGTTGAATAAAGCACCATTGTATTTGGTTGCTCACAAGCTCAGATCAAGGAAAAGTGAAGTCTTCTGTAACTCAGGTATAGACCAGCAGATTTGTTGCTCACACCAGGGCCACAAGGCAGGTACAAACCTTAAGACTTGCTAGAGGGAAGGTTCTATACTTACAGAAGAGTAGGAGAACAGATGGCCCAGAGATTCTACAAGGTCTCCGTCAAAGGAAGCTTTCAGGAAGGGGCCAAGTAGTCACCAGTCAGGCAGGGCTAGACAATTTTTGCCTTGGCATAAAAAGAACTAGGCAAAGGTAAGTCTGAAAGAGGCCTTCTGAGGTTTCCCCATCTAGCAGGCAAGACTTTCAGTAACATCAGGTCAAGTCTTTCTGCTATTTATGAATATTGAAGGAAAGAAGCCTGAAGAAATACACACAAGTAGTAAGTGATCTCTAAGGCTTTGGAACAGACTTGCATTTTCACTCTACATGGGCATAAAGTAACTGAGGAGTGAAAAAAATGTAATCAGGGGACTATTCAGAAGTACGTTCCAACCTCTGCTTGAATAGACTCAGATACTGGGGAGTCATTCTTTACAGCAGATTTATGTTTAGATTAAGCCAAATGAGAAAGCCAGAAATGACCATGTTTGTTCAAAAGAGGCTGTTTGTAGAATTTAGCAGTGCAATATTTTCCAAATAGCATCTATTGATTAGCTATGAAGTTGCACAGGGATTTGCTAACTCAAATTATTTCCATAGATTTCACCTCTAGTCCAGAGAGATTTATTTCCCTAGGCTTCACTGGATGTTGTATTTCACTTTGTGCACATATTCTTCCTAAATGTTCTGCTTCTTACTCTTTATTTCCCTCTCCACCTTAGCACAAGGGACCAGACATCTTAGTGAAGACTAACTGATAAATATTCAAATCTTTAAGAGCTCAAGGCAAATGCTTATGAAATTGATGATTCCATTAATACTACTACTTCTTGCTGGAGCCTTTCTGTGCCTGAAGCACTGGTGCCATGGGCACAGGCCCTTACCCTGCAGAGCTGCAGACAAGGAGGGGTCTCCCAGTCTTGAGCTGCTTTATCAACCTCTGCTGCAAGAAACTACTACCCCCAGATCTGCTGAGCTACCCCACATTCACCTCAGCCAAGGCAAGACAGCCCAAAAAGCCACTATTCAACCTATTCAGGTTCATCTGGCTTGTTTTCATGGTATGGAGGAATGAGCTTAGCCCAGAAGGAGAAGGGGAAATGGATAATACACACTTGGGAACCCCCTCCCCCCCCCCCCCCCCCCCGCCCCCGACAGATGCAATTGCATATCCCTGGTGCTTTTAAAGCTAAATAAAAGCAGGCACCACAAGGTCCCACAGGCAGCACCCTGCCTTCACATGGAGACCATGCTGGAGGCAGACCCCAAAACAAGCAAATAGAGAATGGTGCCATTTAAGAGCAGGACTGGAGGCAGGCAAAAACATTGCTCACAAGCAATTTTCTTGACTAGCTGGAATAGGCAGGCCAAGTACCATTTTACTTTGAACCCCCTGAAGGGGAGACATGTGCCACTGCAGAAACCTCTACTGAGATTGTGACCACCGATTTGTACAATCTAAAACAACTCCTCAAAACCAATCTACAGAGGATTAACAGGTTGATTTCTTTCATTTAAAGAGGCCTCCTCCATTCCAGGCATTATCCAACCCAGCAGCTCAGAGCTGCTTACCAAGATTAACTCTGGCACCACAAGACACAGCCCATCAGCTGCAGGCTGGCTTTCAGCAGCTCTCTCCTTTTGAAGGAGTCATTTGCATCAGGCTTTGAAAACTTGGGAAATTCCTTCTGTCTTCCCATCCTTCATAATCCTCCATCAAGAGACAGCACCACAGACTAAGAAGGTCAAGCTGGGGGAGAGGGAAGGAGACGGGCAGCCTTTCTCCCTTCATTACAGGTCACTACCTCACCTCAACACAGAAAGGGAAGATTCAGCCAGTGCGGGACAGTTCCAAACCACACAGCTTTAGTGCTCCTGGTCCCAGATACAGGCCTCCTCCATCAGTCTCTGCCCCTTCTCATGGCCAGGGAACACACTGCCAAGAAAATATTTTGCTATGTGAAACAGATGATGCAGAAGCCTTTCCAAGCATGAACTTGTTCAAACGAAGATATTAGCTCTCCTGCTTCTTTTAATCTCCCTAAGCAGAGCTATAAGCCACCCCAGGTCAGGGAAAAACAGACTAATCTGACCAAAATGCCGGTTCAGACTCACATACCAAGTAGCCTGTGATGTTAACCCTTCCCACAGCTCAGGGAACGCAACATAAGCCCCCAGAGCCAGCTGGCCATGGTGCAAGTGGGCTCCCCCCTGGGAACAGGGAAGGAGGAAACAGCTGGTTATGCTGTTGCGCACACATCTATGCCTATATATACACACATATACTCCCCTCCACTCTTCCCTGCCCTCACATCACTTAGCATATAAGACATTTGCATGAGGCACCTGCTAGTATTTCAAGCACGTGAAGTGGACAGTTTTCATTAAGGCTTGTGTCAGCACCACAGACTGAAATGGCTTGTTTATACTTGCACAGTCTGCTGATGCTGCACAGTGCAGACAGATGGGCAGCCATCTCGCAACACTGCAAAAGCCTTGTCTGCCCCTTTGCGCAACAGTGGATGAGGCCACTGCAGGGTACATTGGAAACATCAAGGCCAAGTTGCTGCTGCTTCAGTATCACAAGGAAGTTTTTTTGCCCATGTTCCAACAGTCTCCCCTATTCACCACAGAAGAGGGAGTACTTCAAAGGCACTCCATTAATCACTTTTTGGTGCATTCCACCAGCATCGTTAGGCAAATGTCCATAAATACCCTTCTCACATATCTTGTCTCACTGAGATTATCCTTGTCTCCTTGGCAACTGTCAGATGATGTATAATGCTAGCAGGGATTAGCCCCAATGAGCCTTATAACCCTTGTGTAAGTTCCTACTCTATGAAGGGACCTGGCCAAACACTCTTCTTTCCTGGTAATGTTAAAATGTTGCCATAAATAATATTAAATCCAAGAATTTTTCAGTAAACCTGAGTAAGGATGAAAACTAGTATGGAGCTTTTTAAGTGGTAGTATTTGTTTTGTCCTCCAAACAAATAAGTTTGAGACATGTGGATATACTTGGTGTTTCACAGCTTGACAAGTAAAGCTGTATTTTGAATCAGTACTTAAGAGAAGGCTTGTGCTAAAAACTTGGGCTCTAATATCTTTATCTCCTTTGTCCCTTGATGCCAGTGGGGATCACGCCGGGAAATTCCAAATCCCCGCAAGAGCTTAGCAAACTATTCTTTAACCTATTAATTTCTGAAAACTAGCCTGGATTCAGGTCAACACTTGAAATCCATGTGCGTACTCTGACACCAGATGTACTGAGACTTTCTGCCTCTGAGCAAGCAGCTATGGGTGCACCCTCATGCCCCACACTCCTCCCCACTGCTCAGACATGACTAAAGCATCAAGTCAACGAGGTACAGCCACAACATCACAAGCTTTCTGCATTTCTCTGCTCCATACCATGTTTGGGCCTGACGAGAAAGAAGTTGTTTGTCTGTCGGTACCCCATTTGGCCTGCCTGAGCACCCAGAGTAGGCTTTTGCCATGTGTGATACTAACATGACACAGATGAGACCTGTCCCCACATAGGAAAAGCGGAGTATGCCAGTGCAGGGAGCCAAGCAGCACTGCATTATACATAAGTGTTATGGGTTGGAGTATCTAAGTGATAGCAAACACACGGTTAAGCTACTTGTTCCTTCTTCAGTCCATTCGAGTCTTTGTAATATCCCAGCTTGGGGAGATCTGCTCTATTTCAACAGAAGAAAAAAAATAATCCTTGAGGAAAGGAGGCTAAAAGAAGCACCAGCTTGAGCTTCAAAACCAAAACCAGACACACTACATCAGAAATAAAAGTATTTCTGTAATTAAGTGAACAAATCTCTGGCACAGCATTGTGTCTATATGTGAATTCAACAATGTGCCATAGCTGATATCTATTAGACTAATCAACTAGAGAGAGCTGAGAGAGAGCAGGGAACAAAGATCTCCAAGATTGTTGCAGGATGTAGGTCACAAAACAGGCAAGCCAAGGGGTGATGGAGAAGCCAGTGTAGGCCAGGTAGTGACAGGCAAAAGAAAATCCAAGTCTTGGCACAATCTGGTTAGCAATGATGCAACATGATTTCTTTACATGCTTCTGTGGACCTGTTTGCTCCCGAGCCATCTGCCAACTCCAGCGCAGACCTCATCACACACGAGACAGGAGGGGGAAAAGGGCTCAGTGGCTTAAAGCAGGTGATTTTTAGCACAGATAGGAAAAAGTCTGCCTAACCAACTCACATGTACTAGCAAAAATTTTAAGTGACGCCATTTTAGACACTCCTGCACACAGCAAGCACTCAGTAGATTTAGTATTGCTACCATAGGCTTGTGCACATAGAGAAATTCAGCTGTAGCAGCAGGAAGAATAAAAAGTGCTGTGAGCCGAATACCGTGATCTCCTCCATCACTGATCACATTATTCTTGCTTTTGGGCAGCAAGAGGAAGAGAAAGTTAATCATTTAGAGGCAGTGATGCTAGGGAAGATCCCTGTTTAAAATCCTACTGTAGTAACATAAGAATTGGAGCAGCAGATCAGCCTGTGCTCAAGTGTGGGATAATCTGCACACAGTTAGGCAAGGCAGTCCTCTCTGCTGAAGATAAAGCGATAAAACAACATAACTGGAAAGCAATGAAAGCTGCCACAGTCAAAGTATGAGCACGCTCCAACAACCCAGTAACTTGTCAGGGAGACTGAGCCTAAAGAATAGCCATTATTAGTTAACTAGAACTGTTACCTAGTTAGGGCCAGAAAGACAGAAACCACACAGGGTACATGACACTCATCAGTCCTGACATTTGCTTAAAGGCACCAGAGCCAAAACCAACAGCATTTTCCCCACCTCTCCCCTTTCTCCCAAAGGGCACCCATAGGCCTCTACACACTCAGCCCCTCCAAGACAAATCACTGTGGGTGAAATGGGGATGCTCCCCTTTCTCTGGTCGTGACAGCTTTATCAAGGATGCTTCTTCTTTCCAGACAAAGCCTTAGCCATCAAACCCTCAGCCACCAGGGAAAAAACATCTTTTCTCAGCATCAGACACGGGACAGGCTGCCAATTCTCACAGCATCTGTCAGTACAATTTTTCCCAATCTAAGATCTCGTGCAGTGCTTACAGGCCTCCACACCCCAGTGTTGGTTTGCAGGAAGCTTCATGGCTTAGTTGCACAGAAACCTGGACTGCAGATCACCCCCAGTCCCCATGTGTGCCTAGCACCTTCTCCCTGCCGCATGCCCTAGCCCAGGCTCACTGCAAGCTTGCTGTGTCTGCATGGGGTCAGTTGGCAAAAAGCAACAGCCTCAGTGACAAAAAAACACAGCTTGAATGATTCTTTTCCCTCTAAGCAGCATCTCGGACTGCGGGGGAAAGGGCTTTTGATTCAGTGACGCCTGACCTACATTTGCAAAACCTTGGCTATAGGTGCAAGTCTAAGTATAGCACACGTGTGCCAAATTTGCTGCCCACAGCCAAGCACAGAGCTTTCGTCTGCAGTGCTTTCAGTGGACTCCAGTTCACATGCAGTTACTCTAACACAGCTGTTGGGATGTTGCTATAACAAGTTTTTCTTCTGAGCACCACACCTCTCCTCCATCAGCAAAATGACTGAATGCTTGAAGAGTTTGTGACTGAGGTGGCTTCCCCCATACAGGGCCACCGATGCTTTACCTTAAGTGATATTCACAAATGCACCAAAGCCTGAAACTTTTACAGAGAGGGGCTCTTTCCAGTCCCTGATAATGTTTCCCCTGTGTACGATTTGGCAGAGCATAGTAGATTTTATACAGCATCCTACAGTATGTGCTGCACCCACCTTGTTTCTCAGCTAAGTTTACTCTCTGCATCTACTTGCTTTATTTTTTTATGTACAGGCACAGCTTTTTGTAGGACTTAAAGTACTGAAATGCCAGTGAGTTTGCCAAAAGCTGTTATTTAAATAAATTCAAGCAAGAACTTTTTAAAAGCTAGATTGTAGGAGGATAAGGCTCCAAGGAGAGATCCTCATTCTTGTTTCTGGACCCTCCCATCATCCAGAGACTCAGGCCACAGCAACACCCATGCTGTTTTTTTCAGGGGAGCACCTCACCTGCCAGGCCAACACATGCATAAGATCTGGCCACTTAAAGAACTGCTCAGCAGCTTCCCATAAGCTGGGTTACAGGTGCTGTTCAGAAAACTTACCTTCAACTTTGAATACACCTGCTGGGGATTAATTTAGCTGCCCTGGCTCATGCTAGAGGTTACTATTACATATTTGCTACTACATGCTGCTATTGAGGTGAAGACTGCTCTGAACACCAAGTCCCTGCCCTGAGGATCTACAACTTAAGACCAGATCCCCTTAGTGCTTACATCTGTGGCACACCACAGAATAGGTAAACAAGTACTTCTGTGTTCAAGCATCTGCTGCACTGAGTCATAAGCTGCACCTTAGTGGAAACAGAGCAAAGCTGGGCTAAGAGGAGACAAGCATTCATGTACTTACTACATATGGTAATGTACAAACTATAGAACTGTATTCGACTTTGGCAGATCAGAGTGCTCAGGTGTTAGTAATAACACATTATAATTATCTTTTGTCAGCAATCCCAAGAGCAAGGTCTGCCTTGTGCTCGAAGTCTGCTCCAAAGACCTTATGCTCTAAACAGATCTTTTCATGCTGCCAACAAGGGAGAACAACTCAGGAATAGCTGGAGGCTGCTGAAGTACAGGAAGAAATATTGCTAGTTTAAATGGTATCTTTAGAAGCTTTTTGTCTGTAGCTATCCAGCCCAGTTCTGTTGTGTTTAGAGTGACAAATCAAATACTAGCTGACCAACAATTGCCTTTTTTTTTTTTTAAAAGTAAAACATTACCTAACAGCTCCAGAACAATCCTTCAAGTAGATTTGGACCTTTTTATTTAAGCATTGCAATTGTGACATGCTGCCATGTGGGATTGTTTGAATATTTTTTTTCCCCCTGAAACTTTGTGATGCATTTTCTTATTTTTATGTCACTTACCTTTCATTTATGACCATACTGCAGCTATCAGCGATAAAAACATTTAGTGAAGAGAAAGCTTTAATGGAATACCTTGGAGCTGTAGCTCCCGTTCTGGCCACTATAGGGTTTGGGTTTCCTTCTTTTTCTACAGAAAGCAGCCACTACTATGACAAATAAGCTATGAGAAATAAGCCTTCTGCACAGAACATCTTCTATCTTGCTTTAGTCAAGCCAAACTCAAAAAAAAAAAAATACTTCTTAGCTTTTCCTCCTCTGGGTTTTGAAATAAATTTATCAAGTTGTGAATGAAACACGCAAACACATCAGTACTGCTTTTAAGAAACAGCCTGATGGAAGTTATTGGGAGTCAGACTTGGCAGGGATTTAAAAGCTAATAAAACATCTCCCAGGTCAATCTACCATAAAGTTTAAATATACATCTGCATTTTAGAAAATGTTTTCTCTCTTCCTGTTTGAGGGCTTACGGGGAGAGAATAATATATTTTCAGCAAACTCCTTGAATTTTGCCCCGTCTTTTTTGGCATCCACTCATTTTGCATGTATGGGAACGGACACCAGTATTTTTGTGCACACAGACACGCTTGTAAGTGCAAGTTTGAGCATCAGATCTACACACGTTGGAAAGCTTTTGGTTTCTATATTACTACTAAATCCTGAAAGAATATATTCTGAGTTTAACAGGGTGTATAGGTGAAGATTTCAAGAGCAGGCAGAGCTCCTAGCCTGCCATCACATATTAGATATCCCCAACACAACACAGTTCATTTTCTTTGAAATAAAGGCAATAGAGTGCTCAAAGCCAGAGTAAGAGACTGCAAGAAGCTTAATTATTGTGTCTTGCTTCCAGGCACAGACATTTGAGTTTGAACACCTCCAAGTTTAAAGTCTTAGACTAAAACAATTATATAGAAAAATAAAGTCAAGAATGTCAGTTGGCTATCCTGACTTTTGGCTACGAGGGAAGACAGCAAAGCCTCTCAGAGCAGGAGGGTATGTTACATTTCTCTTTGCCTCCACCATCATAAGCTTCTGCTTCTTTTTTCAAAAGGTTATAATGACTAGGTTAAATCTTCATGTTTCTAGTTCTGCTATTTCCAAACTAGTCAGGCATTTTGTATTTCATTAGGCTGTCATCTGACCCACACTTATGGCTCACTAGAATTTTACTGGAAGAAATACATTTCATCCTTTATCTCAAGTAGGAAAGTCAGACCAAGCACAAAAAAATCTGGATTAAAACCCCACATCAAAGGTAACTTGGCCAAAATGCTCTATCAAGATAAAATATGCCTTTTGTCAGGGAAAAATAACTTATTCATAGAAATTAAGCATTAGAAATGCATTAGAAGTTATCTAGGAGAGCAGATGACTAAACTTACTGATGCACAACACAGACAATCCAGCTTTCAAACGGTACCAGTTCCCTCTGCTAAGCCAAGGCAAAACTTCAGAAACTGCAGGCTCACACACAGGTATGGAGGGATGACAGACTTTTTAACATGTAGGGCCCAGATCCCCTTGCAACACACTGGACCCAAGCTGTGCTCCACTAAAATTAATGTGATGGTTCCTCTCAGCTCTACTTTAGCATCAGACTTGATTATTTAAGCCATAAACCTTTCTGCTTCCAATTACAAATAGGTAACTAAAGTGCAGAGGAACAAATGCTTCATTCAAAGTGATGCACAGCATCTACACAGAACTAGAAGAGCCTGCTAGTGTTATGCTTTATTACCCTATTCCTTCTCAACAACCAGGAGCCCACTCTCTGACAAGCCACCCCATACTTAGCTTTCCATTCAGGGCCCTACAACAGACACCAGTCCTGGGAGCCACTGTGCAAGGCTGTCTCATGCACATTTCTTCTAGAAGCAGGATTTGCATACAGAGAGCAAGAGCCACTGCCTGCACTACTTAGCATTGCTTGTCCTCCAGGCACACTCTGTCCTCCGAGTTATCTCCAGTGCTAATTTATTGTAGCATTCAAAGGAGCAGGCCTCCAGCAGTCCCTCCCACAGGAAGCAGGCTGACTCATTTTTCCACACACTGTATTTTCCTCTCCACAAGAGCCAAATGCTTAGGTCAAGAATAAACCACAAAAAAAGGGAGGCTCATGTTTAAGCACCTCCTAAAACACATGCACAACCCACATCCACTTGCGAAGCTATTTCTTTCATTCAAACAACGAACCTACAGACATTACACCCAGCTAGAGTTGCCCCCATATGGCACACAACTGTCTGCTTCTGCTCTAAACAGCAGTTCCTAATCCTGTAAGATGATTTAGCCTAAGCTAATGGTTTTTGGCCTTAGCCAAACAGTTATCTGAGCACTTACTGAAAAACAAGATGAACACCACCATTTTGCTTTCATTCCCCTAAGCTCTTTGCCAACGATTTCAGATGTTTGACTTGCAGACTGGTTCTCATATATCAGCTAGCCTTATAGGAAGGGGAAAAAACCAAACAATTACATTGCCAGGAAAACCCTGACTATCTACCCTTTCACATTTTGCTTAGCGATGCGACAAAAGTTCGCTATCCCTATTAAAAGGATTTTTCAAGGACACTTGGAAAGAAGAAAGTAGCAGTACCTTAATGCGTCTGAATATTAACAGTAGTTACCTCCAGTAGCACTTCCAGGCCTCCAGCCATGAAAAACATGGGAAGCAACTAAAACCAGCCAATTCAGGCACTTCGCCCCCCAGAACAGGCAATCCAGCTTCAGACTTTGTGGAGGTTTCTACCCAAGAGCTAAACATCTCCATTCCAACACTTCACCTCAACAGGCAGATGCAAGCCCAATCCCACACAGAAAAAAAAAAAAAAAAAAAAAACCCAAAACAAAACATCTCCTCCCTGCTCTCTTATAGGCAGCTCCCCCACCGACCTCTGCCTCTCAGGTGTGAGGCATCTGAACTGATGTGGCATTAGCTCATTGCCATATCCTGTTGCTACCTCTGCTGTCAGAGTGGCTCCAAAGAATGTTTATCAATATGGTGACAGGCAAAATTTAAATTTAAATATAAATATAAATATAAATATAAATATAAATATAAATATAAATATAAATATAAATATAAATATAAATATAAATATAAATAGGCTCCACAAGAGCCCACTGCATGACCAGGGTATGTTGAGAGGAAACTACTCATATTTTTGGGTTTGTTTTATTTTAAAATTCAGCTAAATAGGAGTGAGGTCACAGGACACACTAAGCATTTCCTACTTGTCCTACAGAAGAGAAAGGGGACATTTCCAAAATGTTACAACTGTGGAAGTAATGCAGATATTATAACAAGATGCCACTGCTGTCCTTTTTGTTAGCAAACCTTTAGGTTTAATGCTACAGCTGTGAGGCTTTTCTCATCAGTAATGTGTCCTGAGCCTGATGCTTATAAAAGCATTAATTCCAGTGCCTCTTCTCTATTACTCAGACTCCTTGCTTTGGCAATTAAGGATCCTCATCCTTTGATTCCCTTTCTTCTTGACAGGTCCATTTTGTGATAAAAAAATGCTCTTTTCTTTCCTCTTTTGTTCACCTGCTCTGTTGTCAGTATAGGACCCCCCCAACCAATCTACCTGGCCTGTGGTCTACGTCATCAGCCTGTTTGCCACTGAAGGCTCATCAGCCTGTACAGCTGTAACAAAGGAGATCAGGCAGTGTGCCACAAAATCAAACCCTTCTGTCTAGGGAGATATAGATTTATTGGATCCTCTGAATAACAAGAGAGAAGGAATAACCAGGAGGAGACCTGCAGGGGTGTAAAGACCATTGCAGGTAGCTGAGTGTAAAGGTGTGTGGTACAAAGGCATCAAATGCCAGATGCAAAGTAATTCCCCTGAATTGCACTGAAAAAGATAACAGAGAGAAGACGACAGTCTGCCCCATCCATCTCACAATTTCACACAGCTGTATGACTTCAGTGCCAGGCCCCAGTGAGGACCCCTCAGGCTGGATGGTGAACGTCCCTACTGTGGCTGCCACGCAGATCTTACCTTAATGAAGCAGCAGTCAGCTGGGGGTCAAAGCTGAGAACACCACAGGGAGCGGGGTGATGGGTGATATGCCAGCTTGCAGAGATGGTTCCTGAGCAGAAAGAAACCTGTGTTAGGAAGTAAATCTTACCTGCAAAAGCTGACCAGAAATATTCACTCTGGCTACTGGTATTTAATCCACCTGCCAGCCTGCTTGTAGCTACTGGATATATAATAGATGTATATTACATAGCACTATCCTAGCACTTTACAGTCTTAAAAGTCCATTTTTTCTAAAAATATCCCATGGGATCAATGTTAATGGTCTCTGTTGGACGTTTAAACCAAAATATTTTGGAAGTGTTGCAGGTTTCCTGAATTCTCATTTTTCTACCCAGCTTCTCCAGGAAGCGGCAGCTCTCACCCCAGGACCAAGCTGCTACATGCTTTGTGTAGTTAAATTTCCCCACACCTGGGCAGCAGCGGAATGAGCAATAAGGCAAGGAGAGGAGGATCCAGCCCCACCACACCATTTGGCAGAGGTGGGGACAATGCTGGCCCCGGCCATGAACCACGACACTCCCCAGCTCCAATGTCCTGCGCTGCCCTGGGGAGCGGTGGGAAGAGGTCCCCCAGAGAAGGCTTAGCGGAGTCCCCCTCCTCCTCCTCCTCCTCCTCCAACTTTCATGCTCATGGGGCTGTTTCTCACACTTTTTACCTCACACGTCGCTGCCAGACTGCGTTTTTGTCCTTTCTTAAGTATGTTTTTCCAGAGGCACCACTGGTGTTGCTGACAGGCTCAGCTGTGCCCTGTCTGTGGAGCTGTTGCGGAACCGGCTGGAACCGGCTGTGTCCAGCCCAGGGCAGTCCCAGCCTCTCCTCAGAGAGAGGTCCCTGCCAGCGCCTGGGCACCGAGACGCAATAAATCCCACCCCTCACCTCGGTGAAACCTGTATTTAAGAATTGTTATTAAAATAGGCACTCATCGCACACCCTTCTCAGACTTCGCTGATGATCTCAACCACAAAAAAAATCTCCTGGCACCAAAATCGAAGAGGTGGCATCGCAACACTACGAAGGTGGGCAATATACACACTCGGGACATCTCCACCCCTCGTCCCTTCGCCACTTTACCACAAAAAAATCCCCACTATTAACCCAGTCGCTGGCAATGGCCTGAGCTTTGCTGTTATGTCTCCCAGTCACCTTTTTTACTTCAAATTGCTCTGAATTTGTGTAAGTGATCTCCCTGTCTTTATCTCTGCCCATGAGCTTTTTAATCTTATTTTCTTCCCCATCTTGCTGAGAAGGGGGAGTGAGAGAGCGGCTGGGCGGGCGACTGGCCGAGCCACCACGGTTCCATTGCTATTTTCCCTCATGGGGCTGAGGGTGCCGTGTCCCAGGGGCCGTCCATCGGGGAATCCCTCCTCTGCGCACCTGAATCAGCAAATGCAAACTGACACCCTCAAAAGATGACAAACGGCAAGCGCTGCTATTACTTTCCTGGATAGAATAATGCTTTGAATAACAATTTAGAGCTGACCTGAATTAAAAGCTTTGTAAAAAGCTCCCAAAGATTCCCAAACTGGGCAACCACCACGTATGCAAAATGTGGGTGGTTGCTTATGGCTGGAAAGTAGCCATGGCCTCATCACTTTCTTGGCATGGGTCCATTAGCCCAGAAAACCAGGCTTCCCACCACCGCCGATGGGCACTGGGGTACCGTGGTGCCAGCTGTGGTGGCAGGGCAGCAATCCCAATCCTCTGGGGCTTTTCTCAGCAGCTGGATTAAATGTATTTTTTTTAGTTATTACTCTAAAGCAAGATGTTTGTTGTTTCCTCCTTTGCTTGCATTTCAGTAGACAAATATATTTTCCTCCCGGAGAAAAGCTGAGAATCCAGGAACCTGAAGCCAGGGGAGGCAGCGATTAGTGGTTTGAAGTGTTAATGGTACCACAGTGGGAATGGGGAGTCCCTTGAACGCAGCTATTAGCAAATTAATAAAAGGGGTAACACGCTCTCCTGAGTGTTACAAATTTAGCACTAATTAGGACTTCTCTTTCTTAGCTATTTTAGGCAAGAAAATCTTCAATATGCTTTGTTAAATTTGAATCATCTCGTTTGTAGAAGTAAATAATTCAGAAACATTGCTTTCTTCACCCAGCTACCGTCTATTAAACTTTATCCATTCTCCTTTTCTTTCTGACATGACTTACAGCTGGATATTTTGTATACAGTTAGTTTTATTTAGCAAATCTTCCCCCAGAAGAGGGTTTTCTTGAATTAGACTAACCTACCAGCCATTCATTTCTCACAGTCCATCCCAAACATTTCAAAGATCCCCTCTTCACAGGAGTGTCAGTGCTCCAATTTTTTTACATTTATTTAATTTATTTATTGCTCGTATATTCCAAATGCTAAACCTCATGGAGTCATTGTAACTGGCAAGCCATATTTTTCTGCCAAAAATCTACACAGTTTTGAGTATTTTAGCACTTCACAATTAATCATGAGAGAAACTTAATCAGGTTTGCAATGAAAAAAAGCCCTTAATTAGAGCAGAGGCCAAAATGTCCTCCTGCTCTTCCTTTCTTCTTGCACTGCCCCAAATCTCATCTAAACCTTGCCTGAAGTCCAGAAAAGAAATCTCACAGTTGATTGAATATATCTAATTGTGAATTGATGTCTACGCTTTTGGAGATATGTTTCAAACTCTGCCTGGTGGCTGTATTGGCTAATTTGCCTATACCCAGGAAATTAATTCTTTCTTAACTACAGAGCGAAGCTATGATGTTGGGCGATATATGTCTCCCTTTCTGGAAAGAATATTACTTCTCTCTAGCAAAATCAATGTGTTGCTAAATGATTGATGTAACAACAAAAGGTTTTAGCTTTTAATATTTAGGAAAACACTGATGGCGAAGAGAAAGCACTACAGTTTGCATAATGAGAGTAGAGCCAGACTGGCTGGGGCAGAAGAAACTCACTTCAATTCAACAAAAGCCATAGCTTATTTCAGCAATAAAGGGAAAATGCAGATAGAAAGTTACATCTTCTGATGACACTAAGTAAAAGAGCATGTTAGAAGTAATAAGTAGTGAACTCACGGTTTAAAACACACATGTACACATGCACATATGTACAGCAGTGTGGAGAACCCAAGCAGATGCCATATGAAAATATGCCATAAAGCCTGACAATACTGCACACTGTCAAGGTGGCTTTCCATAAAATAACGCAAATTGATGTTAAAAACTAGCTTTTATAATCAATTAGTAAGGCAAGTTTGGCAGCAGTATTAATAACCTTTGAAACAAATGTAGCATGAAAAGGGGATTTCCATGACCAGAGCTCAGCTCAGAAGACTTTGTCTCATGTCTATGAAAGTCATATCTTAGCAAAGGTAAGACTAAAGGTATCACCCATTCCATACCTAGAAGAACTGAACAAAGCCTTTTCCTTGTTCTCCTGTGGAGGGAAACACATGATACAGTCATTTGTATTCTGTTAAACAGCTGGTCAGAGAGAGTATTCTGCACTGTATGAGGCTAAAGAAAGTACTATTTTTACTTTTCTCTACTACATGAGATAGGATGTGAATGGTGTACGCTGAGGTGACACGGTAACATCCTGTCTGCTAACAATAAATGAGTCCTTTCTTCCCTCCATGTGGGCTATAACTGCGGAAATAAGATGTGTGAGCATGTAAGCTGAGCTGCAAGTTGGTAAATTCCAGCTGATGATTTAAAGCTGGTGAATACAAACCTTGCAGTCCTGCAGGCAGCCTAGTACTGGAAAGGACCTTTGAGGTCAATTCATTTCCCTTCTGTCATAGGCAGCTCTCTGAAAGAAACTGCATGATAAAGTGATCCAGCTCCATAACAAAATTAATTTTTGCCACCATTTCTCCTACTGTAATGGTGCAGAAGAAGGAATCCTGCTGCAGCTGCTTGGAAATGTAGAAATCTTCCTATTCACAGACTCAATATACTCTTATCCAGTTTATTTGCGTCATTTTTTCTGCCAAAATTGTGCATCTGCTTAAATAGCGCTTCTCCCTTCTGTGTGCTTATCTGTGATATATTTATAGGGAGTCCTCTCTCAGCATTCATTGCATGAGATAAAACAAGCCATCCTTTTTTTAGTCTCCTTTCATATAACAGACTTTCCACGATCTGGATCACCCTTGCAGCCCATCCCTTCACTTGCTCCAATCTGAGCATGGGGCCCATAACTAACAACAGCAGCTATATATTGTCTTAACAGGGATTTTTACAATGCCATTAACACTCCCTTGTTTCTTACTGCTATATTGTACATTTACACTGTCTGTACATAGAATTGTTCTAGCATATAAATTAAGTTATACAGTTAACCATAAAATACTGGTGTGTTATCTCATCTGGTACCATTTGTGCTCCTTGGGAGTGTGGTCAGCATCTTGCAGGCAAAATCCTTCAGTACTTTTCATCTGGTGCTTTTTCATCCTTGATAGCTCCTGCGAAGTATTTCAGCATGAAGATGTTTCAGCAGTCTTTTACAAAAGCAAGTGAATCATTCAAAAAAAAGCATAATCCATCCATCTTCTTTAGTGTCACCAATTAATAGCTGCTCAGGATGCTTTGAAATCTATAGCTGCTTAAGGGAAGCAAAATAACCAGCCCCTTCCTATAGTGCTGTGCTATCATTACATTTGTGTACTCTGCCTCTGCAAGGAAGCTTTTTTAAATAAATGAGGTGAGGTCAATACGCAAGGGCCTCTGATGTGAGGATTTAAAGAAGGGGAAAAGACCAGTCATCCTAATCCAGGATAAGAAGGCAACTAAAAACCAATTGTTAGACAAGATTATTTCTAATTGTTGGAAAACATTTCTCATTCCAGAAGCCAGTGGTCAGAGCCTGGCTGATTTTGGTGGCTGCGCTTCTTCTGCTGCTGCCCCAGCAAGCAAGCAATGTTGGGGGCAACCAGAGTTTCCTCCACTTGATGGAGCTGGAACAGACTTTTACCTCTTGCTTCTGATTTGGATTATTTTGCTGCGGACTGTGCAATATAAGGGACTGTTTTTAAAAGGGGGTAGCGTTGCCTTTGTGGGCAACTCAGGCTGGGTCCCTGTATTCACTCCTCAGGTCACAAGCTGCCAGAGGAAAGTCATTGCACCCTTTGGTGGAGCTGCTGTCAGACAGAGCACACTGGGTCAAATTCTGACACACATTTGCCAGACATAAGGCTGCACTCCTAAACCTGCCCGTGGCTGCTGACCTCAATGCGAGTTTTCTCCTCTAGCTCCCATTCCTCCCTCCCATCTCACCTCCCTAAGGCATTGTGGCCACTGATGGCATTTGCCGTTGGACATACAGCTCTGCTTGTGCCCCAAGCAGGATGGCAGTGCCACCTCTTGAAGGGGATAAATTCACTTCCAGCTAATCTGCTGGAGCGGGAGGTCTGTGCCTAAGTGTAATGGAACCTGGTGGAGGCTAATTAAATAGAAAACCATCCATTTGTGCTGTCTCATTAGGGATTTGTCATAAAAACCTTATGTTCCCTTACAAGCCTAAACAAGTGTGTTCACCATGCAAAAATCAGCCATAAAGCTGTCTGGAGAATAGTTAACATGTTTAAGCTGTCATTTATACAGGCTGTCTGCAGCCTGGATCCTGCAGGTAGAAATGGCCTTTCCACTGTCCTCAAAGCACCTCGCGTAAATGGGGCATCCCTCCTTCGAAATGGGAAAGAGGGCCAAGCCCAGCGATCCTGCACCGACAGTCATGTGGAGCGGATGCTTCTCCGTCTGGCCCTGACGCAAGCCAGAAATCAGAGGCAAAGAGCACTTGTTACTTTAGAGCTGTGCCAAAGATGTTCAGAGGTTTAGAAAGTGTAAATTTAATAGCAGTGTTTCCTGGGGTGTGTGGAGGTTGCCTCCCCTCTGCCTTTGCAAGTGGCCTGGTCTCCTCCTCAACCCCTATCAGGGTACTATTTTTGAGGAAAACTAAATTTCCTGTAGGGCATGGGAGTTGTCATGCTATTTTGCAGTGGAAGGAAGTTTTGGGCAGCGTCCCTTTGGCTGCCCTAGGGGAACATCACCATGGTCTAAATGGCTGCTCTCCTCAGTGTCCGTTCAGGATGAGCTTTTCCCTTGCCCAGACTCTGCAGGCTTCAGGCCAAAACGAGGGCTTGTGCTGAAGTCATATTGGGGCAGATTTTCCCATGGGCAGGAGGAGATAACTGCTTTCCTGCTATGGGATGACCCCCCAGGGTAATGCCAGCTGGTGTCTCCTTGCAGGCTTCGGAGGTGGAGCGGCAGCTCTCCCTGCAGGTCCACACCCTCCGGGAGGACTTTCGGGAGAAGAACTCCTCCAGCAGCCAACACATCGTGCGGCTGGAGAGCCTCCAGGCTGAGGTGAGTCACTCATGCTCCGCCTCACTCCTTCAAAAGGTGCCCAGGGCTGTTTTAATTTGTATAATGAACTCCTCTGAACTGGGTAAACAAAACTTGATGCTTGGAGCAAACAAAGAGAAGGATGGCAGCTGTGGGGCAAAGGACTCCCCCACTGAGGATTTTTGCTGCAACCCAGAGGTGGCTAGGGTGGCATGAGCCAGCTTCCACCGCTGCCTCAGCCACAAGCACACCTGCAAAATGAACAGAAGAGAAGGATATTCCAGGAGCTAAAGCACGGCTGTGCTCTTGCAGGGCCTGGCCAGTACAGATTAAACTCTGGGGCATGGTGGGAAGGTCTGCAAGGGTTTTTTTTTCTGTTTTTCATGCTTGCAAAGAAAGTAGGAATCCTCTCCTGCCTCTGAGCCACACACGTGGGAAAGCAAGGAGTCCCTGCCTGGTTTAGCTCTGGTACATTAGCAGGAATGATATTACCTTCCTTTCTCTTCCCTTCCCTGATGGGGGTCACTGGAGACTGTGTGGGCAGGAACCAGAGTGGTAGAAGATGTCCAACTCTACTACCCTACCGCGTTTTTTATTTATAAGCTGTCTGGAAGAGCTTTTCCTAAAATCTCTCAATTTCTTCTTTTCTCCCGCTCCCACCTGCTCCCTGCTGGTCCCTCGCCTTTTCTTCCCTTCCCCTTGGTGTGGAGCAGCAGGTCCTTGAAGTAAGTATAGAGGCTCAGAAATGGTTGGCCCGTGCGTGCATTGCTGCCATCATGCATGCCTGTCACTGTGCATGCCTCACCTTGCCTCCTTCCTGTCTCTTGCTTTCCAAATCCCTTTTCCCCTGTGCCTTTCCTGTGGCCCAGGGCCCACGGCAGAGCGATATTTTTCTGTTACACGGTCATTCACAGGGTGTTCATTACCGGTCTGGATACCAAATATGAACTCTTGATGCAATCTCTGTATTATACCTCTTATTTTTCTCGCATCCCTTTTCTCCAACCCACGCAAATCATGATGGTGGTGGGAAGAGACATCTCAGAAACCATTAGTCACCTAAGAGCAGCTTTCTAATACCTACAGCAGCCTTTACCCTGCAGAAACAGAAAGTCCACACACTTTGCTAATATTCCTCCATGCAGCCAAATCTTTCCAGTAACCTGGAAAACAGGAAAGACACAAGGTCCCCAAGAGGCCAAGAAAGCAGTGGGAAGTTGCTGAATTTGTCTATGGTTCATGAATTGAAAGGAGGCCATAGGGAATACTTAGGGTTATACTGGACTGGCAAATGGCATATCCAGTCCCCAGAGGTCCTGTGTTTACTAATGTGGGAAAAGGCTCGTTTTTCTTGGTTGAACAAGAAGTGACCTTGGCTAGTGCTGATTCATCCCGTGCACTGTTTCCAGCTAACTGAATCACAGAAGTTTTGCTTGGCATATTGTCCCTCTTCACCTGAAAACGTTGCCCTTGACAATTAAAAGAAATGAACCAATTTTAAAGGCAACTGATCACTGAAAGACTAAAAATAAGCATGGCACAGAAAGGAGTCTTCACAAGTAAAAAGACAGAAAAATCCCTGATGAGGACCTGGCGAATATGCAGCAATTAAGAAAAGTGTATGGGCAGCGCTGTGGCACAGCCCTGCAGGGAGCAGGATCCCACAGGCTCACCCTGTGGTCTCCAGCACCCATAGAGGAGAAAATGCCACCATGCTCAGTCAGGGACCAGCCAAGAAAAGTAACTAGTTTTGCCCAGTCTTGCAAATTTTAAGGTACTAGGGGTGGGCAGGGCTGGTCTCCACTTAATCCATTTGGCCATTTCTGCCTGCTCCCTGGCCTCCTGCCGGTGCATAACCAGCCCCTTTGGAGCTGCCCTGACAGCCTTGGGAAGGAAGAGTTTCCTTTAAGAGCCTTCCTAAGCTTTAAACCACACACAGAGATAGAGTTTCTCTTATACAGGTATAGAATAGGTATGTGCATACTTTTGCTTTTTGCTGTTTCATCCATCTCTTGGGAATGTGATTTCCTTCTTCTCTGCTCCCTGGAAAGCACAGACACCACCTCTCTCTCCTCCGCAGATCAAAATGCTGACCGACAGAAAGCGGGAGTTGGAGCATCGCCTTAGTGCCATGATGGAGGAGAACGATCTGCTCCAGGGAACCGTGGAGGAGCTGCAGGACCGAGTCCTCATCCTGGAGAGACAAAGCCATGACAAGGACCTGCAGGTGTGGAGGCAGCGATGGGACAGGGAAGAGGGGGGAAATGGAGTAAAATATGTGGTTTGGGTTAAAATTGACCAGAAAGATAATGAGGAACTGGGAGACAAAACAACTGGAAGAACAAAAATGGATCATGTAAGCATAGCAGCAAGCAAGGTCCTGGGCGTTCCCTGTAGGGACAGATAACAGGAGCCACAATGGGGCATCTTGACAGCAAAGAGCAGCTTCAGAGGGAGATCTGAGCAAGGGAATGGAACAAGGTGCTGCAGAAATGAGGGAAACATAAAAGGAAGCAAAGAACTCAGGTTGCAATTCATTTTACTTAATTTTTTTAATAGTAGAATTGGCTTCACTTCAAAAAGGACTTTTTTTTAGACCCCACTGTCCCAAAGGGCAGTAACTGGCCTTGTAGCTCTCACTGCTCAGGTGGATTCCCAACAAGCCCCATAGTGTTTGCAGCCGTGTGTCAGCAAATGTCACTCCACTGAATCCCCAGCTCTCCAAAACAGGTCTGAATCTTTTTTCCCTTTTTTAAATATATTTTTGTATTTATATATGTGTATAGATTTTTTAAAAACATACCTATATTTTCTTTTTGGATTCACTTCTTGCTGTGTTGTTTTCAGCAATTTTTTTTACCTGAGTCCCAAATTCTTCACGATGTTCCTCATTTTAGTGCTGATTAACATGCTATTTTTATCTTTCAGGACATTCTGGAGTCTAAACAGTGTCTAATGACATTTGGAGATTATTAAGCTCCAATAAATAGCAATACCAGCCAAGAGTACTTTCCTCCTGGCTGGAAACCCTCTTTCATGACACCCATTCCTCCCTCTCAGCTCCTTCACAAAGCAAGAGATTCATCCAGTCCGTATCACCCCCGCTAATATTTTTTTTTCCTGCTTCCTTGACAAATTCCTTGATTTTCTTTCCAAGCTGCATCAAAGCCAGCTGGAGCTCCAGGAGGTGCGGCTGTCCTACCGGCAGCTGCAGGGGAAGGTAGAAGAGCTCAGTGAGGAGAGAAGTCTCCAAAATGTCAACACAACCAGCACATCGCTGCTATCTGAGATAGAGCAGAGCATGGAGGCAGAGGAGCTGGAACAAGAACGAGAACAGGTATTTGCCCTACAGCCCCTGGGAAAGCTCATGGACCTCTGTGACCAGCCCAGGGACCAGAGGGAAAGGGAGTTTAATGCATTTCATCTGGTATTGCAGCTGAACCAAAAGCCAGAAAATTGGGATTGTGGTCTCAGCTCTGGTATTAACACCCTTTTGACCATATGAAAGTAAATCTCTGCATCCATTTCAAAACAAATGTAGCAAGCTACACAAGTATTTGTGAGGTTTGGCAATCACATGCCTCACTTCACCATGGAAGGAGGATTTCCATGGCCTTGATGTCCCAGGCTAATGCCAGGCTTTCTTGTTCCAGCTGAGGCTGCAGCTCTGGGAAGCATATTGCCAAGTGCGATATCTCTGCTCCCATCTCAGAGGTAATGACAGCGCAGACTCAGCAGTCTCTACAGACTCCTCCATGGATGAGTCTTCAGAGACCTCATCAGCCAAAGACGTCCCAGCCGGCAGCCTACGGGCAGCTCTCAGTGAGCTGAAAAGACTGATACAAAATGTGCTGGATGGGGCAGACTCCACGGTAAGTTGGCAGCACAGAGAGATCTTAGCTCATGCATGTCCCCTTGCCCAGGTGACACAGCTTGCTGCAGGTTCCTGCTGGATCCTGAAGTCCCCAGTCTGCGAGAAAACCTCTGCGGCCCAGAGATGGGCTGTCACAGTGCACAGACTGCTCCATGCGTCTCAAATGGTCAGCCAAGAGCCAAGACAGCACACTGACCACTGCGGGTTGCAGTGGTCAGACTGCCATAAGTTTGAAGCTTGCGCAGCTGTCATTGGTCTGTGAGTCATTCTGGAAAATTAATGAAAGAAGGCTTACAGTAAGTTAGAGTTTCAATGTGGAAATATTGCAGATTGTCTCATACATCACAGTTCAGTTATTTCTCTTAGGATTTTCCTAACCTATTGACACTGAGTACAAATGTCTTGGCAAGAGCTGCCAGACTCAAATCCATTGACAGATGAAGAGTTTTGCTGGCACAAGATGGTGTCTGTGGGGTATGGCCCCAGGGCCACTGGGGAGGAGGGGATGGCATGGACGACTACTCAGCATCCACGGGAGTGCAGAATTATGAGAAAACACCTCACTTGTTGCAGTGGCTCAAATCAGGCCTGTTTCCATCACCTCCAAGCTGGGTGCATTGCCAGTATGACTTAACTTGAGATGCCATGGTGAGGAAGACAGTGCAGACTCTGCAAATGCAGACCCACATGGGAGTACTCACCCTCCTCATTTCAGTACCTGTAGCAGCTTGTAAGAAGGCTGAGAATAGAGATGAAGTTGTATTTGTTAAATAAAAAATAAGAGTCCTGCAAAAGGTCTACAAACACAGAGACTGTAGCCATATGTTACCAAGTGGTCCGTAGGTCTCTGTAAATTTGGTTTATGCAAAGGTGAGAACATGTCTGCATGCTCTGTTTATCATGTGTATAAGCAGTACCCTTGGCTGAGTTGGCTGAGCATGTTTCTATTGTGGCGGTATATGGGAACAAAACTGGAACTCTACCAAAGTCACATTCACACTTTCTTCTTCCTTGTTTAGTACACTCCATTCCAAACCAGTATCAAATTAATGCAATTGCCTTTTTTAAAGTGAAATCTTAGCAAGAGATTTCTCTCCCGCTCTCAGAGCTCTCGACGAAGTGACGATGACACCTTAGAGGAACAGATCAGGAGAACAAGCGAGGATTCAAGAGCCCTGAGGGAGTTAATGGAGGGAGAACGGGGGAAGTTGAGGCAGAGTTTGGAGGAGCTGCAGCGACTGCACAGCCAGGTTAGCAATTTCCACACTTTGCATGTGGTCATGTAACACCAGTGTTCATCGTCCAAGACATGCTTTCCATAGAAGAGATCAACATGATAAATAACCCAGGAGGACTTGGGCCAAAACCAGTTATGGTTGGACGAGGGAGACTCTGTTAAACCCAGTGCAGAGGCTTCATGCATTTAGCATCAGAGTTTTTGACAAGTTGTCTGGTGCCCATCCCAGACATCATCTCAAACAGTCAAACTTCCTTTAAACCTTCCCCCCAATTTGGTTTTCAGCCATCCTGTCTCACTTAAATTCTTCTCAGCAGAAGTCCCCAGAGTTACGAGGTTGCTTGATATGGGGTACTGGAAACTCATAGGTATCCAGTCTGACCCGTCTTGCTTGCACTAAGCCCTCATAAAGCATATATGCTGCCGCCGGGTGGACAACACAGTGCTGCTCTGCTGTGCATGGAGCAAGGTTTTCCCCCTTCTACAGCAGCATCACGAAACCCGTATAAATCCACATCCAGAGAATCTTAATCATGGCCAGCCTGGCACCAGGCAGCACCCCAGGGCCAGCAAGGACTGGCTAAGGCTAAGACAATCTCAAGAGCAATCCAACCCCGAAACCAACACCACACGCAAAGCACAGAATCACACTGCACCCGCACTGAACGTAGCACTGTCTGCATCTGAGGTCCTATGCCAGAAGCAGCAAACGGACACAGGCAGCCAAGGAGATGCTCTGCAATCCCTATCTCTATGGGACAAAACTTCAGACACTGGAGGAGATCTGGAGGCTGCAGCAGAAGCAGCCTTTGGCACAGCTTCTTGTGCTGCACCAACAGCACTGGAGCAGGGAATGGGATTAACGCCTTTGGCTGGTCTTGCCAGCGGTGCTGTATAGCTCTTTTGCCGTACACCTTTGGAGAAGAAAAAAGGCATGTTCAGAAAGTGTTCAGAACATCTGTGTTCAGAAAGTCAGCACAACCTGGGATCTGACAGCCTTGTGTAGGGCTATGGGAGCTCCCACCATGAGGCTGAAGAAAAGAGTGAGAGCATCATTAAATACCCCTAGCAGTGACGGCTGCATGAATACAAGGATGGGAAACAGTCTTGCTGACAAAGCAGGTGATTATATGCAGACTGCAGTGATGGAGCAGCCCTGGCACCCATCCTTCCTTGAGGACTGCTCCTCTCAGTGATGCGGCCATCACAACAGACACCTTTGAGGGTCCAGACTTGGACCCAGTGAGACATGAGCCCAGATGCTCCTCCGTCCATGCTGCCATAGCCCTGTGCACCACCCACAGGCGAGTGACACACCTGAGATGGAGGAGACAAGGACTTGATCACTGCAACTTGGCTATGCTGACAGAGACCATTAGAGGCTTATTCACAGATCTTGAGCAACCATCCGTACACCAGCCTGCTTGTCTGGATGCAGCACCTCCTTACACACAAGGCCTTGCCAGGACATCAGGAGGGAGCAGCACTTGGTTTCTTTGCTGTGGCTGGTCTCCCCAAACTCTCCAGACAGGAAGGACCAGAGGACTCGCCCTGGATCACAATCTGGACCCCAATCTCTGCTTTTAGGGGTCTCTGACTACCAAAGCTCTGAACGTTTAGGAAGCAAAGCGAAGACTGCAGTTCTACTTTCTTCTCACACCTCTGTGTTACATGGAGAAAGATGGGGCGTAACTACAAAAGCAGCAGACATTGCTCTTGGAGAAGCACTCCAGCCTCACACAGCAAGTACACATCTCCTGCAGCTTTTGCCCATAACCCATCCTCACACTTACTCAAGGTTAATAATTATCCTCACCTCTCATAGAAGAGACAACATTGTCTTCAGTTCAGAGCTAAAGAAAATCAATGCACATGGAAATCTCGTCCATCCAGGGCATCAGTGCTTTGCTGCCTCCACATCCCTCTGTGCTATCACTGGTATTGATACAATAAAAGGGGGACTCCTAAACAGCTTCTGGGATCTTGTAGCACGACACACGTTCATTGCTCCTGCCTGAGGGCACGGTGGGCTAGTGGAGACAGAATTCACCCCTGCCTCTGTCTACATTGGAAAGCAGTTTCACACCTTCTGCCTCATCCATTTCCTCCCACTGTGGCATTCCATTACTTGAAACACATGCAAAACCAGTTAAAACCCCAAACCTATCCCCAAACGCAGGTTTTTGGGGCCTCTTGACACACCGTCCCCTGAGATTTCAGCAGAAGCACTCAGGACCTTTCACATAGCTCCCACCACTGCCCTCTATCACATCATCGCTTTGAGGTGCATCTCATGCTGGGGTGTGGGAGGGCAGAGCTCGGGCAGAGCTCCCCGATTCCCTGGCAGCCCCAGCACACAGCCAGGAGTCTCTGCACATAGACAGGGTGTGTTTGCACCCTCCTCCCCCCGACCCAGCCATGCCCTGCTAACAGCAGATCCTCCCACGCCGTTGATGTGATGAGCCCTTTTTGACTGTCTGCCCTCTATTTAAAGATTTCTTTGAGGATTCAAGCACTACTGAGCTGCATTTAGAGAAAGGAGGTGGGTCAAACGCTGGAAGGGTTTCCAGGTGGTGGAGTAGCGTAGCAGAGCATGTGTGTACCCTAGACAAAGAAATTAAATGTGTATGAAATATTGCAAAGCTGTGCTAATGCAATCCTTGCATGATTTCACACCCTATTAACTCACTCTGCACAGGACAAAAACGATAGATCATTTCTCAGACTATTTAAGGCTCCACACATATTTTAAAGTCTAATTAAAATTGTAAGATGTGCCAGTAACACCTTCCATGGCGTGAAAGGGAATTTTCACATCCTTTGTCTCCAGCTTCATACTACTTCAAGAGACACAACAGCCCCCTCCAAAAAATCTTATTTGCTGCTAAACAATGCTTGCAATAATTTAACCCTGGAAAGATCAGAATACAACGGGCAGACTCAGAGGATGCATGCACAAGACAGATCATCTAGAGAGGGGCAATATTTCAGTGCTGATGCCATAGTGACAGCAAAGTCGCAAGGGTCCTGCCCTGCACAGCTTTCAGCGCTGTTGCTGCACGTTACTGAAGCAGTCCTGGTGACTCATCTTGCTCAGACTGGCACTGTCTGCATCCCAAGGCAAGCCAGCACGTTTCACGGGGGGTTGCACCGTCACTAACAGCCCCCTTCCAACAGACACAGCTTCCCCTGCAAGCACAGAAGCTCAGCCTCCAGGTTGGCCCATGTGGCTTTTTTCTTTCCCCCGCCCCACCCCAATTCGTGGTGAATTTGTCTGAGCAACCTGGGTTTCATGCCCTCCCTCTGCCCACAGGTCACGCTGCTAAGCGTGGAAATGACGACACTGAAGGAGGAACGGGACCGGCTGCGAGGTGCTGCTGAAGACAAGGAGACAAGTGAACGGCTCCTGCAGGCCATCAGGGACCGAGACGAGGCCATTGCCAAGTAAGTGGTAGGAAGAGCCAAAGCCAAGCTGGCTTAGCAGTTACAGAGTGCCTTAGCAAGAGATACCTCCAGGGTGGGTTTCTCCCACCCTCCACAAATTTCAGTAGCTGTTACAAAGTAATAGAGTGAGTCTTTGCTTTGCTGGCATTGGGAAATGCTGCCAGGAGCTTGGGAGCAGGGCAGGAGATGCCAGTTTCCAGGGCATCCCATGGCAGAATTGGGGGCATTTAGGAAGACGCCGTGAACCACGTTTTTGCCATCCCTAGTGCTGATCTGAGTCACAGCAAGGAGGAGAGGACTTCAGAGAACCAAATGGAAATACTATGTCTGCCCTATTTGTCATATTTTTCTTTTACTCTTCCAGACACACAACCCTGCTTTCCTGCCAATCCCCATTACAGCCCTGCTTGGGCTTCTTCCCTAAACTGTTTCTCTGGTCACTTGCTCTCCTGTTCTGGGGTCTTTTTTGCATCTCCAGTCCTGTAATTCTCTGTTTCTCCTTTCAGGATTCTCCTACTGTTTTGACTCTTTATTTTCCCCATCCTCCTTGCAGAGCTGTGCAGTTTTGCTACCCTATACCCCATACTTCCCTTCCCTGGCTCCGTGCTTGGGCTTGCCACACTGCCCTGAGCACTCTTTGCCCCAAAGAGAGGGGCAGAAACATTCACACCCCCTGTGCTCTAAATAGAAAGGATACATCTGATAATCTCTTCAATAAGCAGATGGGCCAGGACACCACCAGGCCAGCTCCTTATGGAAACGCCTAATACTCAAGCCCCTGTCAAGAGGAGGAGCACAAGAGCATTGCAGCTCTGAGGATAGGGGGAGCTAAATCAGCGTGCACAATCTCTTCCTCTGTTTTTAAGCGACCTGATCATCCATGCTGCTCTTGCTTGGGTAGCTAGCTACCAATTTCCCATCGCCGTCCTCTGTAACACCTCCATCTGTTGGCAAAAATCAGGAGCATCCCAGCTGCACTGCTGAGTGCAGAGAGGTGGTTCTGACATTTCCAGTGTGTGTGGGTTGCTGGTTCTGCTGTGGCTATGGCAACGCGCTGCCGCCACGATAAATCCCCCAGTAATATCCAAGCAGCAATGGGGAGCTTCACAACAAAAGGCTATTTAAGGTGTTCAAACCCACAGCCAGCAGTGGAAGGGTACAGCTTCTCCACAGCAGTTAATGACCCCGCTGGGACAAAGCACTAATATTTACGGCTGACTGTCCTGCAGTGGCAGGAGCCCAGAGAAAGGGGGACGTGACAAGTGTGCATGGGTGAGTGGCCTGTAATTAATGAGCAGAAAGTGGCTGCAAGTGAAAGCAGACAAGAGCATCTTGTTGCTAGAAATGAAAGCATCCCTCCACAGACTGAGCGGGCTGCTCCCAGGCAGTGAGCCGCCTGGGAGGCTTGTGATATGCTTCCCACCTCAAGGGTTAAGTCACTTTCGTTGAAGCCCTCCCAAAAAAAAAGCCCTAACTCTAAACAGAAATAAAATCACTGCCTGAGGCAGACATCTGTCATGGAAAATTTCTAGCTTGGAGCTGAAGTTTGGCAACATGGGAAGCAATAGGAAAATAGGATCCTATAATAGGAGGTGTTAAGCAACCGCTACCTGGAATATAAACACAAATTCCCAAATTGCTCTTCTGCAGGGGAGAACAAGAGAGCTATTAGGAGGTGGTGAATTAGGTACAGTTAATAAGATGCAATTATTTTTCCCAGAAATGTTTGCAAGGAAAGATGGTTCCCAGCAAGTCATGTTATGGCTTCCCATCACACCGCAGTTAATTGAAAACTTAAGGTTTGTGCTCACCTGTGTGCTCCCAGCATGGTAAGCAGCATTTCCCAGCTAGGGCAGCTTAGGAAATTGCTCCTCTCTACAGGACAATTCCTTTCCACTAGCCAATAGAAGCTGGAACATCTTAGCCACTGAACACTCTTTGGGCAACCTTTTGCCATGGCGTCACATGCCTGGTGGCCAGCAAATGCCCGGAAAGAAACATAGCAGCAGTGTTGCCAAGGGCCAGCACAACCCGATTAAAACTGGGAGTTTTCCTTAAAGCATAACATTTAATTCAAACAATTTTAGCAGTTTGTCATTCTTAAAAAGCATATGCAGTGATAAACTTTCTTCCTTCATTTCTTCCTTCCTTCAGTCCAAGTCTCAACTGAAAGCAGTTGTACTCTTTGAGGGCTGTTTGTCTGTTTTATATTGCAACTTATTGATCAAGTGATCACAGAATCATTGAATAGTTTGGGCTGGAAGGGAACTTTAAAGGCCATCTAGTCCAACGCCCCTACAATGAGCAGGGACATCTTCAACTAGAGCAAGTTGTTCAGAGCCCTGTCCAACCTGACCTTGAATGCTTCCAGGAAGGCGGCATCCCCCACCTCTCTGGGCAACCTGTGCCAGGGTTTCACAACCTTCATTGCAAAAAATTTCTTCCTTATATCTAGTCTAAATATACCCTCTTTTAGTTTAAAATCATTACCCCTTGTCCTATTGCAGCAGGCCCTGCTAAAAAGTTTGTCCCCATCTTCCTTGTCAGCCCACTCTAAGTACTGAAAGGTTGCAGTAAGATCTCCACGGAGCCTTCTCTTCTGCAGGCTGAACAACCCCAGCGACTTCTTAAATATGATGGATAGTGGCTTAGAAACTTCATCCGCCAGTTCCCTCAGGACCCACGGATGTATCTCATCAGGTCCCATGGATCTGTGCACCTTCAGGTTTCTCAGATGGTCTTGAACCTGATCTTCACCTACAGTAGGCTGTTCCTCATTCTCCCAGTCCCTGCCTCTGCCTTCTGCGACTTGGGCAGTGTGGCTAGAGCCCTTGCCAGTAAAGACTGCGGCAAAAAAGTCATTGAGTACCTCAGCCTTCGCCATATCCCAACTAATCATGTCACCCGTTTCCTTCCAGAGAGGGCCCACGTTTTTCCTAGTCTAATCAGACACAGAGCATTTGGGTTTTAGTACATATCATTTCCTTTCCTATGCATTAGTAAACAGAAAAAAAGGAAAAAATATTTATATGTAGATTCTACCTCGTTTTAGATCTCCATTTTTAATGGTAGATTCTGCACGTTATCCAGGCACACTGTATTATCTTACTCAGCGGTATATCTGAATATCTTTTTGTATTATTCATAGTCTGCTTACCAGAAATCTGATGGTTTTATAGTAATAGTGCTGGTTTTATAGCAACAGTTCTGTTCCACTCTTCAGATGAATAGACTGTCCAGAATACAACAGAGATGAACAACCTGGGGACCTGCCAATGAAAGAAATTGTTTACTTCTCCCCAAGGATATGTTTAACACTTCCTTTAAAGATTAGAAAAAGTCACATGCCCCAATTTCTTGCTTCTGCCCCCCAGGAAGAACGCGGTGGAGGTGGAGCTGGCCAAGTGCAAGATCGACATGATGTCCCTCAACAGCCAGCTGCTGGACGCCATCCAGCAGAAGGTGAACCTCTCGCAACAGCTGGAGGCCTGGCAGGTGAGCAGCCCCCAGTCACCGCAGGGTCACAGTGGCACGTGGCCCAGGAGACACCTTTGGGTGACTTTCCCCCCATTCCTATGGGTTTCCTGCGTTCTCAGCCCAAACGTCCATAGATAGGAGTGTTGCTTTTGGCTCTGCAGGAGCCTAGTGATTAGTGGTGCTCATGGGGGTGAAACACAGCCCTCCCCTGCTCAAAGCCTTTCAGCTGTGAGCTGTTAATTAATTATATAGGAATACCCATTTAAAATGGAGAAACAAAGTGTATCTCATGGCTGCATGCAGCATGGGTAACATACACTTTGCAGAGTAACCTGCTGTGGCCCGGGGAGGGAAGGTGTCCATGTATGAGATGTCCCTGGGTAGGCGCAGCCTTGCAGACATGTGGGCACAGCTCATTCTTGCATTTCCATAATGGAGCAGAAAAGCGGGAGGCAGAGAGGTTGTGGCGATTGTTTCATGGTATAGCTGCACTGTTTTCATCGACTCAGAAGATCCAGCAAGATGGAAAAGCTAAAATCCCAGTTCTCCAGCAAGGTAAAAAAAAACAACCAAGCCCACGGCAGTTCAGCAGCTGCCCTGGAGATGCTCCACTTGGGGTCAGCGGGGAAGACCCATACAAAGGCAGAGAGCCCTTGAGAGCAGACAAAACTGTCTCCTCCTGGAAACTAGCACCGAGGAAGGGCTACTTTAATGGAAAACAAGCACGTACAAGAAGAAAGGTCTAGGCCAGTTATAGTAATTTGTTGCAGACCATGCAAGACCCCAACTCTACTAACAACCAGCCTGACCAGTAGAAACCTCTCCTGTACAACCTCGCTCCTGTTTCAACTCCACTGTGTTTTCGTTTCTCTTTTTTTTTTTTTTCTTTCTTTTTTTCTCCTGCTTACAGTTTGCTTCCTCAGGGCTTTTTACTATCTGGCTCCTTTGGTTTCTGATCTAGTGGCCTTTCTCAGTTCCTGTACCAACAGCTTTAGTCGTACACCCCTCCTGCCTTTGAGGTGAGCTCCCCGCACCCTCGCCAAGCACCTGCCATCTCCTCACCTGCTCCATTCACTGCCACCATCACCCACATCTGTCTCTGTCCTCACCATCATCTGGCAAGAAGGGCCAGTGGGGGGGTTCTCCATCACCCACCGAGATTCTGCACACATACACACCCCACCCCAGCACCAGAGCAGGGCACAAAGGGCAGCATCCTACACCCCATGGTGAGACTTTACCCCCCAGGTCACCATGGGGAAAGCCAGGCTGAGGTGCACGTGTCATTAATCCTCTGTATTCAGCACCTCTAGTATCTGGAAAACTTTGTGAAATACAGACTGGGATTTTACTTCTCAGCCTCATTATCCAGTAAGTGACATTCAGTGCTATGCATAGGAGCTGTCTGTATCCGAGTTCTGCTTCAGTTTGGATGGGTGGTATAAATTGAGACATACTTACTAGTAAGCTCGGTATTTAGTGCTGGAATACCCCAGCTTAGGGTTTTAACAACAGGCGTTTGCTTTCTCACTTTACACTATGTTGTCTGGTTGCAGCAGTACAGCAACCTCGGTCCTGCTCCCATCAGCTCTCTGAGATGAGGGTCAGGCCCACTAGCGCTGCAGAAAGTTGTTTCCAACATACTCACCTAAAGTGTTATTACACAGTAGCAAAATTGTTTCCAAGCACCTAATGTTCTCAGAACAGAAGCTCAACCAGAGAGGCAAAACACAAGTCAGGTGATTTATGAATTTTGGGGACTATTTTGCAAAGCTGAATGTTTCTGATAAAATGGGATGAGATTTTCTGCTTTAGCTGTATGTAAATGGACGCCTTAATCTTATACAATTTTGCTCTTGCACACTACTAGTCTGCACTTTACCAAGGACCATCAACAAGATTACAGTTTTCTGTAAGCACGTAATCATATAGGCTATAAAATATGCCACAAGCAAAATCCTGCGCACCCGAGCCTAGCACAGAAGTAGCACAGGAGTGGATATGCACCTCACCTCCATGCCTTATCTGACCCCCACTCGTATTCATCATTATCTGAGTGGGGGCAAGAGGGGCATTACTGGGACTAAGGAAGGAATATGGAGCAAACTTGGAAGCGAAGAGGGCTGCTTCTCTGAAATGAGAGCTCAGTGTTTTCAGTGCAATAGTGACAGGGGCACCATTAGGATAAAAATGCTCCAATGCCAGCAGAGAGCTGCAGCCTGCATGGCCGCAGCCACCAGCCTCCGAGGTCGCCTTGGGGAGCTCCAACCCTTACCTCATGCAAAAGAACCTCCAGCTCACAAAGAGGATACGTGCCATTTGCACCTCCTTCAGACTCACCCCTTCTGCAAAGTGCAGAAAATCCTGCCCGGAACACCCAGAGCACACCAGTACTGTGTTATCCAGTTTTATAAGAACACTTTATCAGACAGGTCTTGTACCACTGGTATTTGTCCTCCCTCCATGTCCCCAGACACTCCTGTGCCCCTGCCCAGTGCCAAGGCAGGGACCGCAGCTCTGCCCCAGCCGTGCTGTGTACATCTGCCCCGAATCTCCACAGCCAGGTGTTGTGCTCTCTGATTCACGCTTCGGACAGACAGGGACCCAAATGCAGTGCACTCTCAATAGTGCATACTGTATTTTTATATATATATATCAATATATTTTTATGTATATATATATAAAAAAGAAAAAATCATAGTCATCCCTTGTTATGTGGTTAACCAAGGACACAGATCTGCCATGCTGGAGCCCAGGTGCCTACCTCATTTACTAGAAGAGGTGCCTTCAAAATCCAAGTGCTATACATTTTCACATGGCAGCTTCACCTCTGGAAACCTGTTTCACCTTAATCCTGATGTTTAACTTAACCTCTTTAGCTCTCCCTCTGCCTTTCCCCTTTCTAGCCCTGCTCTAAAAAGATCCAAAGCTTCTGCAGTCCATGTAGCTCTGCACCCTCCTGCTCCCCCAGGGAAAGTCCCCATACTAAATTCAGGTCCAGGCCATGCCTATCAATCCTTTTCCCTGCTGAAAATGCTGCAACTAGAGATTAGCCATTGTTCAAGCTTCCAGTCCAAGTTGGCTGGTTTTATTCCACATGGAGCTACAGAGCAGCTGGGGCACCCGCTGGGTGATGGCAGCACCTTCCCTTCCATCTCAGTGCTGCCCCAATGGGCTGCCCTGCGCGAGGTGCCAAACGAAGAGCACTTCCACCACTACAGCCCATCCAGAGTACCCTTGTTCTCACCGGATGGTTCCCTCAGACCCACTCAGGGACCAAACTGCTGGAAAACAGTTTATTTCTCCTGTGGGGCTGGTTTGTGTATGCACATTTTCACTAGGCTACAGTTTAAATACGCAATTATAGCAGAAATAATAGATCTGAAGGTTTAAAATTTGTAGAATCGATTGGCAGGTTTTCAAGGAACACAGCGGCACATCATTAGTGGCAACAGAACTGAATAATTATTTTGTGTAGAGCAATTTCACCATGCTGCAAACATGGATGAAACTAGAGCATTTCTGGTACATCTAAGAAACCACAGTGCAGTTGTTCATGCCAAGCTGTCAATCAGAGAGCTCCCACCGCTCTGCTGGCTCTAGGGAAGGAGCTGGTCTAAGGGACGAGCACAGTTCTCTTTGGTAAGTCTGGTGCAAAACCTACGGGGGGTCTGGTGGGCCCATGCCTGGCCCCAGCCCCCCGGCTCCCGGCAGCACCTTCCCTGAAGCCCCACTCAGTGGCTGTGCAGGCAGCTCTGTCCTGCCTGCCTGCTCCGCATGGCAAGCACATAGACCTGCTCAGGACACACATCCTTACTTTTTCTGGTGATTACTTTCAGCTGCATTTGTTCTTTTTTATATATTTGTCCCTCCAATGGGGACATCTGCAAGCTGGAGACAGCAGAGAAACGTAGTTTAGGGGTGTCACAGTCCCAAGCAGGCACAACGCTCTGCAAGACCACCTGAGCAATTTATGCCTCAGAATTTTCTGATTTACTTTCCTTGCTCACTAAAAAGCCTCATGGCAGCAAGCAAGGCTGAGCCTGCTGCCAGGTGGGGAGCTAGACCTGTCCCCACTCTTATCATCCCTCCTCCATCTCATCGCAGCACGGTTCACACCCATTTCAGCGATGTCCTCGCGTGAGCTCCCTTCGAGCATCAGCTGCCACTAACAACCCTGTCTTCTCCCTCTGCCACAGGATGACATGCACAGGGTCATTGACCAGCAGCTGATGGACAAACACCCGAAGGAATGGAGCCAGCTTGCTTATTCCTTCTCCAGTGGCTACGGCGCAAAGCGGAGTGCCAGACCCTCCCCCGTGTTCAGGCCGGAGCAGCAGGGAGATGAGCCCGTTGGGGCAGAAGGGAACCGTCTCTTTTCCTTTTTCAAGAAAAATTAATTGGAAAAAGAGAAACCTCTACAACAATTTCTGCTTCGAGATGGGGAGTGGGGCAGCTGCCCAGCTTGCGGATGGACCCAACTCTGATCGACTAAGAAAAAAAGAAGGGGGCAAAGGAGTTAACCCTTGAGACTCTGCACTATTTACACCACACCTGGTCTGAACCAAATGTTTACATGAATTGGAGATTTGCAAATTGACAATGTGATACTAATAGAAAGAAACTTTTCTTATTCTTTAAGTGAAGTGATAAACTTCAGGGTATATTTTAGGCGCTTTGACACAGTCCAGTTTCTGCTGTGAAGAATAATCTGATTGTCTTAAAAGCACTGTCATGCTGGAGAAGGAAATAAGCAGCCCCAAGACAAAGCAGCACAGGGGATTGAGAACTGCCGTCACAGCGAGCACAGGGGGAAGAAGAGGGCTGAATGCAAGAGAAGAAAGGGGAGTCACTTATACCGCCCTCCGGTCCCGACAGCTGTGATATCCTTCAGCCATCCCACTGAGACTGGAGTCGCTCTGGCCCCAGCATTGCCGTGTTTTGGCAAGTGTAGCTTTCTCCGTGGTGGAAGTTGAGCCCTCACTGCAGATCCTGCCTGGGCACCATCTCCCCTGCAGCTCTGGGTAGCTGTTCACCCCTCACTGGGAATCCAGGCTCCTCGCAGATCAGGGCACTTGTGAGATTGCTGGTGTTACTGTCTTCTCTAGCTCCCTCCTGCTACAGAGATACGAGTTGCAGAGTCGGTAGTTACAGAGAATGTTAAGAATTTCTCCACAAGAGACCGATCATCTACAACTGATTACAAACTGGATAAGAATTGTGGATGTTCAGTCCTGGGCCACCTACTGTCCCTCCAATGGCCAAAGGTAGTCATGGACCTTCAGCAAGTCACACACCTTTCCCCAAAGCCATGTTCCCCTCCCACAGTAAGAAACCTGCCAAACCTGGCGGACTTGGCAGTGCCAGGTTAATGGTTGGACTTGATGATCTTAAAGGTCTTTTCCAACCTAAACGATTTTATGATTCTGCAATTTTAACTGGATAAGTTCCCCAAAAGCCTAACCAGTAATTCACTGAAAGCCTACCTGTAATGATGTCAGTAGATCTTTGATGCTGGGTTGGCAGACTTGATCCTCAGAAGGCACACAGGCATCTACCTTCACGAAAGCCAAAGGCAATTAGTGTGTCTACAAAGCTCTGGAAATTCTGCAGCTTGCTCTGCCCCACGCAGTAACGTTAGCTATGGCTGGACAAAAATGATGAGTATTTGTCCCTGCCCGTGGGTCATTTACTACTCAGCCCTTTGGAAAGCAGGTAGCCAGATCTTCTTTTGACTGAAGATGATCAGACCCTGCTTTCCAATAGGCATGACTTGATCAACGAGAAGGAACGTAGCTTATTTGGTGCATGCACACAGCGGTGCTGGAAATCCTGCAATACTTAAGTAGGGACCTTCCCTACGTACTGGGTCGGCACCTTACAGCTCTTCTCTTTAACACAGTCTACCATCATAAACCAGCGAGGAACGCCAGCCTAAGTTCAGAGATGTCCTGCTGCTGCCATGCAATTTTCACACATTCTCCCAGCTCGTGATACCCCCCGGCCCTAATTTGTTTCCCTGTTGCTTTAAAGAGGCTACCACCTACACTGTCCCACGGGAGCCAGAGCGAGGTACAGAGTCAGCTCTGCCCTGCTCAGCAACTTAGGTGCTAAAACACCAACCTACAGCGAGCTGCTATCTCTGCTCACTAGTTACAGCAACAAACTTTCTGCTAGAAGAAGGTGTTTGATACCTAATTCTAAGAAGCAGGTAAAAAGTTGGTGGCTTGGATTTTTTATTATTGTTATTCAACTTATCTATGGGATAAGACATCCATAATACCTCAGTACAAATATCCTTTCTGCCTACAAAGATCTGAGCATTCCCATATTTCCTTGTTAGCATGAAACTACCATGCTGGTACGAAATCATCTTGCACTGAGGTAGCGCCGTGTTGCAAGGAGCAGAGTACTCCTTGGGACTGAAAGTGATGGTAAAAAGCTGAATGGTAAAACCTATTACCTTGAGAGCAATGAAACCTGGATTGCAGATCCTGCTCCAGGAAATACTTAGGTAAAGCACCACCAATACAGCTTGCTGCTTACAGGGAAAGGAATCTGGAGTCTCACAGGCAGGGTAGGGGACTAAACCTTGGCCTCTCCTTTCCAGGCAGTGCTCAGCTGTGGAGTATCTGCTTGTATCCACATGTGCAAGTGAGGAAAAGGGACTTAGTGCAGTGCCAAGCGCGCCCCCAGCATGGCAAGTCCTCATCCTCCCGTCTTACCTATGTTGTGATTCTCAATAGGGCAGAGACGCGAGGCACACGCGCAGCATCTCCTGCTGTCAGGACTCACTTATGCCTGAATGGATTAACATAAACTTGAATACCTGCAAAATTAGGTGTGGGTTCATGGATGCCAGCGATACCTGTGAACAGTTGTCTTACAGTTTGAAAACGATGCTCTGCTTATTGTGGGAGAGCCATGTGAACATCTTGGTCCTCACTAACCTTTTTTCTGCTGTCAGTTGTTATTTCCCAGGTCCCAACAGCTCTCTTCAAGCCACATGCCCCTGTGTGGGACTCTGCCCCGCTGAGATGTATGTATGTTTGTGTGTGTGCAATCCTAAGGCAAGGGCCTTAAGCTATCCAAGGAAGATGCAGTAATGAGATGAAGAAAGGTGCCTTCTGCTACACATTTGCCGAGAGGAAAGTGACTCATTCAGTTGCAGGGGTAGGCAATTGAAATGCACAGCCCATCTCTTCATTTAAGGAGGAACCTACCATAATCCCATTGCAAATTTGTTTATTTAATAACAATGATGGAAGAGATTGCAAGAGGAAAGTCAGCATGTTCTAAGGTGCCAGTTGGGTATGGTTTCTTAAAACTAGCCCCTTAACCCTAAAGATTTAGTTGCACTACTAAACCCAGAAATACAAGAGAATTGGGTTTAATGAACTGGACAACACACCAAAGGAGACCTCCTCGTGCTGAGCTGCTACTCAACAGGAACAGAAACTGCCTTAACACAGCAGCTAGGTTTTGTTGTTTTGTTTTCAAAAACCTCATCAATGCAGTCCTTCACATTCTCATTTGTCATGTTGTGTTTTAACAAGGTCCTGACTGTTTCACCTTGAGCTGTCATTAAAACAACTCATCTCCATCCTGTCATGGCCAGGAGCCTGGAATCATCCTTGCAATGTTGGATTAGAAGACATTCCACTTGTGACACTTGATACTTCTAGGACACACATGGTGTAAAGGAAACATCAGCTGCAGTGAATGTGATGGAGGAAGCACATTAATCCAGCAGGTACTCAGGATCCCAAAGTAGATTTAAGGAGCAGGATCAGCAGCTCTAAATACAACACTCCGCCTTGCATTTGAGGCAATGGTAAATAAAACAGTAGTGCTGCACAGTCACTGTTCAAATATTGCACAGAGAAGAGATGCCTGCTGAGATTAAGGTTACAAAGAACTTCCCCCCAGTGAAGTAAGAGGTGACTGTTTGGGCACCCGGTTATTACGCTAGCCTAAGGGAAAAGGATCAATCTCCCTTTAGTAAACTCTGCAAGGGAAACAGCCGTAAACAAGAAAGTGTAAATGCAAGGCAAGTCACTAGCACTTTATCTTAATTCAAACTTAGATCAGCAGCTTGCCATCGAGGTGAACAACAGATCAATTAATAACAGAATCATTTTGCACAGAGAAGCAAGAAGTGAGGCTACAGGCAGTGCTGCATGCACTCAATGGTGGCATGCACTTGTCCTACTTAGAATGGTAAATTCCAGATATGCCTCTACATCAGGCAAACTCTCTACTCCCCCCTCGGCTATAAAAAGCAAGATCGTTTTAACCAAAAAGCCAAGAAAGGAAGCGTCTGGGTGCTGGAGCAACGATTCCCTTCGATTGAGAGGGGAAAAGCACACAGCAGGGACAAGCAGAAAGAATGTATCTATAGATATGTACATATACCACAGTGCTGTAATTTTTGTATGTAGCAGTAATGTAAATAAATGTATGGTTTTTATAAGATACATATTATAAAAATCTATAAAGGCATATTTTTAGTAAAAACAATGCTCTACTTCTTTTGTAAATAGTTCTCTTCAGAATAAAACAGATCATTTATATGATAATGTCTCAGCTCTCAAGTCACTGCTTATCTTACCTAGCTGCAGAACAAGCTCACTTTTTGAACTGCCATCTGAGCACTCAGCAGCACCTTTAGTACTTCGTCATCCCAAGAAATTCAGCCACATAAACCACTTGCATGTGTTCGGAAGAGAACAGGCCTGGAGAAAGAACATTTAAAGCATTTATATCTCCTGACGCACAGGAAAATAGAAAGGCAAGCTTGTAAATCTCCTCCAACTTCCAGCCATTTGTATCATTTACTGGCCTTTATATGGAGGGACAATCAAATGTTAATGAGTTTAAACACAAAACGCAGATGGACAACGAAACACCTCCAGCTTGTGCCAGCTGCGATTCAGACCGTCTACATGTCCTCAGGATTCCCCCCTCCATAGCCATACCAGAACAGCGCAGAGGGAAGCAAAGACGCCTTCCCACAGCAAGCTTCTCTCACGCTTCTCCAGAAGCGGGGAATATATTTAAAACCAGAATAGCAATTAAACACTTGAAAGCATTAATTGTGGTTTTGCCAATACCCCCTCCCAGGAAAAAAACACCTCTACATACAGCAGAAGAGCTCACCCCTGGCTTGCCACCCTCCACCTCCAGATGCTGGACAGCAGAGGAAAAAGAGCTTCGAAAAAGATTTGGCAGCTTGTAACCTTTATTTTTAGTTTTTTAAAATTATTTAAAAAGCATAATTAGAAACTTTCATTACAGAAATAATCCTAGCAAACCAGTTAGACATTCCATTGCTCAACATTTAGGAAACCACATCAGCACCACTAGAGACACAGTCCCCACCCCTTCCAATTGAATGGTCAGTGGCAAGAGCAGAGAGGGAACAGCTCCTCTACAGCCACCTCTAGGAAAAAATAATAAAAAAAATCCCACTTTAAGCCAGGAAGTTGGACACCTGGATTGGCAGAGTTCAAACCACAGCCACAAAGACCTGGACTCAGAGGACCAATCTTTCCATATAAGAGAACACTCCAGGCTTGGGTGCACCATTTCCTCATTTTATTGCATCATTTCCAGTAAATTCAGACATTTTCTTTACCTCTGCCTGTATGAAGTTACTCCCTCTGCACACGTGCTACCACAAGAGCCCCAAGGTAACACAACTGGGCCCTTTAATCCGAACGTGGTAACCATCACAGGACAGCTCCGTTTCAACAGGAAGGCTTTGAGGACTGACCCAGCTCCTTCCTTGTGCACACCCCACATTCGACATCAGAAAGCAGACAGGATGGACTGGTGTAACTTAAGCCGCCGCTTCCCACAGCCACTCAAGTCTTACAATTATCAGAGCTCACACTAGCAATATCATCCCAGCTCATTCTTATTCTTGGGTTACCAATGAAAGATATGTGAAGAAAAGAGACGGGTGAAGGCAGCTGGATACATAATCCCAGCACCTGAACTGATTAAAAAAAAAAAAAAAAGTGTTACACATTCATTGTTTGCAGTTTTTAAAAAGTCTTTAAAGTGATTGATTGTGATGTGATTGTATGATTAGGGCTTTTACCACAACCCGTAAAATCTAAAAAATGCAGGCAAAATAAGTGACTAAAATTTAGCCTCTCCTGGGGAAGGGGGAGGAAGGGAGAGAAGTGGGCTGATTCAAAGCTCACGGACATCGGTGAATCACATCCTACCAAACTAAGGCCAGCAATTCCATAGGGCCACTTACTGACAAACTGAGTACATCCACCTTCAAGGTCTTAAAGGAAGTCATACCCCTCCATGCCTTTTAGTCATTTTAAGGAAAAAATCATTTTTTATTATTTCGGCAATTATTCAGGTGCTGAGCACGTACTTTCAGCCCAGACAGTAGATATTTTAGTTACACACACACACACTCTCCACCTTTAACTACATCTATTCAGGCTGATGAATTGAGCCCTTGTTTTCCCAGAAAGGCCAACAAGGGCCAGGAAAACGTTGCTGAGCATAGCGAGACCAGTTTGTTTCCAAGGGTGATCCTCCACCATCACATAACCCAAGCAAGCAAGCTTTCCATTTCTTTACATTAAACAGCAGTCCTCCTTTTCTAACAGAAGAATCCTGGGAATGATCCTGCAGCAGCTTTCATATTCAGACATCAATCCAGAACAGCTGGACTTATTTTCATGCCTTTTCTCTCTCAAAAACAGAAGCTTTGCCACCAAAATTCACATTCAAGTTCAGATCGCCTATTTGTGGACAGGGCAACGAGAAGAAGTTTGGGGTTTTTTGGCAGAATCACATGGTTTTTGTTGTTCTCAAAAGAAATGGACCCTCACTTAGGACCCTGGCAGAACCAGAAGCAGCCGTCAAAGGAGTTAAACTTTGCTTTTTTAAAAAAAAGTTTTATCCAAATAAATCCCACTTCTGCAGGTCAGTTTGGTTTTCAGTATCTTGACACAAACTAAAGGAGAGCACAGGTACAGCTGAGCTGCAGCACAAGAAGGTGAAACCCAAGGACCCAGCCACAAATCTGGATCACAGCAAACTGAAATTCAAGGCCCCAGCAGCAGCACCGGCTGCCAGCCCAGGGGCTGGTGAAGTGAAACCCCAGGCTCCAGCAGCAACACCTGCAATCCTGGTACCTAGAAAAACAAAGCCTGAGCCCCAGTAAAAGCCTGGAACTCCAGGTGAAGCCATAGGCCCCAGTGGCACCAGTTGCCAGCCTGGAGCCCAACAGAAATGAAGCCGGAGGCCCCAGGAAGCAGTTGCTGCCAGCCTGGGGCCAACTTGAATTAAGAACTTTGAACTATTTCTTTAAAAAGATGAACTCTGCAGTCCATGATTGGTTGACATTAAGAAGGCATAAGCCGAAGCGACAACAGGGAGGCGAGGCTGGTTAAAGCAATATACATTATATACAAACTCTTGGGTTAATTAGTCCACTTGGTAGGCAACGTCCTTTCTTGTCTACAAGGCGCACTGGAATGAGCAGGGGAGGAGAGGGGGGCAAGATTCCATCCGATACCTTCTTGGCACTGAAGTGGTAAGGTGCCAGCGCCTCTTGATAGAAAACATGGAGAAAAAAATAATCTTTAAATAACGGCACAAAACTGAGAAAGTCCTCCCAAAGCCTGCCCCAGTGGAATTGCCCGAGTCTAGCTGGAGGGGCTGATCTGTCTGAGAGCAGAGTCTCTGCAGCAGGGAAAGGGCATTAGCAGCACCGCTTCTTCCTTTTACTGTTCTTCGTTAGCTTCACCACATCATTCTGTTGCTGCAGTTGCTGCTTTGCTAAGTTTTCTTTCTTTGCTCGCAGAACTAGCTCTGTAATGCAATTAAACATCTGCAAGAGAAACAAGCAAGTTCAGACCACCCAGGAACTCAGACTAGCTTTTGCGGTTCTTTTGAAGCAACTCCACTTTTCTAGCTATTTCAATAATGGTTCAGAGATCTTCCCCAACCCACTACAGGCCATGCGGAAATCCAACGCCTTCCCAAACCACTCCCAAGCTAAATCAATAACCCTCTATCCCCTTTCCCAAACCATTAAATAAAAACAGGTTCAGTTCGGCAACTGAGGCCAGGAGTGAAGACTGGGCAGTCCCACCTCCTAGAAGCATCCTCCCTAGTGACAAGTCTTTCCTGAGAACATGCCTAATATGTTAGCACTGTAAAGCTAGTGAAATTGCAACGTGGGCACCTTCGTTTCGCTTCCCCAACACTTCAAAACACAGTTGGATGTCTCGTTTTGATGTTTTACCTACTCACTTGCAACTTGTACACAGCATTTTATCTTTCTTCCTCAATAGGAAGAATGTAATTTTTATTTTTTCCCAAACAATTATCCTCAAATTGTTTTATCTATACTCTTCTGCATATTACATTACCTCTTCCACGTTAATATTTTCTTTGGCGCTGGTCTCAAACAATTGGATCTCCATCTGCCCAGCAAATTTATAGGCATCTTCTGTTTCTACCACTTTTCGCTCTGGGTCATCGTTCTTATTCCCCACTAAAAAAGGAAAGAAAAATTAAAAAAGCCACTTTAGTACTTCAGCAGGTCAGCCCACTGAACAAGATGTTGTAACTCTCCAATGAGAAACTTACCTAGTATCCGGCAGACGTCATCACAATTTTGATTAATTTCATGCAACCACCTTTTTACATTCACAAAAGATTCTGCACTGGTTACATCGTAGACAACAATGACCCCATGCGTTCCTCTGTAATACCTACAGAGCAGGAAAAGACAAATGTTAACTCAAGCTCTGTATCACCTTCTCAGCTCTTTCACTCAGCTTCTACAAGATTCATAACAAATCCCCAAGTTACAGCTATCAAATGCTCCTATTTTCTTACCACTCAGAGGCCTTTAGTTCTTTTACAACAGCTAGATCACATGCTGTTCCTCTAAACCTACAGAGTTCCCTGCTCGTTTAGTCTATACGAGTAGGTTTCAAAGTCCAAAGACTGCTGTTTACTTCCTTGTGCAGGCTGTTGAGACCTTCAAAGATGAATACTGTCTTCCAGCTATATAAGCAAAGGGTAGCAGTGCCCGCAGTATGTCCTCAGAAGTGGCTGTGTTGTGAACCGTCGCGTTGTACAAGCCACATCAAGTTTTTGCAGTAATTTTGTTATCTGTGAAAGATCACTTACAGACTAAAATCTCAGCAGATCTCCAAATATATTCAACCCTCAGTCACAGTTCTCTTGAGCTCACAAAAATTTCTGTCTTGTTGAGCGACTGTGTTCTGATCACACCTTCCTACTCAACAGATCAACTCCATATGTGCATTCAATGAGCTCTTCTACCTTTAGCCATTAAAAATAAGCTTCGTTTCAGTTTATTCCCATTAGTCTTGGGCAACCAGCACCTTTAAAAGACGATGAGCAATTCTGATATGCAAGAAAAATATCTGAATTCAAGTTCCAACATTATCACCTGCATGAACCCACTAAAGGCAGACAGTATGCACACCATCAGAATGCTATATATAAAAAAAAAAACCAAGCTCCACCTTCTCAGTTTTCAGACACATTCACAGGGCTAACAGGTATTTTTCTCTACTGCAAATTGGGCAGTTGGGAGGAGGAGGGGAAGTAACTGAAACAGTTGACAGTGAGGTCTTCACCAGCATCCAGTGTTTATATTTTGTGCAGCTTTATTCTCTTCCTTTCATTTATTCCTCTTATGATCTATATTAAGATTTTTAAGAAAACAAATTCAAGAATTCAGCACACCAAAATCAAGGATTTTCTCTTAAATTGTGACAGTATTTCTAGAGCTTGATCTCTTACCACAAGCAGCACCGTCCCTTCCACTGCACTTTGAAGATGTCCACTGTGACCATTCTGGTTCTCTCTTTGATAATTTATTTCAACTCAGCAAACACGCTTTTGAACTTCAAAGCCTTTTAATCTAATCCAAATGCACTACCTTACAGAAGATCTCAAGGCTTTGGCTCACTTCTGCTACTGACGTGCTTGAGCAAGTCATTCTCTCTTGCCCACCTTTAGCCTCATCGTCCCTTCTACAACAGAAGCCACCTGCCTTTATAAACCAGCAAGACAGCCTTCCACAGACAGACATATGTCACATACAGAGGGCACGTATCTCCCCCTGACCCCTTCCTCTTGTGACCACTTTGTAGGGACAGTCCTGGATATCAATACTCCTCTGTGATACAATACATACTCTACAGAAGCAGGAGAGCCTGCTCCTATTGCTCATCTGGGCACTTTCAGAAGACAGTCAAATATTTCTTCCATGTGTTTTACCAGTAATTTATGCTGTACATTCACCTTTTTTGGCAAGAACCAACTCGTGTAAGAATTATTTATTCCCGACCCAGAAGAGATCCTGCACTTTCAAATATTCGAGTCCATTTGCAATCAGTTCCTTTATTAGCTTTAAAACTTGCCACAGCACTGCATTTGTGCTTTACTTTGTTACAACAAGCTCAACCTTATTTCATAACTTAGATTCTTTAGAGGAAAAGTATTCCATAGCCTGAATCCACACATTGCAAAAATAATCCATCCTCTCCTGACACTAACATGCACTGCACAATTTTGGATGAATACTGTTGTGGGTGATAGCATCAGAAAGGGAAAGATCGGCGATACGATCGACACACTGGATTTCTCTATATCTGAACAATAACTTATCTTCAAACTCTCCCGCATCACCTAATAGTCTTTTAATTCAGCCGCCCTCAGGCTGACCTACCACTTCCTCCCTAACACTGAGCATTACATTTGCAAAGACAACACTCAGCCTTTAGAGAAACGCGGTGGTTCAGTTACACCTACGCAGAGCTGCTTCATTCTGCTGTGCACACCATCAAGCCACGCCTGGTATCCCAGTCATCCAAACCAGAGGACGCAACGGAGCATCCTGCTGCTCCTACCTTGCCCACGCACCTTGGTTTTCTTCTAAGCAAAGCGCATGATGTCGGGGAGTAGAATAACATGCACCCTGCACATAAAGATCCCACTCCTGACATGTCATCAGCACAGTCATTGTTTGCTCCTAGGGATGAGGACCGTGGGATGGACCATGCAGCACAGACCACTATGGCATTCAAAACTCTGCAGGAGCTGGGAGCTCCTGCCACTAATATTGCCAACCACCTCATCAGAAATATCTTCCTTTGTGCAAGACAGCAACCCCTGACTCCTGCTGAGTTCCTACCGGCATACACTGCTTCTATTTTTGGAAGAGAAAATTGTCTGGCACATTGTTCTAGAAAGGTTGCCAACCCCTCATCTACACTAAAATGTCATTTTCTCCATTGGCTGACATTACCTTTTAGCAGCCCCAAAGATAAAACCATGACTACCTTTTATTTTCTAACTGTTAAGCCCCATAATATGCATTTTTCTCAAAAAGCTAGTCATGCTATTTTCTGACATTTGTTAGATACAGCCTTATGTCCTAGATAACATTTTAGGCTTAACAAGTACAGCAAAGATTCTCCAACCCCAAGTGCAGGACAGTACTAGAAAACAAAATCTGATTTATCCTACCCCATGCTTCAAATTTCAGAATGATGCAGTGCAGGATTGCTTTTATAACAAGTTGTAGGCTTTGGCATGTAGAGAACAGATGGGGCTTTTGGCATTCAGGGAGGAGTAGGTGTAAATTTTGTGCTTTTGGCAACCAAGAGGTAGTTGAGGCTTTGACACGAGGGAAAGAATACCTTATCTTCTTCCCATCCACATTTTAGGGAAGATGGAGATCACAGAAATGAGAGCAGAGGAGAAATGAAGTTCTCAATCTCAGCCTCCCATTCAAGGGCTCAATGACGGACGCTAGCTGTCCTCTATGTGGTAGGTGCACTCTGCCATGTACCCTACAAACCTCAAAAGTCAGTACCTGCTACTACTCCCAGTGATAAATACATTAATGAAATACAGCAAATAAACAGTTACAGAACAGCTAATGGTGTTTAGAGTGTCCATGAAAGTATCCCATTGAGGTGAAAGACAACCAAACCTGACCTGTATACGCCCATATATCTTCTATATGGTTGGAAATATTACGGAGATCTAAAGGCTTTAAATTTAGCTTTGGTGTGGAAAAGATTTAAGAATTATAACATTTAAGTTGAAATAAACACAGTACCACGTAAGTTGCTTGTTCTACCTATAGAATTATATTTAAAGAAGCTTAAAGACATAAGCTTACTGCCTTTGAAACATTACCTAATAATACTGTAGACTTGATACAGAGAATCTTCAGAACTGGTTAACCAAACTCATCGTGTCCTTCGGATACCTCCATTCTCCCCTCACATCTCTGACGACGACCTTTCTAAGCAGATGGGAACATTGTGCCATTCATACTACAAGAAAAGTTCCCAGATTTCCCCTAGTAAATGCTTCTAGTATTAGCATCTGGAGTTATAATAACTAGTTTCATGAAGCATGACAGTAGCTAAGTCAGATTTAGATGAGAGAGTATTATTGACTTCATTGGTTCAGTAGGGCACATATGTTAGTTTTTCCAGAAAAAAAATATTAACTGGTCAACATGGAAAATAGCTCATTGGTTTAATCCAGCATCTATGTTAATATTTCACTAGTTTGTAGTATACATGTTTCCTTATTTTTCATTCCTCTAGAATTCTAACTAATTCCAGAGACTTCTAATAATCTCTTTTCATACTCTTTTTTTTTTCACGTTCCTAGAAGCACATCTATTGTCACAGGTCACTTGACCTGTGGTCTCTCAACCATCATATCTGGTTTACAAGACACAGCGATTCTGTCATCTCAAAAAGCTTATCCCTCTCTTGAACATGCCATTCCACACAAATGCATGGCAGAAGGTCCCTCTGTTATCACTATCATCCTGAACAGGCATCTGACAACTGTTATGTAAAGCTTAAATCCTAAAATCAGAGTCCTGAACCAGGACAAAGCAGTCCTATCTACAAGAGCAAATCAAGTACAGGAACTGGTTGTTCACGCATCTTAAGTATTCCTGCTAATACAGCCGAGTCCCGGCATGCTACATCTCTGGTGAATTTAAATCAAATTTAGAGTTTGGATGACGTTCCATGCCAACCAAATTCACAAATCTTGGCCTCTCCTCCCACCAGACACCAGCTATCCCAGTATTTCCACATTTAATAGACAGTAAAAACGGCTGCTGTCTTTTATACTTCCCAGTCTGAAATTCTGATCTAGTTTAGTTTTCCTGAGTTTCTGTAGAATACTCCAGATCAACTTGACTTCTCTTCCTTAACAGCTTTATTCTGTTTTTCAGCTTCTGTAGCTGTAGTCAAGTGAAATCAAAATAAAGCAACCTTTTAATGTTTCCCAATTTTCCACTATTAACTTCCTACCACCTATACCATTTTGCAATTCTAGGTCTACACAGCAGTACTTCCAACCTAGTACTATTATTACCAGATGGGCTCTAATTTCAGGCTTGCTTGCCAGGTTTGGCTCAGCATCAATCTGAACCCTCCCTTTAACTGTAAAGAAACTTCCTGGCCTACAGTAGCACAGAAGGAACACCTTTGTATATTATTAACTTCAATCTAAACCTCAATCTAGTCAAAGACCAGACAAGGACTACCACACTGTTGACAGCGCACTCCCACTCCACCCACGATTTGGTAGCCAAGCCCTTTCGTAAGTACTAGCACGGTAACTCCATTTGTCAGTCAGTTTGGGATAAGCAAATCAGTTACAGTATGACATTGCCACTAAAAAAAAAAGACGGAACCATTTTGAAAATCTGACTCTTTGTTATCTCCTGTTTTTATAGGTGATAAGTTCAGGCCCAGAGCACCTCTTGAAAAGTACCAGAGAACGCCAGACAGTCACAGCTAGCCAACCCAGCAGCAAGAGGAGCCCTCATGACAATGTAACCAGCATTCCCGAAGTGCTTTCCTCAACACTTTAAATGCAGTTGGACACAGGAACTTCTTTGCTTAAAGTTGCCCAAAATTCAAATCTTTCTTCCCTGACCATGGAAGATTCTGTAAGTACTTTACTAGAGTTAAGGCAGGAAAACCAGGGCCTACACTTCCCCAAGAGTAAATATACCTCACTTTGGTAAAAAGCTATGCAAAAGGAAGTAGTAGCAGAGTTCAAACAGGTCATGGCACAAATGCCCTCAAACCATTTCAGCTTATCTATTTTAAATGTTAATCAAAGGAAAAAAATACATAAAACACTACGCAAAGTCTGATCTGCAGCTATTCCCGTTCACAAAAGGAAGCCTCCTTTCCTGGTATTCCCCATTCAGTGCCGGATACCATGGCTTTCTAAACTAGCTGGCATCAGCCCCATGAACCAACGCTCATTAACGCGGCTCCGAGTCCTGTCAGGGAATCTGAAAACAGGAAGGCCATTTGCTGACTCAGCAGTAATTGGGGCAGGCTGTGACGAGGCTGGGCGCCCAGCTGATGGGAGCCACAGCAGTGCGCTGCTGCCTCCCCCCCACCACTTCCTGCCCCAAGCTGCCTGCAGCACTGAAACAAGAAGTGATGTCATGCACAGGAACCCTACAAGAGGCAACCGAGTTTTTTTTTCTAGCTAAACACTTGAGAAACAATGGAAGTAATCCAGTAATATCCGTATAGAAGCGCAGAGGAAAGGGGCGGTGCACACATCAGGCTCAATTTTGCCATTTCTAGCTGTTTAGACATAACACAGATGCAGCCAATCTCATTATTTTTATGTCTGAGTACGTTAACCAATACATCAGCTGAAAACGATCCTCCTCCCAAAAATAGGAGCCAAAAGAGAAACCAGTCATGAAAGGCCAAGTGAAACACCTAGGTCTTGCAAGAATTATTATATTTCGTTAATATCCAAAGGAAACAAAAGTTCCACTTCCAAGGGTATTTTTCCCCTCTACCCCTAGTGCCACAGCGAGCAGTCCCACCTTTACCGCAATCAGTTTACAAACACATTTTATTCTTAGTATCCCCCGCTGTAGCTCTGGGTGTGGTTTCTTCAGGAACAGGAAAAGCTGTGCACACGCTGTTCAAAAGGACAATGAGCATGAAACTGAACTTGAACCAAGGAAAAGGTTAACTTCATGTGGGTGTCTGCTTTAACAGAACTCCACACAAAGATAGCCGCTACAATGCGTTTGTCCTAAAAGAAAACTAAATATAGGAAATCCTATTCTTCGATCTCAAAGCTATTCATTAGTTATACGGCACTAACAGAGGGTTTTCACTCTATACTTCTGCAATATATACTATCAGAGGGTGACCTTCTTGGACAGGCTTCAGAAACAAGTTTTCTAGCATATGCAGAACAGTGAAATAACTCCAGTTCTACCAAGAGTGAGGAAATCTGAAATCCCAGATTCAAACCTAGCCACAATAGCACGACTGCTAGCGGTTCCAAAACACCTGAGAGAAGTCCCACTGTACAGACAGCAAAGCCATCGTTAGCTAATCAACTGCAACATTAAAATACCTAAACCGTAACTCTAAACTACAAGACCCATACACTAAGCTACACATCACTAAGCCCAGTTATACTCACGTTGATGTAATAGTCCGGAAGCGCTCCTGTCCAGCTGTGTCCCAGATCTGTAGCTTCACCTTCTCTCCATTGATCTCAACTGTCCGAATTTTAAAATCCACTCCAATTGTGGTAATGTAGCTGCCTGAAGGGAAAGCATAGGTTAGTGAGAACCTAAGTCTTGTTTATTTTGGATGTCCCAAAGCACATGTCTGAATGCTATTTGGCAGTAGGTCTCAGATTGGATAGAAGAACCAGGTTCCCCCTATCTGCTTATCTTTTAAAATGCCATATCAGGTCATGCTGATCTGCATATTTTTATCTGCAGCTAGTAGCTTTTTTTCTAGCCATAAAGCCACTTCTCCCATGGCACCCTTAAAATTTAAAACTCAGTGTTACAAAATTAAATTATTCTTCTACCTCATTGGTGGTCAGGAGGAAGCACCCAAATATCTCAAGAAATGGACAATAACTATGCAAGTATTCCACTTGTGAAAACTGTGAGACAAAGCTTTGCTTTAAATGCTCATGCAATCACTTACTTTGAATACAGACTGTTCTAAGAGTTTCCTACCAATAAATTAATTATGTCACAAATGTAAGTGGTTTAGCCACAATATTCAATCAATGTAAATCCCAAATGGCCAATGGGAAGTCTGCACAGAGTGCAGCATAAGCTAAAAAACCTAAGCTATTTCTGGAACCATGTCAGTATTTAAATATTGTGGTACTTTCAGCTGCAAGTGAAGATCAGACAGGATGGCTTGTATAGGCTTATACCAAGAGAAGCAAAGCCAGAAACATAATGTATTCCTAGTACAGCTATCAGTGGGTAAATGCAGAAGAACAACTCCTTGCCAATCAGCAGCACTGGAGCAGACCTTGACCATTTCACTTATTGAAGTAAACAAAACACTCACCTGAGAATGTATTATCTGCAAAACGCAACAGCAAACTGCTCTTGCCCACACCTAAGACAAACAAAGACAGCAAGATGTTTGAATAAAGTCATCTTGGGTGTCAGGTAGCATAACAGTATTTTACCCATTCATTGCATTTTTAACTCAACTAGGATCTTTTCCTAGCAGATAATTTAGCACCATCCACCTTGACTATTCATCTCAGTTCTCTCCTTGAAGATTTGACCAAGCACACTGCAGTCCCTCCAGGACTGGGTATGCTTCTTGGAGCAGTACAGAGTGGGGGGTGTCCCCTCCTTCCTCCAGCCCTCAGCAAACTCTCAAACAGTAGCTTTTGAACTGTGGTCAGTAACAGAGGTCATAAAAGAGTAATAACTGAAAGCAAGTTTACGATCAGTAGACTTCCATTTGCTGAGGAAAGATCCAAAAATGAGTATGTCATGCTAATTAGCAAGTACTCAGAACGCTGCTCTAAATGACTCTATTGAATTCCACTTGCACATCATGCTTAACACCACTGCCTACCTCCCATTCATTCATGCCGTGCTGAACGGCAGTGGAATTTGGACTACTTAGACAATCAGACTAGGGTTTGGTACTATAAAGCTTATGTTATCACGGTCACAGTTTAACAGAAGCCTAAACCAAACAGGGGAGTTGGGAACCATTGTTCTATGCTGCCATCCAAAATAGGCTTGTTCCACATCTAACAGGAAGGACACATACCTTTCTGAAGTTGTACCTTTCACCAAAACGTTCCATGAAACATTTCCCTAAGTGCTTTGAGTAGCACTTCATCCAGGTTTTCCTTACGTGATTGTTTGAACCCTGATCACACCCTGTTGCAGGGAAGCATTTTTCACAGTGCTTCAGACAAGAATCATAAGAAACTCATTCCAAGGGAACCAACCAAGCACACCCAACCAAGGGAACCTGGGTATCAGAATGCCTTGAAGTTGTTATGTCTGCTGTTAATGCCCCTTCCTCTCCCTTCCCCCCCAAAAAGTAGTCTGCTAGGGCATGAAGAGGAAATTCACCTTCACCAGGGTGATTATCTATCAAATCTTTTCAGGTAGAAGTTATTTAAACTAATTGTTTCGATGAGGTATAACGTGCAAGTTCTTCTCAGCTGCTGGCATCTGAATATAGCTAGCAGCATGAAAAAAACCCAAAAAATAATCAAATGAAAAAAAAAACCCAACACATAAAAGTCTGCATGATTCCAGTAAGCCAGATCTCATTTGCAAAGAGTACAAATCACCCGACATCTGGAGAAGCCATGCTCATCTCTCATTGAGTATTACAAATCTTACAGAAAAAAAAAGAACGCTATTAAAAATACAAAGTTACAGAATGCATACACTGAATACCTCTGAGCTCAAGAAAGGTAGTAGAGCAGCTCCTAAACAGAGGACTGGCTATTTAGCAAGAGCAAACCCCTGCAAAATACTGGTTGTCTAAGGTAAAAAAAAAAGTTCCAGCAAGTACTATGCTGCTTGATCAAGCAGCCTTGGCCTTCAGCTTAATAAAAAGAAAGTAGATGCTGGAACCCACAGACTTGTCAGACCACACCACCTTCTTCAGATGTCAGCCAGCCTCGGGCTGCGCGGCAGAGCTGCAGGGGCTGCACATGACCACTGCTTTGTCAGAGTGTCCGCGCTGCACCGACACCGTCCTGTCTGTACCGCTCTCACCACTCGGGCAGCTTCTAGAGAAACCTCCCGAGCTCAGGAAGTTCTACATGCTCCCGATGACAACAATCTCACTAAACAAACACTGCCTCTGACCCTCACTCTTCACGTATAGAGAAACCACACTCTCTGTGACCCTCCGCTTCCTACACAGAGCTATTTGAGGAGCTGAAGAGAGAAGGCAAGCAGGGCCTCTTTGCTTGAAGAAGGCAGCAAAATGAAACAAAACTTAAAAAAAAAAAGCCTATTGGCTTTGCAAAAGCAAAATTAAAAGCAAATTTCTGTGCCATACCAGTTTCTAAACCCGCTATCTTACTGAATGTTAGAGTGAATTAAAGAAGCACATGTAAAGCACGGATCACCTGTATTATCTTTAAATACTTGGCACAACTGAGATCATCAGCAGCTTTTCAAGATGACCTGTTCTAAAAACACACAAACCTACTACCCTCTTGACACATTTGCATACAGAGGAAAGCAAATGAGACATAATCATCCCATCCAGTATCGGTCCACTTCCTATTGCAAGGAATAAACATCAATAAACAAGGCAAGCAAACTGTTTTGTGAAAGCAGAGACAAAGCCTTCCTGTTGGGGTTAGAAAAAACAAAAACAAAAAAGAAAAATCAATACTCAAACTACATAGTGAGATTTAATTACAACAGAGAACCACAGGCAACCCGACAATTCTCACACTTTTTTCCTCTCACTGGATACACTACAGGGACACGAGACGACTCACCTAAGAAATTTAATTTAATTGTTCAAAATGAGGAGAAGTCTTCCTCAGAGTTTTCACCATCCTGTTTATCTTGCCTGAACAGTTTCGAAACTCATCAGCAAGCAACAGAGTTACTGCTTTACTCCGAATGCAGCATTTGGTTTTAATAATCCATAGGCTCCCAAAAGTGCCTAGGGTTTTAAGCTGTTGCCCTTTCTCCCTTTTTAGATCCCTTCATGCAGACACAGTTTATTATAGAATAAAATATTTTTTGCACACAGTTAAAGCTTCTGGAGATGACAACTGCCAAGATCATGCAATATTACACTTTCACCCAAGAGCCATGCCTCGCTGCATGCTGGGACCTGCTGCCTTATGGACCACACCTCTATTAAAAGAAGAGGGTGGATGCCATCTTCTCCAGCTTATGGAAATTAAACTGTAAGCTGCTGGAGTGTTACCAACACTGAACTGGACTGAAGGCAGGAATCTTCCCAGTCACAATTCCTATGTACCTAGACTAAAGCACCAGACACAAGCTGAGTTCACACGCTAGCCCTCCAGAAGTTTTTGAAACTGCCATGGAAGTATTTACAGGTCTATTTTCAAAAATCTGTAAGCACCCCCTTACCCATAACTATTTTAGGTACTTGCATCCTACAGTATAACTAGAAGTACAGAAAGCTAGCGGCTCATCAAGGATTTATTAAAAAAAGCGACAAACTGTAGAACTGAGATTTCAGGTTGAAGCACTGACAGAGAATCTTAAGGCATAATTAAGCCAATAAAGAATATTAAAACGTAGTAGTTGCCACACTGGAAACAATGGTCCCTAGGGCTGTGGCGCAGCCAGCCCTTCCCAGCGATGCTTTGAACCGTCTGTCACAGGGGAAGGGAATTCCCTCCTCATCCCACGAAGAGATTAGTGGGCGCCCTCAGAAGATGCGGCTCACGAAGGCTGAGGCGAGCGCGAATGCCGATGCTGCCCTGACTTAGACGTGCCTAATCTTCCTTTTCCTAAACCTCGCCAAGCTATTTACCATAATATCCTGTGGTAGCCAGTTCCGCAGGTTCATCAGATAAAAACCGAGAAAGCCCAGGCGAACGCCCCCTCTCATTCAAAGCACGGCGGTCCCGGGGCCACCCGCCCGGGCACAGCCCAGCGCCGCCGCACCGACACCACAACGCCGGCGGAGCCCCGCCAACGGCCAACCGGCCGCCACGGCCCCCCGCCCCCGGCACATCCCCGCCTCCCCCGCGCCGCCCGGCCCGGCCCGGCCCCGCCACCGCCCTCAGGCCCCTCACGGCCCGGGCGGAGACGAGGGGCGGCCACCCCGCCAGCGGCCTACCCTCGGGCCGCGCCGCCCGCCCTCCCGCCCGCCCTCACCGCTGTCGCCGATGATGAGCAGCTTGAAGAGGTGATCGTAGTCCCTGGCCATGGCCGGGGCGGCGGGAGCGGCCGCGGGCGGCGGAGCGAGGGGGAGGGGGGGGGGGCGGCGGCGGCGGCTCCGGGCCGGATCCACTTCCCGAACAAACAGCCGGAACTGACAGCGGCGCCGCCGCGCATGCGCCACGCCAGGGAGGCCGCCAGCTGCGCCGGCACGCGGCCGCGCATGCGCCGGGACCCCCCCCCCCCCCCGCCCACCCCAGGCGCGTGCGCACAGGCGGCAGACGGCCGTGCGCCACGCGCCTGCGCGGGGAGGGCGGCGACCGCCCCTCGCGCGCCGCGGCGGCCATGACAGAGCTGCAAGGGACGGGCCGCGGGGGAGACTGTAGCCGAGGCCGCTGTCCTTCCTCCTCTGCACCGGGGCCCTGCCTTGGTTCCCCTCTCTGCCGAGCCGCCGGACCACCTCAATGCCATGGCCGTGGCCCACCTCAGCTCCCACAGCCGCTCGCACGAGGCCCGCGGACGTGGCAGGAGGGGAGGCCACCCTCAGGAAAGCACCAAAGGCGTGAGGGAGCCCCAGCGCTTTCAGGCGCCGTCAGCTCCGCTCCTGGGAAGGCGTAGGAGTAGACCACAAAGGCTAGGAACGTGTTCTGCTTCGCCTGTGCGCCGAAGCAGCAAGCCGCACAGCTACCAGAACAGTTCCCATCAGAACCCAACCTGCGGGTGAGGAAGCCGGCAGCAAAGTGGTATGAAATGGCCAGGTGTGTCCTGCAGGCCCGGCAGTTCAGGCTAGTCTGGAATTAGATTCCTGGGGTTTTTAATCCAGAGATGTGCTTATGTGTGGCTCAGGAGGGGCCTTGACCTCACACACATGGGCAGCTGTGCCTGCATTGTCCACACCCTAAATCCACAGAGTTCTAAACAGCACTCTGACAATTGGTGAACACACAAACTGCCTGAGTACTTTTGCTGTCAGTTGCACAGATACAGACTATGCAAACTCTGCAAGACTATGATCACTTTTTTGGTGATCTCCACTTTTAGGTGGAGATACAACACGAGAGGAGTGCTGGTTTTCTCTTTGATTATTTTGCTACAAAAATGTTTGTTCTTACTGATAACTTGAACTCCTGAGATCAAACAATGCAGTGTTTTGCTGTAGAATGTGTAAATAACTTAGGACTTCCTTTCCCAGATATTAAGCCTTTTCAATACATCCATAAAAACACAATAACAAAAGGGAATGTGCTAGGTATTACTTAAAAGTAATTTTAGTTTAGCATGACACAATTACTTAATTAAACTAGTTGATTTTTTAAATTTTAATAGTAAATTTACAATTCATTGACACACGCATCTCATTAACAGGCGTTTGCCTTTCAAAGGGGGAGAGCTGTATTAGCACCGAAGAACACAGACCTTTACGGTCAACTGAGCCTATAAACAGGCAAAAGAAAGATGACGTAGAAATCAAGGACAGTAAACTTGAAAAATACCAGCCCATAATGCTTTTGATAATTACAGTCTAATTAGTTGTGCCGAAGATGCTTAAAGAATAGGCTGTACCTACTTTGAGGTTTTTTTTGGTAGGACCCAAGCACGAGTAAAAGATTGAAATCAGTGGGACATCACCGCTGCAGCTGGTGTCAGTGACGTTGTGAGGGTGTTCACGTGCCAGAGCAGGTTGCCCGGGGAGGCTGGGGTGGTCCACCCCGCATGGACAGTGCCCTGAGCAACCTGCTCTACTCGGCCGTGCTCTGAGCACAGGGGTTGGACTAGCTGAAGTCCACAGTCACTGTGCTGTGATCTGTGAGTGTTTCTTAGAGAAGGACAGATTTTAGCAGTATTGCTTTTTCCCTTAACGTTGATTTGAAAGCTATAGACTCTTTTGTCTGGATTTATACAATAGGGTTTGGTTAAGAGGAATAAGAATATTTTTTAAGGCAATTGTCTCTAATCAATTCTAATTTCCTATTTCTTCTGCATAGGATATTCTGGTATGGTTCTGCAGTTATATTTGTCCAATTTGTATGCAATTCAACTGGAAACAAACCAAGCCAGTAAGGCTAAAATAGTATGTCTGGGTTGAAGATTTTTTTTTTTTAGCACATAAAATTGCATCTTCTAAATACTTAAAATCAACAATATGGCTAATGTCTGTGGGTTTAATTATAAACCTTCCTTAATCTTAACCTTCAAAAAAGTATTACAGTCTTCAGATCTCACCCCTGTCATGTCCCACTTGTCCCCAGAATCCACTTAGAGGACCTCCAGGTGACATTTGACTCTGCAACTCATGCATTTAAAACACCATACCCTGTAGCTCATTCTCCCTTATCCTCAAGTGTATGATGTAGCTAACTGAGGAGCAGGAGAAAGGCTGGAGTGCTACCAGTCGTGTATGTGTGTTATTTAACAGACTCATGCTCACAGGAACCCTGCTAGAAAAGGGTTTGCAGCTAGCCTGAACCTAGCCCAGTGATTGAGCAGCCCCCCCCCGCCACATACCACCCACCCCAGTAAAGCACTTGGGCAGCCCATCATATAACCCAATACGTGCCCTGAGCATCAGGGGAGCTGAGGACGCTGCATAGCTGCAGGGAGATCCCTTGAATCCAGCTTGCAAACCACCAGCTCAAACCTGAAATGGCAATGACTACTATATCTTTATTTTTATGCTCATGAAACTTCATCAAGTGAAAAGCATGAGACAGCGTGATGCTACCTAATAAAACGGACAGTATGAACTGTGACTTAGCTAAAAAAAAAAAATAATCAAAATATTTGAATATTTTATGCTTTCACATTTGTCTCTTTTCCATTGACATTTTTAGCACCTTGTAAGTTTAAACATCTCCCATAAATTATTTTTTGATCCTCTTGAAATACACACAGTTCAGCTGTCACTCACAGACAGTTGCTTGACAGTTCAAAGATGTTATTACAGTCAGTTGTGGGGAAAAATTATCTTTTACTGACAACTGGTATTTTTAAGACATTCGAAATGAGAAAAAAATTAATTCTTTAGTCTCCAAGTTGGCACAATCAATTTATCAGATCTCATGTTGTGGCAAAAATTATGGGTATTTTATCTCTGATGTATTATATTGCAGTGCATAAATAGTTCAGTGAAAAGTAGCTATCAAAACCCAAATTCAGTGTTTCGCTGCAATTGAAAAATCAGCATATTCTCAATAAGTGCAAGTGAGCTCCTACCTTTTACTCCTCCCTCTCAGAAACAACTGAGTGCAGAAAATCAGCTGCTGTTTAGAAAGATGAATTTTTCCACTTGCTGCTACATAAGGTGGAAATAGAAATCATCAAAATAGCCTTAATAACAAAAGATCTTAATAGCTAAAATTAACAAGTTGATAAAAAAGGCTTCTATTTAACTGTAATTTTCTTTGACATGTTTATATGGAGCATCAATTAGAATCAAAGATAAAATAGGTAAGCCAGGGGGCCCATGATCGAGAGCTCAAACAGCCATTCTTCAGAGAAACTTGCCGTTTTTTCCATCCTTCCTGTCTGCAATGAAATGAGTGCTTCCAATACAATCACAGAACTTTTTGCCACCTATTCAGTAGGTTTTGAATGGTATAAAATTCTGTACACGTTTCAGTGCACAAAAGCTTTTGCATCGCATGGTTTAACTGCTGTTCCTGTGTTATCCCGAAAGACAGCTAATTCATGATAGGTGAAACCAATCCCTGTGCCCTGAGACTGCCAAATCCTTAAGAGTATTTAGTTGAGTTTGACTCTCTGATTATTACCAATTCAGTGCAAAATGCATAGTTTTAAGATGTATTTTAAATTTTAAGATTTGTAAGTGTTTTGGAAGGCAAAATCAGAATTAAAAAACACCTTCAGAATGTAGATAAATGTAATGAAATAAGTAGAACACAATTTCAGTAAGACCAGCTGGAAAGCATTGCAGTTTTGTAGAAATAGCCCACTGCATAAATACAAGATTGGAAATAACTAGCCAAAGAGCAATTTTGTAGCTTGGCTTCGTAGCTGATCACAAACTAAACACGTCAACACCACTGTGCTGTTGCAAAAAAAGAACACCCAGACCTTGTGTTGGGATAGGCAAGTGTGTTACATAGCGTTTGCAAAGTAATATTCTCCCCTAGAAGACGTGGTCCAGCAGTGGACAGCATGAGGCAAATATGAACCAGTGTGGAACCAATATGGAGGGCAGCAGTACAAGTACAAGTACAAGCAGTACAAGAAAACATGAAAATATATGAGAAAAGACTTAGAGAAAATCTAAACTTGTTTCATCCAGGGGTGAGAATACTGAAGTGACAACGTGGTTGCTGCAGAAATGAACTATTTTCAATGTCTGTGGGAATAGGACAAACAACAATGGACTCGAGTAGCAGCAAGGAAGATTATTTTTTTTTTAGACGAGGTAAGCTCTGACAGTCTGAAAAGTTTATATAATGAAATAGATGGCCTAGAGAGGTTATGGAATCTCCATCATATGGTGCTATAAAAAACAATTATATGGAAATCAGTAGGGAGTGGTTCAGTTGGTGCTGAGCCTATCTTAGGCAAGGGGTAAATTAGCTGATTTTCCCAAGTCCATTCCAACTGTATTCTGCTGACTCCTACAGTAGATCTGTTGCCAGGAGCCTACACCACAGGCTTGGGAGCTGACGTAACATCAAAAAGCCTTTGACAGGTCCTTGTACTTTTGACCAGAATGCAGCACAGCACTCCCAAATAACCTACTTGAGATTGTACCTTGCTGTTTGAGGCATTAGGATGGTGAAGATAAAGTGTTTCCTGCTTGCTACTACCACCATAGCAATCGGCAAATTAGTTCTAGCAGAATGTTACATTTCATGCTCTCAAATTTTGTGTAGTATCCCCCTCCTGCCTTCATCATGTTTTGAGCCATACAGGTTTACATGCAAGTAAGATTCCCACGCATGCACCACCCACCCATTAGAAACAACAAATCGTAATGCTCTGGCTTCTCAGGTGCAACCAGCTTCTGTACAGTTCCATAAAATAGATAAGGCTCACTTAAATATTACTCTACATAGAATGTAAAGCTCATTTTTCCATCTAAAAATGTGAATTCTTCAACAAGATTTTCACTATTTCCATCAAGTGGCATAAAAGGTACTAGTAAATTAAAATTTTTTTTTTAAAAAGAAGTGTATGTGGCCAGGTAAAATAAAGTACTACTTTCTTGGAACAGTACAACTCATTGACAAAAAAAAAAAAAAAATCTGTATGTTAGAAGTGCCAAGTATCTTGTGAAGCCTTTGAAGACAAAAATAGAGGTCTTTTCACAAATTCAGTATCTAAAAAGCCGTCTGTAGTCAAAAATACTTTGGAAATTAATAGGAATAATTACTTATAAATTTCATTAAATGTCAGTTCTGGCTTGCTCTTAAACCTTAGCTTGCCTGAGTTTTGCAAAAGGTTTTTATAGATTACAGCACTACCCACTCTACAGACTGTATGCCCTAGGACAAACAGGTCCAAAAAGTAAACCACAGTATAAGTTTGTTGACAAATGAATTTGTAAAAGAACAGTTTACACCAGAAGGATCAAAGTCAGAGCCTTTATTAAACGTTCCTTCTTTAAACAGACTGCATTTAATCCCCCTTTCGCATTTGTGATTTCTAAGGCTATTTTAAATACTTTGTTTTACAGGGATTTTCAGTCTTCAGAACCGTCACAAGCAGCAAGTTAGCAGTACACAAAAACAATACATTTTAACTTTCACCGAGTTCTTCACAGGGTCCATGGAAAAAAACCAATACTTCCAGTACTGGAGTTTTTGCACAGACCCTGGAAAGGAAGTAGGTGTCACCAGAGTTTAAGCCTGATGTGCTCTAGCCACATCTCACAATTGGCCACAATTTACCAGTATTGATTAGTATATCTGTTTCTTGCGCGTTATCTATTTCAAAAAGGGGACCAAATTTTCAATTTTCAGCTAATATGGGTCTAATTAAGGCTATTCTGGTATATTTGATACTAAAATACTCTCTGGGAGTCCTTTTCATGAAATCCCATCAGAATTAACATTTTCAAAAATGAAAACATTTAAAATAGGTGTTGGAGTTGAAATGCTGATGCAGCGGTTGGTTCAGTGTTTTCTTGTCTTCTGGAGCTTTATTATCACGTCAGTATAGTGTCGTCTATTTGTTCCTCAGAGTCAGCCTGGCCAGCCAGCTTCTTCAGAGATCTCCTGCAGCTTTCGTTGAGAAGCTCCAAGCTGGCAGCATCCAGAATCTTGGAAACCGACTGCAGAAGGAAGACAACACCAATTACCAACTCCTTATGACATACCATTCAAAATACGAATACATTTAAGTGCCTTACAAGCTATATTTATCTAAAATCTTTCAAGCATACCAAAATCCTTCTTCCGGTTTTATGATTCCAGCCATGGGAACTATCGAAAAGCAGCTAAGACTTAGAAAAGAGGTCTGGGAATGTATGGACGAAGAACTCCATCCTAAAAATAGTCTCTCCAGCACCACTAATGCTGCAGTTGGATTATGCAAGTGACAAAAGCAATAAACTATCGGGCCCAGGTAAGGTAACTGCAGCACAGTAAGGGCTTAAGGCATTTTGAAAGCAAGGCTACGATGTTAAACACGGGAGGTATGTTAAATACCTGGATTTTATTACCACTGCACTGTAAGGCTGTGCAGTATCAGATAATTTGTGTATTTCTTCAAGGCTTAGCATGAGAATACTGATACAGGGTTAAATGCAAATAGGAATGTCCCACTCCATCTACTTCGTGAGAGATTGCCAGCACATTCTGAGGCTCCAAGCACAACACAGAACCACGCACAGAGCAACGCGACACAGCCTTCTACCAATGACTATTCTTCTGTCTCATACCTCAAGCACTTCTTCACCCGCTCTCATCTTCAGAAGATTGACAATAGCTTGGTCGCTGTAGGCTCTTACGCTGGTGTTTTTGTCCTTTGTGTTGTCCAGAAGTGCTTTGAGAATTGGTTTAATTGTCTGAGGATCCAGTGAGGGAAGATGGTTTTTATTTGCCCACCAGATCATCTTTTCTGCAACTAACTTTATGTCGCTGGATGAGTTCTGGAGACACTGAAGGAGACAAAGACGGACTTATATTCAGATATACCAAGGACAGGTATTTAAAGCACTCGTTTATTTTTTTTTTCCTAATTGAAGTATTTTAAACTATAACAAGAAAAGCAAGTTGTTTGCAACTCACAGGTACACAAGAGACAAACTTGTTATCAACAAGTTTGACTAAACTGTGTAACAGTAAGAGAAGATCAAACCTTGAAAACAAGCCATCTTTTCAAAAGAACACTTCTAAATGTGTGGTCGGTGACAGGGTCACACCTTTCTCTCAGCTGTCTGAGGAAATGACAATGACCACTCACTACAGCAAAAGCTGACAGTGTCAGCACCTCTGTAAAATACACTCAGTCGGCAGCAACAGCCGAGTCAGCCTCTGGTTGGAGTATAAGGTGCATTTCAACAGTGAATTTCATTTTAAAATTAAAAAAAAAAAAAGCTTTGTATTTTTTATTTAATCTAACATCTGAATGTCAGCTGCGTTATTAATACTGTGATAAAGGTATTGTGATACTTTTATATTTTAATACACTAATATGATACAAATTAATATCAAGAATGTAGGATTTCAAGCAAAAAGCCTGCTTTGAAGAACGATGGCCTGCATCATGTCAGCTGCCGTGTTTGGTAGTTTTTCAAGTAAACTGAAAAGAAATGTAAAGCCTGAAAATGTAACACATTTTTATTTACCATAAAGATGACAAAATAAAAGCCAGCTCTCCTTCTCCAGCACTACCCCTCACTCTGTCTTGCCCTACCTTTTCTAAGATGTTAAAAATGTCCTGAGGTTCTAACGTCCAAAATTGAGATCCTGTCTACCATGAGGGATATTTTTATGGGAAGGGGGGGAAAAAGGAAAAAAAAAACCCACACCAAAAAAACCAGAACAACCAAGAAAGGAAGGAATTTGGAGGTAGAATATTTAAATAGATAGGAATTGGAAAAAGCGTTAGCTTCAATACTCTTTTTTATCTCAGTCTTTAGGAGCTACTCCCTTCCACAATAGCAGAAGTCAAAAAGCACTGGAGCAAACCCAGGTAAGGAAAGAGTTGGTATTTCATGTTTTTCTAACAAGGGCCCTTTGACCTTTTGCAACCTTAAAAAACCTGACAGCTTCCCCCCGCCCCTTCTCTGGCAGCTGTTACTGCAAAGGAAAACAACTGAATTCATAAGAATCAAGTTTATCACAGAAAGATCGAAAGTCAAATTTCCATATTACAGCAGGGATAGCGGTACTGCATTCACAACTGCAAAGCAGGCTGATAGCGATTCTGTCTGCTTTGCCACAAAAAGACATATCTAAGTGTCCGAGCATTACGGGATTTAGAGCTTCCCAAGATCAGGCAGCCAAGCTTTCCGTTTTTATGCTGGGTTAGCACACAGAAATTTGATAGAGAAAGCCACTCGTGAGTTAGCTCAAAGACTCAGATCACACGAGAACAACCCCAGGTAGTCATCATAAAAAGTCTTACCTTGATAAAGAGGTTGGAAAGTTTTGGAGGCAGGTTCCCTCCTCCTTCCATGTGGTATTTCATAAGAAAGCCCATCCCTCTGATGCCACTAACTGCAATGGGAATCTTCGACATAAAGACAAAAATTGGTATTATTACAGCAGAGTCCAACAGCATTTAGAACTAGGCTGACAGTCACACGGATGGGTGAGCTTCTGCAGAAGGCTAAACAGGTCTTTAAAAAAAACCTGCAGCATACAAAGCGTTAAAACACTGGGTTAATGTTACTGGGTAATAGGATGAAAAAATCAAAATGCGACTATGAGCCACATGGAATAAGGCGACAGGTCTCACAGAGCCCCCAGGTTCCCCATCCAAATCAGTCATTCAGCTCTAGATTTAAAAATCTTCCTCCTAAAATGAAATATCTGCATTTCTTTTAAACCTGGCCCGTGAATGAGAACTTTAGTAAGGAAACAGAAGCGTAATTTACTCCCAATGAAAGCTATTCTGCAGGTGAAGATTCTTTAATCTTTGTCTCCGCAGAGATCAGAAAAGAATCAGAACGTTTGCATAATTTCACTGTAAAACTGCATCTAGCCAAGGGAGAATCTTCACGTTGGACCTGGGGATTTTAGTTCTGTTTGGTAACACAGAACCTCCACACCTTTTAAAACTACTCCCAACAAGCGCTTGCAAGAGAACTCGCCCGCTCTCAGGTAGCACTTACCCTGTCAGCGGTGGCGTTGCTGAGGATCATCTCCTGAACACTGCCGTAGTATTTGGGGGAACAGAGTCTGCTGGGAGCAACATTCACAGCCACGGAGAGCGCCAGGCTTCGCCCGTGTCTCACCATCCAGTCAATGCCAGAGACATCTGCTGCAAATGAAAGAACAGAACAATAGCAAGGCTCCTGCTACCCATTCCTCTTCATCTGAGAAGGCTTTTGTCGATTTGCCAATTCGCTTCCACAAAATGAAGTAATGAACAGCACCTAAAGCAATGCCTTGCTTCCTCCACTCCTCCCAAAGAGCCACACAAACAGCGCTGAAACACAACACCTCTACCAGACAGATACGGAAACCAGACACAAACAAGTCCAGCCCAGTCAGGCCCACATCACTTAGCACATGGAGGAACCTGTCATTGGAATTACACAAGCTTTGACTCTCTAATTGTACAAGTCATTTGTAACTTGAAAGCAGAAAATGGATTCCCTTTTTAATGCCAGAGAGGAGAGTAATCCCACAGCACTCCCAACCACTATGAGCTGCTGTAAAATTCATGGTTTTGTCTAACTTAGAGGCAAATTAGTTAATTCTCCAAAAGCATCCGCAGCCATCAGACATGGTCTGCAGTAAGCATAATCTAAGATCACAATGTCATCGAAAAAGGTGGCATGGTCCTCCTGTGCACCCTGCCTGGACATCCTTGTCACCTCCCACCCTCCGTGTGTCAGCACTAGCAGTCACTCAGCCACACTGGTACCTTCATCAACTCGTCTGACAACAAATCCAGAAAAAAAAAGTATGGGTAACCCCAAATTACAGCCACCACCCTGCATCAACTATGTACCAGGGTGTACAAACGAACAGCCATAAGCAAAGAAAAGTACAATAAAATCTGGAGTAGAGATTGAGGTTTTAGATAAAGAGGAGGAATCTAAATAATTAGTCACAAAGTTTTCCTGAACCAATGGCTAAGAAGGCATTTTCCCTGCTTTCAGAGTCAGTGCCAGTCACCGTAAACAGCTTCACCTACCCAGTAAGTGCTGATGGAGAACAGTGCCGAGCTCCTCTTCGGACAGAAACGCGCACAGTTCTGCTAAGCAGCCAGCGGAGGCCATGCGGGTGGCGTCCTAACGAGGGGAGGAAGAAGCGAGTAACACTCAATACACATCAGAGATAAGGAGCAAGAACAGCAAGTGCCAGAAGACGATATAAAATAAAAAGGGAAGGACGAGATAAATATTAGTAGACACCTTTACTACCTGTGGATTTCTGTCAGTTCACAAAGTTTCTTGTACATATTAGAACTTAAAGCCAAATCCACAGTCAAAAAAAGCCATCAGAGAAAAATTAGAGATCTTATATACGTCCTGATTTATTAAATGGAAAAGTCATAAAGATGAAAGTGAATGTTTTAAAAGATGTGTTAAAAGTTAGGTTTGGATTCACAGTCTAGAAAGTAAGCGTTACTTCTAATCATGGCTAGACAAGCTTATCTCTGTGATAAGCTCATACTACTTTTAATTTAAAACTTGCGAGCGTTTGTTGTTTTGGTTTGCTTATGTGACCATCCCACACTACTCCTCTCCACCCCAAGACCTACTATCCCGTGGAAATGTGTCAATGTTTTCTATTTCTGGCATGCCAACAGCTGCATGTCTCTGTTGCACAGAAAGGAAGAAATTACTAGATGATTAATTTCAATTTCACAGATGATCCTGTTGCTATCTGCCATGTACAGAATACCCTATATTAAACTTGGAGATTCCTGTTCGTTGGAGTAAAATCTGCCATTATCTGAAAAAATTCTCACGCTAAACGACAGACCCCACCAACACACGTATGGGCATGTAGTGAAGGTATTTTGCAGGTTTTCTCCAAGATAAAAAGCAAACCTGACTTCAGAGCTGCCTCAGACACGTTGGTGAGGAGCTGCAGGTCAAACCCGCGTACACGGTTGCTAAGGAAACACTCAATTCATAGATTAGATTTTGAGAGTTAGCAGTGACTGGGCCAGGGTTCTGTAATTCTTGCCCCTGACTCTCAGCTAACGCTCTGCAAGGCTCCAACGAGCTCCATTTTACAGACCGTATTCAGTTTAGCGAGAAATGCCCCACCATATGCTTTATCTAAGTTTCTTTCCACTCTATCATTAGTAATTTCCCCTGGAAGTTATTTCAGAAAATAATTACTAGAAAATTCAGATTTTAAATTTAGGAATAAGACTTTCTACAGCAGGAACCCTTTGCAGCTGGCTGACGCAGTACCTCATCGTGTCCCAGCATCCCTAGAAGCACCGTGCTGATATTCTTCCTAATTGCAGCATCGACTTTTGCACCAGCTCCTCGGGTGACAAAGCGCAGCGCTTGCAGCATCGTGTCCCTGCAAGTGATCACAACGTCCAGTCAGACATTGCTTCTCCCCCGCCCGAAAGGAGAAACTCAGCTCTGGATACCTGTAACAGTTTCTTACGCAGTTTAGGAGACCGATACTCTCTCTGCGCTGACAACAGCTCCATGCTAGAGAATATTACTGCGTTTGTGCGCTTGTGTCTGTCTGTCACTGCGTAAATATCTTCTGACTATTCAAACATTAAATAAATTCTCAAATCAGGAAGTTAATTTCTTCGGGATCTGTGTATTTCATATACCAGAACAGCTGCATTACTTCAGGTCAGGCTGACAATTGATACAGTCTTGGATCTGCAAGCGGGGTGCAGTGGGTTGCTGGGGGCGTGCAGGAGAGAGGAGAACGGGGCAATATTGCCCTGATACACGGTCACAGCTCAGCTCCTGACCCAGGGAGTCCCCACCATCCCCGTTCTTTGTTTTCCACCCTTGAGTAACAGTCAACTCCTTTCACTACCAAGTAAATCTTCCTCTCAGAATTAAGGGTGGGGGGCAATGCTACGCAAATAGCTGTAACAGTTTTATTCATTCATCCCAGCCCTTGCTTTCATCCTTAATAAGCAGGAGGGTCTGAGATACCACCTACGGCTTACCTGATGGCAGAGTCATCACTGGAACGAATTCCATTCAGCAGCTCTGTGAAGAGAGGATCCACTTTCACGTGGATGACGATGAGTTTACCGAGAGCATCGGCGGCTTTAAGGCGAACAGCGCGGTTTGAGTCTTGCAGGGCTTTGGTGAAGGTTGTTTGCAACTGGGGCAAAAATGGTTTCAGGGCAATCTCAACCTATACCAGAGATGAAAGACGGGAAAGTGGTGCTGTCAAATCTGAAAGAGTGGCTAGAAATCAACGCCTGGAAACACACGACCTCTTCTACAGCAGCTAGTTATCACAAACAGCCCTTATTCAGATCTAACACACTACTGAAAGAGAAAAACCATGAAACAATGCTTTACCACAAAACTTTTACCTTTCCAAATCTAATCGTGTTTTCCGCATACTGAAATACAAGGGTAACGTTGCTGAAAAATTTTACACTATCATGAACAGCCTTTTGCGTACAGAGCACTAAAAAAAAGGCTCAGCTCAGTTCAAAGACACACAAGATGATCATCTTTCCAGTTAGTAATTCATAAAAATAGTGGACACGGGAGAAATTAATTACATGGTAGTTTTTAATCACTTGAAAGTGGGATCAGCGTTTAGCAATATTTCTTAGAAACCCAGTGATTCGAGCATCTGGCTTTTTTGGTAGGCCAGAAGCTGCTGGAAGAATACAAAGCCATCACAGTCTCATTGCTGAGTGTCACACCAGCAGACATCCTGGCTGTGGTTACATCAACAGCAACAGGTATTTCTGAAGGTTACCATGGAAAACTTTCACAAACCACGGTCAATGACTTTGAAACTTACCTTAGCTAAAAGAAGGCTTAATGTTTCAAGCAGAGCCACCTTGACATTCCAGCTGAACCGATCTCCCAAGATCCGAATAAGCGGCCCAGTAATGCTCACCACGGATGGTTTAAGAGCTTCAGCAGAAGTCAGCTTAATAACTAGCCCTAAGGCCTTTGCTGCCTCCTCCTTCTGCTCCGGATTACCAGTTAAAACACCTTCCCGCAGCACCAGGAGTATGGAAGTCACTCCCTGTCATGAAAATCAGATAAGAAAGATTAGAAGCTACGATGCAAAAAAAAAAAAAAATCTTATCTTTGCTCCTTTTATACACCAGATGCACAAACTTGGAGAGTTTCTCTCAATTTCCTGTTGACCTTCAGCTGCCTGCTTCCACATTTACAGAGCTACTTTTATTTGGTTTGATTTTCATGCATCTACGCCTCACTAAGCCAGTTGCTATGAGAAAAGTGGTGGCGGTTCAGGGAATTTTTAAACCAGAGAAATTTGGCAGAGAAGTCCAGCTTTACTCCCCCACAAAAAGCAGGAAGCGACCATGACTTACACGCAGAACAGAACTGTCAGAGATCGTGTTACAAGAGGAGCCTTCTGCAGGGTAACTCCAGAGCAGCGATAGCCCACAAAAACTCTCTCTAACATACAGGTCTGGGATGCCCCAACAGTCGCTGCTTCTGACAGCTGTAAAGTCACATCCATCAGTTCCCTCAAAAGGAGGGTATTACGGCTGTGACGAATCCACGCTCATTCTGCTCCTTTACCTTCTTAGGGATACAGAATCCCGGCACATGCTCGCCTTTGGCCTCATTCCCTACAATCCGTATATCCTTGTGCAGGTCCTCAATGAGAGCGAGCTGGTTCCCAGCGTCTAATTTCTGCAGGAGAGAGGGGTAAGACAAAGATGAGGCAACACGGCAACCAGCTATTCTTTGTGAATTATTCTCAGGTGTGGCAAGAGAAGACGCCTGTGTCCGGCCTCCTCCAAAGACCCGCCTACTGGCTCACAATGCTTAAGTCAAACTGATCTTACAACTCTCAACTCTTTGCAGTATTTGTAAATGTTAATGTAGTTTACAAGCAAAATAGAAGGCTCAATTTAGGCAGTATTTTACAAGCTACCCCCGTTTTCTCCTTGCCAGGCGTTACCACTGTCACCTTTTTCAGCCGCCTCTCACCTTGGTGATGGAGTTAAGCGCATCCCAGCTTTCATTCAAAACTACAGGGTTGCTATCATTAAATAGACGTATCAAGCCTGAAACCAAGCTCTTGAGATGACCAGTGTAGTCCGCTTTGGTCTTGGAGCAGTAGATATTCAGCATGACAGCTGCTGCCTGTCTCATTCCCAGCTCCGGGCTGCGGGTAGCTTCCAGTAAATCTTCAGCTATAATTCTTTGTCCAGCATCATCTTCCACAGACAGGATCACAGACTGGCAGTTTGCCATCTCCTAAAGAGTCCGAATTAACTTTACGTTAATTCTCAAACAGAACAAAGCCGGGTTTAGCCCCAGGTTTCCCCATGTTATCCACGGCATTACGTCTTAGAGAAATGCTGCAACATATCCCACTTGCTAATTGTTTCTCGTTAAATAGCTGGTCAAATCACTATTAAAGGCCTGATTCAGTCCTGGAGCAGAGACAGGTCTATAACCAACTCTCAGAACTTAACAAGTGGCCGAACTCTGCTGAACTGATTGCCGCGCAGGTTGTTCTCCAGCTGCAGAGGGACTAATCTACAAAAATGAGAGTGGCTCAGTCTCCCCCATCTTACTCACCCCTCAGACACTGCGGGTCTTGTCAGATAACATTTTCTTAATTTAGGGAGTTTAATGCCATGCGTCATAATACTAATTACAAACACGTCTGTGGGTACATTAGAGATCTCCAGGGCAGACTTGGGGCTAGAAGCTGAGCTAATGGGCACCTACAGCAGACAGACAACAGGACTCTGTCACTAACATTCCTAATTCACCAACGCATGTACACGTCTGTCCGCAATCACAACTCCAGGATGTTCTCTGGAGTCCAAATACCAGATGTTTCGGAAAGCAGTACAGAAGGAGTGCTGCACGCAAAAGAGGAGATTTCCTTCCTTCAGCCCTTTAATCTCTCAGTCTTCTATAGCAAGAATAAATACAAAGTTAACTAGACACGCTGGCAATTCTCCAAGAATAAGTAAACTGAGAACTGTGTCGTGTTGCAGGCCAAAGAGACTTTTACATGGATACAAATAGATTTGGAAAGCATACGTTTTTCAACTTGCAATATGCCACCAGGCAAAAAGACTCATCCTGAGGAAGCTAATGGACCGAATTAACACATGCAATCTGTGAGTCTAGAGAACACAGACTCTGTGCTGGGAAGTAAACCCGAAGCACTACCTTCAGGCAACCTGTCATAACAAAGAGCTGAGCCGTGCTACTTGCCAATTGCTCTTCACTGGTTCCCAGCTTCTCTTTCAGCGCAGACATCATGGCAGGCAGGATGACACTCAAGTGCCGTGTCAGAGCATCCCCTGCCACTGATGAGAGGAAAGCTAGCACCCGGGTGTTCACAGGGGGAGTAGTCAGCTAAAAAATAAAACCAGCAGAAAATTATCTCCGAAGGAATCTCACTTCATCAACAACATGAAAGATTTCGAAGTATAAATGCATCACAACCCAAATGACAATGTTTTGAGCATAAAATCAGGAGAAAATTTCAAACTGTGCTCTTCCTTTTCGTGTATCAGTCCAAAAAAAACCTGGCGGCAAGCAGAGGAAAAAGCACAGTTCTGAAGTTTAAAATTGGTTTCCCATTGTACCTTTGGCACCAAATAAGGCAGCACCACGCGGCTCTTGACAGCCATAACTTGTTTAAGACCATCCACGGCAAAGTCAGATGTCTCTTCATTATCCTACAGGGAGAGAGACAAGTTAGAAACTCGAGAGATGATTTATGACACACCAAGTTAAACCCTATTTCAAGTGACAATTTGCCATGTGACCATATAACCAACACACAAGTCCTTCTAGCCAAAAATGCTCTCATATTATATAGCAAAAACCCAAACCAAGCTCTTTTGCCACATCAGAAAGATTTTCCGTATCAGGCATGGTGGCCAAGCAACTCAAGCAGGTGACAATGGCAGGGCCAGAAGTAGCAATTCTTCGGCCTATGCGTTGGCCACAAGACCTTCCCTACAAATGGCTAGGATGTCTCCGTGGAGGAGACAAAATACAGCTGCCATTCCCTGGAAGGTCTGCCACTACAATCCTGCTTCTCCTTTAAGCTAATTATTCAAAACCTGTCCCACAACAGCATTAATTGAGTTGTTGACTAACACTGAGCAATGCTTACCAGCTGCTTCAGCAAAAAGGGCAGGATATCTTCAAGAGCCTGATGTCCAATTGTTGAGTGCAACTGTTCAAATGTTTTAGCTGCAGCCTCTCGGACTTCTTCCAGAGGGTCACACAGCGCTTTTCTCACTGTAGGAACCAGGGACTCAGAGAAAAGCAGTACCTAAAAATGTAGAGATGAAATTACAGAATATCTAAAGCACAATGGACACATGCATCTCAGTGAAGTAGCTGAGAACACAGAATTTGCACAACTGAAACTAAATTGCTCTTTGCTTGAAATATGTCAGAAGAAAGTGAGGATTAATCAACACAAACATTTGAAGTGCTCTACGGCTACCTAGTGGATGATTTCTATTATTATATCTCATAAAAGTCAGAACTGTGCTACGTTTTAAATGTACAGACACATACAAATACATACTTTTGCCTGAACAGCAACTCACGTTAGTCATAAGCCCTGAATTCAGTCCGTAAAACAAGCCCAGCACGAGCTGTATTATTCTGTCTTAACCGCAATACCTGCATCATCACATAAATATCTAGGAAACTGGAGATTTCACCTTCCCCATACAACTTACCGCGTCCCTGCTGGTGGATTTCATTATCTCGCTCAACCCAATGCAGACTCCTTGCCTCTCGTCACTCTTGTCCGACCTCAGTCCATCTTCCAGAATAGGAATGATTTCAGGAAGGATCTTCTCCCCTAGCTTGCGGACAAGGTCTCCTAATGTCCGTGCTGCAACCTGTCCCCAAAAATTTATTCATTAACTGTTTTACTGTTTTGTAAAACTTAAGACGGTGAACTGTGAGTAAATATTAACTTTTGACCAAAAACTACTGTTCACAGTATAGACAGAGCAGTAGAAATGGAAACGCTGCTGTTGTAAGTAACCACAGAAAAATAGTTTTACTGTCATCACAGTTGCCCTCAGCAAAGAGAGAACTCAGACATATTCATGCTCAGAACAGTTAAATTAATGACAGCCTTGAAGTGATTTATCGAAAAGAATCATCCCGTGTTCTTCAGGAATTAGTTTCTATGGTCACCTGCGGTAAGAGGTAAGGCATTACTCAGTTTCTCACCGTTCGCTTATCTGCACAAGTGCTGGCCAAGAATTTCAGCAGAAGCCCAAAGAGGGTTGGCAAAATTTCACGCAGCGTGCGAGGAGTGTTAGAGACTACGATCTTCCAGACATGTAAGGAGGCCTGGCGCACCACCAGCTGCGTGTCAGAGCGGCCCATGTACAGCCCGGCCAGCACCCTGTTCCTCCTCTCCACACCGAGAGCATTAATAATAGCCTGGAAAGAAACATCACAAAACTGTGTTACCCACTCCTGAAACTTCCAAAAAGAATAAAATACATGACTATTCAATACGTCTTTCTAGCAGGCTTTCCATGCTGATTAAAAAAAAAATAAATAAAAAATAAAGGCACAACAGACAAGAACAGCTTTACCTTGTTTGACTGGGCTGTTCCAAAGTTGTCATCCTCTGAGGCAGTTTCTGTGGTCATTTTTCCAGTGACTCCTGAGATATGGAATAGAAGATCTCCAAGCAGCTGAACTGAGCTAAACCTGGCAACAGGAGGGAGTCAAGTGTTACAAGCAGGGTACTCAGGCGGTACCTGCCCAAATACGACAATACAGCAAATACAGACGTGAAGCAAAGAGCAAGGTCAGCAATGAAATGCTGCATGAGCCCATGTGCAATATCAGTCTGCCCACATGGCTGAGAAGCAGCACGGTAAAGGGAACGGGAAGGAACGAATTCCATCCTGGAAGGGGCCAAGAGAATTCCCATATCAAAGCAATGAATCAGGGAATAGCCTGGACTCTAGAAAGGAAGGAGACATTGCCAGTGTCTGTCTCAACCCAAAAGACATTCACCTGGGAGAAGTGCCCTCATCAGCACTCAGCTGACACAAGCCTTTTAGTACAACTAATTTTTGAGCAATTGCTATTAGCTGTGAGCGCCCCACTGGCACATTTCCATGCACAGGAGAAGAATTAGCTTACTCAGCATTTTGAAAAATGAAAAGCAATATAAGAGGGCTGAATATTACCACATCAGCTGCCTTGTAAGTGCTTGTCAGAGTCACTACCAGAATTACTACCTAGTAGGAATGTTTCGCAGGTACCAGGGACCCCGATGCCCGGCTGGCAGGGCTTTGCAGGCTCAGTGCTATAAAGCACCATATGCAAATCAACGAGCAAAGAGAGACACTTGCTTTTGCTTTCCAGAAAGTCTCTGCATTTCCTTGAGGAGCAAGATAGAGTCTAAATCACACCAGTTTTTCAGCCACAGAAGAGAAATGTCTGTGGATAAGGTGGTTATCCCTTACCTTATCCTCCACAAGTCATCGAACAGGCCATCCTCAAGCTGTGGCAGCAGAAGCGCGATGGCAGTCTCAGCGTACATGCTGATGATCCTCTGGCCAGCGCGCAGGGCAGTGTCCCGCACAAACTCATTCTCGTCTGCCAGAGCCTGAACAGAGAGAGAAAAGTGTCTGTGAAAGCTGGTGTTTTTTCAGCACAATATATATATATGTATATACACACACACACACACACGACCAACAGGAGGAAAACAAAATGATATTTTCCCTCTCAGCCAGGAAAAGTAAATGAACTAGAGAGCTGTGAATGCACAACACAAAAGTGATTTCAAGAAATTACTAGTGACTACAAACATAAGACAGCAAACAAATAACTTGGAAGAAGAAATAATTTCTAATTTAAGTATTATTTTTTTTATAGTCCAGCAATGCTGGACAAGTCTGCACGTCCCACAATTACCAGAAATGATGCTTAAAGTACTTTGGAGGCTTATTTTTATCCTCTAAATAAATAAAACTCTCCAGGCCTCTGCCACATACCTTAAGGATACAAGGAATGATGGGACCAACATAGGGAGTGAACTTGTCTCCAAAGGTAATTGGCAGGTAGTTGAACATCATGATATAACCATCTCGTACGTGTGGAGCAATATCCACTTTACTGGCAGTAGCTACAATCTCTGGCATAAGTTTCTCCAGCTTTTCTACCCCCAAACCAGCCATAACTTCAGCCAGACCTGGGAAAAAAAAGCAGGGAACAGAGCTGATGAATGTAAGAACAAGCTAATCTGATTTAACAGGAGAAAGTCTGAGCTCAGTATTCAGACACAGCTGTCCCCACCTTGAGCAGCACCAGATCGATCCACTGAGCTCTGCTCATATGTCAGTGTCTCCATCAGCCATGGCAACAAATCCTCAAAGCACGATTCTCCCATGCCCTTCACCATGGCTCCCAGTGCCTTTGCCGACACCGTACGCACCTAACGGACAAGAGGAACAGAGATTTGCAAAATACCCAGTCAAAGTTACTAGAACAGATGCGTCAGACTGATTACAGATCTACAGAAGGTTAGGACAAAGTCTAGCCTAATGCACTGAAAAACACATTGTATTTGTACAAAAAAAACCCAACTTACTTCAGGTACAGGATCCAACAGAGATGCCTTCAGTCCAGGAGTCACACTGGGTAGGTAAGGAGCCAGATCCTGAAAGAAAGAGCCCAAAAAGTAAGAACTAGATTCAAAATGAGAAAGAAACCTAAGTCACCTTCACGTAAAGGGCATTCAGCAATCATCCTTAACAGCCTGAGAGTTTAAGCAGTTGCTCTCACAATCCTGCAAATAAGCACACTGCATTGTTCTGTAAGTCTAAGAAACATACGTTCTGTGCAGATCACCCAAAACTTTTTTGGTGCTCACCCACAGCAGCCTAGCACTTTGTATCTAAGGAAAATCCAACACTCTTTAACATTTGCACAAGGTTTAAAGGTAGAGATTATCAACACAAAAATTAAACACAGATCTTTAGCCTACAGTGAGGTTCCACAAATACTTTTCAAACAAACCCCGGATCCATTTGTAAGCAGCTGATCTGTGTTTCACTGGCACTGGTTTTGCTTGTTTGTTTGTTAAGGCATTTCTTATACAGTAAAAATCGCAAGACCTTTTTGCAGGGATAAATCCGGTAATAACTAGATGACCAAAGTACAAAGCTGGCAGTCTTAAGCACCTGAGAATTGTCACTGTCTTTAAAGCTGTCTTGTGTTCATCTACATACATTTAATTAAAGAAGCTGTGTGGATTGTAACACTGTCTACCTTAACAGCAAAGTCTCCAAACCAAATAAATTCTCTCTAGTGCTTGTTCAGTCACCTCCTACGCAGTAAATACAGCATACAGTTAGAAAGGGTTTTCAGCACTGTACCTTCTGATCGGTCAGGGAATACATGTTCCCGATGATCTGGGCAGCCATTTTCCTGGTGTCTGTGGAACGATCTTGAAAAGCTCTTTGAACAATCGGCATGATCAGCGCTAGGGATGGAGCATCAATGAAATGGACAAATTTGGTATCCAGTAGAGTCTGCAGACACTTCTGGGTCTTCCTGGAGGGGTCAGTGAGAGCATCCAACAGAACTGGAGCGATTGCTGAACATTTTTAAAAAGGAGAGAAAAGACTTTATTTGTACACAAAACAAAAACGCATGTCAGGGTGAGCTGGTGTTCCCTCATGGGATGGTTTAAATCCTTCTAAAGCAATTAGCAGCACAGGGGCAGAGGAAACCCTATAAACATTAGCTGACAAAATGGACAGGAGCGTTCAAAAAGCCTTGAAGCAGACAGCAGCCGGTAAACTTTCATGTTACACTTTTCTAGGAGTAGTTTCATTTCTATAGAAGTTTGGATTTCATCCTAAATGCTGTGAACACAAACCTTGCTATTATAAACCACGGTCACGTCAGGACATTAGAGATGCAGACAGTTCTTACCCAGGATCTCTGGATTCCTGATGACGGACCCAATCTGCCGGAGAGCCTGCTGACCTGCATTCTGCACCTTCACGTGAGAATCTGTGAGCACTTCAGTAAGTTTTGGCACAATATTGGGTAAGCAGGAAGAGAGCTGTTTGGGAGCACAGTACGCCATCGCCCCCAGCAGTTCCACTGATCCTGTGCATGAAGTACATGAAAAGAAAGAGGAAAAAAAAAAAGACAAAACACAAAACAATACACAGCATTAAGCAGAGATATGAGAAGATGAACACATTGACCTCAAACTCAAATCTACAAGTGGTACGACGAGTCAGAGAACATACAGAATGGCTGAAAAAAAGCCACTCTACACCACTTTAAGACACTAAAAATTACTTTTTTGTTGTACCAGGGAAAAGAAGAGAGGGGGGAGAAATTCCAGCTTCTGGAGTACTTCCAGAAAGATGAGGGGTAAAAAGCGTCCCTTGAATCTGCTGGGGGGGGACAAAGTTGCTCAAATGTGTCAGGGAACTCATTTTTCTATCTCAAAAGCTGTAATTTCCACAGCCTCCTTATGAGACAATAAACTACCACAGCCACCTGTAGGGATGAAGGAATAAACAAGGGGAACGACAGCGAAGGGAACTGGCAGTCACTCTCCATCAGTCAGATATTGGTCCATACCAGCTTTGGTTCTCCAAGATTCCTCTTCTAGCGCTGCAAGAAGCGATGGCAAAACCAGCTTCACTCCATGAGTACTCAAGTTGCTCATCACGGCTTTAGCACAGTCATCTGCAGCCTCCAAGGAGAAGAGAACATTTACAAGCTGTGTCACAACGCGTGCTTTGTCCTTCCTCAGAGACTCAACGTGAACAAAGCCTTCACATAAAACAGTCTCTAAGTACAATGATGCAGCCAGCCAAGTACCTCCCCCAATCAATGGCCAATGAAATAAGATGCTTTCAGTTATTAAGAAAATCAAATTGTATTAGTGCTATCTCAAGGGATAGACCCACCTTCTCAGTTTGCCTAGTTACAAACAGTATTCCTATCCATTCCATTTCAGTTTCCTCTTAACGCTCTGTTCTTAGAAATTTAAAGCATCTTACCTCTCGCACGTACTGGTTCCCATCTCCAAAGCAAAGCAGCAAGTGAGGCAGCACATGAACCACATAGGGCTCAAAGAGCTTTCCAAGCATGCTGCAGAGCATCTCGAAGGCAAACAGAGCCCCTAAAAAAACAAAAAGGACAGTCAGAGGGGAAAATACAACTTCATTTAAAAGGAATGGAAAGTGAAGATAGAATTTGCCAAATCTCTGTAGAATTTCTCCAAAAGCACTCAAATCTCAAAGCTGAAGGTTTCTGGCCTTCTTGCACTAGTGGCTAGTGCTGCGGTAGGGATGTCTGGTCTCAGAAAGGACAACAAGAAGCCCAGGAGCACTAAAAACATGTAACAGTCCTCTGAGTCCCAGCTTAGATAAGCAGAAATAAGGAGAGGAAATGTTCAGCAGCAAAAGAAACAAATAAGCTGTGAAAGCCCCTGTGGACCAGCTGGAGCCGAATATGTACAGTCTCAGAGGAAGCCGGAGCCCACCTACCGACACCTGCCTTTGAAACCGGGACGGAGAGGCGCCAAGAACATTGTTTAGGACCAGAAACCCTTCCTCCACCACAGTGCAAAGAGAGCAGTTTTAGGACACTATGCACAATCAATGGCCTCATGACAAACACTCCCCATTTCCTTCTTGGCAAACTTTAGTAAAATAAACGTAGATAAACCAAGCACGGGGTTTGGGTATCATTTGATCTGACCACAATGGTAGTACATACAAGAGAAGTTTGAAGTCCCTTACCCTCACGCCGACGGAAGTTCTTCTTGTCCTGGATAGCATCAGTCAGCGTGGTCATCATCTCCTGCTGCTTGAGAGAGAGGATGCCAAGGCCTTTCACCAGCCCTGCCAGCCCATAAGCTGCACCTTTGCGCTCAGCATACTTATCAGACTCTAAAAGCAGCTGCATTAGCTTCTGTATCATTCCTCCTGCATCCTCCTTAATTGCAGGCACCAGAGGCGGTAAACAGCTTGCCACTGACTCCTGGACCTGTAAAATAATCCACCAGCTATCAGATCACAAAGTATTCATCACCAGCATAACTTCCCCATAGGCTGCACCCATAACAACAGCTTTCTGTCACCAGAGCTATTTTTCACCTCTGACATCCCTAAAAGTACCGTAGTGTTAACCTGCCTCTGCGCGGAACATGGGAATTCCTCCAGGAAGTCGCCTACCTGCTGAGATGGGGTGGACAAGGCTGCTATCAGTTTGCCAACAATTGGTTTCACTTTAGGGTCACTCTTGTCCAGATGTTTTGCCAGTGAACCCATCAGAATGACCACGCTCTGCCTGACAGCATCATAACTGGCATCATTAGGAGCATTTTTCAGGAATTCTTCAAACACTGGCAAGAGAGAGTTAACATTGTCCTGAAAAACAAAACCACAGAACTTGCCACTACAGTCCACTCAGAATGAGATTTGCTAGGCTCAGTGGACTTGTTTGCTCTTCTCTGAGCCAACAAACTGAACAATCACACTGTATTTACAGTTCATTTAATGTGTCACAACACATAAAACCTCGTGCCATCCCAACAGGCGACAAATATTTCCTGCTAGAGAGAAGTTAGCTCTTAAAAATTAGGTCCCCCAAACCTGCCAGCACGATGTTCTGCCAGAAACAACACAAGCTACCAGGCAAGACTGCCGGCCTGAACATCAGTGCCTGCTCTTTCGCTTGCTCCATTTGCAAAAGGAGAACAGAAAGAAAGATGAAACAAACTTCACGCTGCTTTTCTAAGAAACAGAAGAATTAATATGAAAATACTCCAACTGTCTTGGACTTAACAGGAATGCAGAGGGCTGTCTGGAAGAGGTGAAGGACACGTATGGGGAAATCAGAAGCTGAGCAATTTCCCCCCTGCACGCCTCCGCATCTAACCCTGCTGGAGAAAGGCTAGCAGTGAGAAGGAGGATGGTCCTCGATTCTCTGAATGACTTAGTTGTTTTCAGTTTAATTAAGCCAACGATCAGCAAGCTTTCATGTTTTGCTCTGCATGAGGCCCGAAAAGGAATTCTCACGTTCCCAGGATTAAAAGATCTGCGGTCTGACTTTACTTTTATTCCTCTAGTTTTATACCATTTTAACTCTGGTTGATTCAGGGCTATTTCTTTTTTATAGCAACGACAGGGAAGAACTACACTTAGTCAACACTAGACACTAACAGAACAACTCCTAACACACAAAAATTCCTACTACATGAAAGTTTTCAGCTGTTACAAGTAACAGCAACCTCTAAGAAATAAAAAAAAAAAAACCCCAAACCAAAACCAAATCTGTGGGCTCCAACACAGTATCTACATTTTCATTCCATCTTTTTCCACTGCATGAGAGAGAAACGTTCAGACTTACTTTGCCGTGAGTGTTGAGTGTTGAAAGAGCTGCATCTAACATGCACTTCCTGACTTCAGGACTGCGATCATTCAGAGCATCCGGTACAAAAAACTGAAAGAGGGGCTTCACCTGAGAACTGTCCAGATGCTGTGAGAGCTTGTTGAGCGCCAAAGCTATGCCACACCTGCAAAGACGGTGAGCTTGTGAGCTTACTGACTTCACACAGAATTTGCTTGAGGTCTCAATCACATATGCTATCAGTAGTACATTACAGAAATTGAGAGAGAACCATTACGAAACAGAAGAACTTCAGAGTGTCCAACCCACAGGCATTTCGTTACAAAGCCCCATGCTGCAGGTTCCCAAAAGGACAACAATCCTTCAGCCATATAATGACTTTTATCCCGATGAAGCACTACAGACACTTGGGCCAAAGACAGACATCAGGATCATTTCATCTACTGCTGAAATACAGCAGCTCTACAACAAGAATCATAGAATCATAGAATCATAGAATTGTTGAGGTTGGAAGGGACCTTTAAGATCATCTAGTCCAACCTTTAGCCTACCCTGACAAGAGCCACTTCTAAACCATGTCCCTAAGTGCCCCATCTACCCTTTTTTTAAACACCTCCAGGGATGGTGAATCCACCACCGCCCTGGGCAGCCTATTCCAATGTTTAATAACCCTTTCAGTGAAAAAATGTCTCCTAATATCCAATCTAAACCTCCCCTGACGTAACTTGAACCCGTTTCCCCTTGTCCTATCACTTGTCACCAGGGAGAAGAGGTCAGCCCCCATCTCTCTACAACCCCCTTTCAGGTAGTTGTAGAGGGTGATAAGGTCTCCCCTCAGCCTCCTCTTCTCCAGGCTAAACAACCCCAGCTCCCTCAGTCGTTCTTCATAAGGTACAGCAGTACTGAAGAACAGATTAGCTTAAGACAGGTAGCAAACGAGATGATCTTCAATTAAACCTATACAGGGCATGCAAGTAGACAAAAAGTAATTATCCAAACTGGAATTTGTCCAGTTCATTAATGCTCGCACTGCTGCTCTTGAAACAATGAATTATCCATACAGAGGTGGGAATCCAGTAAGATAAGACAAAACTCAGTCTGAGAGGGAAAGACTCTGTTCTTATCAGGAGGACGTAGAGAAGATAGCACCCAACGTTTGAATGGGACTGAGAGCATTTCAGTTTGCCTGCCCAGCCTGCTTGAGGGCCACAAGTATTCTCTACCAGAAGGAAGCACGAAACCAGCATGAAACAGCTGCATATATTTTGTTCCTTTACCACTCCCTTCTTTCTCCGCTGCCTGAACTTCTAAACAAAAATCTGGAACATCTCATTTGGATGCACGGCAAGTGATGAGATCTGAAGATGACTGTACCTTGCTTCCCACTGGTCAGGCGGTGATTCAGATATCACTCGTCCCAAAGCATCCAAAACTGGAGGTGGCCTCTGCAAGGAGAAAAAATTTCATCAGGATGCCTTTTCCAAGGAACACACACACACAGAGAATACTGTCAGCCATACCTTCAATGCCATTTTATAATACTGCACAGAGGTGTGATCCGCTAGCGGAAAAGCACGGTAAAAAAAAAACCAAGCAGAGAGGCAGCTTAGGCCCAAAAAGACTGAGACTGACCCTGCTCTGCCACAGTCCTTTTGTATCACCTAAGGCATATCTTCCTCCTGTACAATGGTGCCATTACTGGCTGATAACTTGAGGCTCAAGACATCGAAGTCTGTGATAAGCTCAAACACAGCAACAGTAGGCTTCATGCACATCCTCAAGACAGACAAAAGGAAAACCAATATAAAATAAAGCACAAGCTTGTGCCTGTCAGCCCCTTAGGACAAGAGTACTTACATAGAGCTTCTCCTGGTAAATCTCTGTAAGTTTATTCATGACCTCTGCTGCTTGGTTTCGATACTGAGCGACAGCTCTGGAAAGAGCTTCAGCACCTGCTTGTCGCACTGCCTCTTCATGGTAGATGACATCTTTGATCAGCAGAGAACAGAGGTCGGGCTGCAGCTCCAGACCCATGGACTCCCACAACCTGCAGCACACACAAAGAAGCGACGGATCACCCTTCAGCATGAGAAGCCACTGCTATATGCAATATCAGGGTGACCTGAAGCTGCCCTCCACCTGCAGGAGGCAGAGCCCCTGCCAGTGGAGCTCCAGGAGGTGAGCAGAGGAGAGGTCCCCTTACAATCCATTCAGACAGGAAGAACTCTTACCTCTCTGCCAACTTCTGAATCTCAGCTTCGATGTCAAACTTTACTACCCAAAGGCGACGCAAGAGATTCAGTCCATTCTTTTCATCGCTGTCTGGGGTTGGTAGAACCATTTGTAGCTCCATCAGTCCCTGAATTAGTTTACAGGAGAATCAGTGCAAGGATCTGACTTTAGAAACAGATACTTTAAAATACTTAAAACCTTTGCCAAGTCAATCTCTCAGTGTTTTGAAGTGTCAAAATTCATGTTTGCTTGTGCAGCACGCTGACAGCGTTGATCAAGGACTTCCTGTTGCTAACAGGTGAGACAGTGAAACTCAAGAGCAGCACTCCCTGTGCAGGTTGCAGAGAGGCAACTAGGCACTAGGTTGTGCTCTGGTGACTGCAGTCTTTTCTGCTCCTAAGTACAGAGACTCAGCTGGCTGAGAGCTGAGCTGAAATTTGTTCCACGGCAAAGAAAACAAAACGTCCTTGTTATTTAGTTCCTTTTTTTATGTCCTCAGAAGCAACTAAGCCTCAAGCTTTCCAAAAACACTGGGCCCAGTACAGACACAGCAATTTTTTGACAGCTCCTCTTGTTAAGACTAAGCTCTATGCAATTGTAAATAGGTGTTAAGTTAAGGTGCTAGGTTAATGGCTGGACTTGTCTTAAAGGTCTTTTCCAACCTAAATGATTCTGTGATTCTAAGTTGTCATAATTACACCTGTCTTAAAACAAAGGCGTGGACAGACCCAGAGTACTCCTTTTTGCAAGATAAATCTAGCACAGAGAGCATTACTTAGAGCATTATTGTTCAGTAGCTACTGTCTCCTTCTGCAGACATATTGCCCAAAGACCAGCATCATAGCTAAGCCTCTCAGTGTTAGAGAAAATTCACCTCCCAAAAAAATTAAGGAATTCAGAGTGACCCTGAATGATTCCCACCTACCCTGAGAGCTGCATCTCGAACATTCATGCACGGAGACTGCAGGGCCTGAAGCAACACATCGACCTCCTCCTGTTCTGCATAGGCACAGCCGTCCTCCCCGCTGCTGCTCGTGCACAGGGTGGTCAGTGCATTGGAAGCCAAAACCTAAAATGCCGTGACGAAGCATTAGAGATTCCACCACCACCACCTGCTTCTATGCACTTGGTCAAAGCCAAGTGTAGGGTGCGGGCCGAGTGCTATCACAAGAGAAAAAATTCTCAAAGAACAGTGGCAAGGGTTTGTGACAAAAATGAGAACTGATGAGTTCAGTCCAACCCTTCACCTTTTTGTTATTTTTGACCTTTCTGCCATCTCATCCCTTAGAACAAAGTTTACTGCTGGTTACTTGGGGGAGCAACTACTAAATTTCTTTGCCAGAGCAAGGCCCTAGAAAAGGAATAAAACATTACCCATGGAAAACTGAAGAATATGTTTTGTGCAATAAAAACCCACAGGAAAAAAGATAAAGGCATTTTATCCCAAGAAGAATACCAAAGCATAGGAGAAAACTGGCATCAAGCACCAGCCTCAGAAACTTAAACCAGGTGGGTGCATTTCCCTCAGTTAGATCCTGATGAAATTTGGCAGAATCCTGGCTGTGGTTATGAAGCCGAGGACTCACCTGTAACCGTGGAGAACCCGTTCCTATCACCCGGGTCAGCAGAATCAGCATGTCCCTCCGGGGCAGCAACTCTGGGCCATTCTGAAAGGTTGTGGGGAGAAAAGTCATGTCTTGTGACTCCAAAGTACCCTGCCTGTGTATGACACTCCTTATAAAAATCACAATCAAAACCTATGGCTGGACAGGTAACCGAAACCCGTGACAGAAAACAATCTTACCTTGTTAACTTTAACTCGTAGAATTAATCTGCTTTGTCCAGTTTATACATTAGCTGTTTTACCCCACGCCTCATCCGAACAACTGTTGAAGGAGGTCATCTCATCCCCACAGCTCTCACTCACCTCATCCACCAGCAAAGCCTGGCCATTTGCTGATGATCTCAACTGAGCGTGGACCATAAGGATCTGCAGAATCTTGACCAGAAACTCCTCCTTGTCTTCACTGTCATGAGGTGTCTCAGTCATAACAGTCTTTAGGAGAGGAAAGACTAAGGAAAATGCTGGAGCTGACAATGGGGCAGCACCTGCAAAAAGGAAAAACAAACCTGTGCGCACAGCTGATCTTGTTATATTCCCAGATTTTATAACTCTAAGCATGTCTTTGTTTTAGAATATCGACTGGTGTAAGATTTACACCTTGGTAGAGCATAACGGACACAGCCAGCTTCATTCAGCCTTAGGTACACACATGCTAACTGACCCGAAGTATTTCTGTGCCCCTAGAAACACGCGGTCTAAAGGGCACTGCCTCCTGTGTGTCTGGATTTACCGCGCTCAAAGTTTAGCCTGTTGAAAGCAGGGCATGCAGCCAGCCCCTTGTTAGCCTCTACCCTTTGCCACTTCACTTAACGGTACCAACAGCGTGGCTCCAGCAGTGACTTTTGGCATTTCAGTGCTATGTTAATGGTTGGACTTGATGACCTTAAGGGTCTTTTCCAACCTAAACGATTCTACGGTTCCACCTAATGTTGTTGGTCACTACACCAATGAGCTGGCTTTAACTAATGTCACATTAAGATTCCAAATTACTTCCCATGCTTTGACAGTGCAAAAATACAAACTGTAGGTGAAATTGAAACAACTGAATAGACTAAAGTAGACAGGCAAAACTGAAGTTTTGTCTGTCCTGGAAATACTTGCAGGCGGGGGGGGACAGGACACAAAATCAAATCCATCACACAACCAAAGGTGAAACAAAATCTGTTATTTAAAGTGCATTAAGATTGTGTGTACGCTCTGAGAATTAAAATGAACTAAAAAAAAAAATTATGGTCAATTTTACTTCTGAGCAGGAGGATTCACGCAGGGATCTGATACAATTTAACTAATTCACTTTCAAAGTTCATCTGTCCCAGAGTAGGGGCCCATTTGCCACCTATATTCCCTTTAAACACTTCCTACCAACCTAGCTAACCTGTCATTCCAGCCTGCAGCTGGATTCCTGACAATAAGGTCCCTCTAACTCTGCTGCAAGTCTCGACTCCCCCCCCACCTTGAAAAAAATAAAGCTTTTGGATTCCTGTTGTTAAAGATTTTGATCCTTCCTTCCCACAGGGGCTTGGCTGTGGGACATAACAAATGCTCCTTCCAGACCTCCAGTTGGCCCAGTTAAATGTCAAGCACTAGATGGCCAGGGAAGACTGTTCCTTTCTACATTCTATCTGTGCTGTAAGAGAACACCAGATTTTAAATTTCTAAGATGCAGATGAAGAGCACTGCAGATACAATACTGCAGTATTAGTCAGCTTATGTAGGGCACAGATACTGCAAAAGTAGTTCAAGGGAGAAATATTAAATACCAAACGCACTGTGAGCTCCTAGCTATTAACAGGAATAGCTTAGGTAAAACCCCCTCCATCTCTGATGAGGGATTTTTTTTTTTTTTTTACTCAATATCTGTTTGCTTTTATGTTAGTTTTGTTTTAAATTATTGGCCAGATATTTTTAGGCTTAAGCAATTGTCATTCTATATGCAGCAGGAGGAAGAAAGCTTTATCTAGAACATAAATGTTCTATTAACACAAAGGCTGGTATTGACCAATACAAAAAAGATTATAAAATGTATCTTGGCATTTCAGCAATGAATGATAAATTTTATTGTCAACATTAGAATGAGGTATGGTCTCTCGGAGGTGTCATGGTAAATAATATTGCAAGACTACACTCAAAGGAACTTGGAAAATGAGGAAAAATCATTTGGGAATATAATATGACTTGTCCAACAAAGCACTATGGAACCTACTTCCTTTCTCCTGCAGAAGTGAAAAAAATATCAGATATTCCTTTAATTAAGCACTGTAGGAAATTTTGAAGGACAAGGGTTGAAAATACTTTCACTGCTTTCAGGAAATAAGCCTGAAAATGGATTTGAATGTTAATGAATTTGCACTTACTATGGAAATAAATTGCACAGTGGAGACACTGAATTATCACTTGAGATGTTCAGCACTGAAGTGGTGCTCAACATGGTCGATTGCTACTACTCAGCTGTGAGGATTACATGTGCCACCGTCACACAACTATCTGGCAACAGAACAGCAAGAGGAGAACTGAACTACTGGGGTAGGAGACAAACGGAATCCTACGTTTCCTTTAAAAAATTATAAACCATCTACCACAGCAGCTTTTGATTGAGCTTGATGGTGGACAACTCCAGAGCCTGAACAAACCCCCTCTATCACGACAGCACAGCAGATGCGTTAGGACAGCCTGAGCCATCCCCGCCTCCAAAGGAAGCAGACCTACCCTCTCTCTCCTGTACTATTATCTTCGATGTAGTGGTACGAGTACTTGCGCACCGCATTGTGAAGCAGATTCTGGAAGTCATCTAGGTTAAAACTAATCCAGTGGGGGTAACAAAAAAAAAAAAAGAAAAAAAATTCAAGAAAAAAAAGCTGATTTGATTTTTGCAGTGCAAGATCATATTCTTGCACTGCAAAAATATTGGTGCTTGTCTTCGTGTTACAGAGTGGGAAAGAACTGCTTCTTCTACAACCGTGCCAGAATAAAATATTCATGAACTGCAGCACTACACAGCAAACAAGCAGAGGCCACAGGCACTTCACTGCTGAGATCACAGATAACAAGCAATCATTTTGTCCTTCCACTTAGTCTCACTGAATCACTTATGCTAAGTGATGTTGAAAGGTAGGAACTGTCCTTGGCAAAGATGAGGCTTAATTTCGCTATTATTATTTCTGTATGAACCATTTTAAGGAAAAATACTGTTATTTAATTTCTACACTTACTATACTTGTAACATCATTTCTACTACTACCACTGCAAAAAAAACCCTTAAGGTTTTTCTTATCTATGAAGTCTTATCAGATTTAAAAAAAGAGAAGTCAAGTCTCCTCTATAAAACATTATACAAACCATCAAAACTAAAACAGCTCACAGAGTTATTGCTGGGGGGGCGGGCGTCAGAGGGATCTACAGTACTCTTTACCTGGCTCTCCCTTGCCCGTTCGGCTAGGAATGGTATGGGCATGCAGCAAGCTAACAACTCTGTTCAGAGCAGTAGGCAGCTCTTCTTGACACCAGGATTCATCTAATTCACATTCTGGTTTCATCAGGCGCAAGGTCACGTGGCTCACTAAAGTACCTGGTATGAAAGAATAAAGAATCCATGAGAGGACTAAAACCAAACATTTCTTGAGAGAAACAGGAACACAGACCCAGGAATTATAACTAAGCTCTGGGCAACAGCCCAGGCTGCAAAAGAGGCAGGGAGAAGGAAGCAGAGCCCCAAGGCTAATAGGCGACGGCTTCCTTCCCACCCGCATGTATGAGTTACACTCACATCCTCCAAACTTTGCAGAGGGGAGACAGTCCCATTGCCACCAAGTGCTCCTGAGAGTTGGTCACAATGACTAGACAAGTCCTTGTCTTTGGACCCAGTCCTCTGCAGCAGCAGGATCTCTGGGATGTCACAGTCACCTCCCTAAGCACTGTTCCAGGGTGGCTTTTCCTCTTGGCTGTCTGTGGTACGCGGTTATGGTCCACGGCTTGTAAGAGCAAGGATTTTCACCACCCTGCCATAAAATTAGTGCTCCCTGCCCTTAAATAGCAACTGCAAAAACTTACCAAAGGTTTTCAGTCGAGCAGGCATGACACAGGAAGCTAAGGAAAGAAAAGGTTCCTTAATCCTTGGAGCAGCCAAAGGCGATCGAAAAAGTGGCAAGAAGGAACCGATGAGACCGGGGATGTACTGAGTTAGACCAGGAGGCTTTCTCTTTATAACAGTGTCCAGGAGTCCTAGGGCTGTTTCCAGCTCATTATCAAGCTGTAAGAGAAACAATTCAAAAGGTTACCATAAAAAATTCATCAGGAAAAAAAATCAAGTTGTTAAATCTAATTCCTAATGAAAGAAACAAATAAATTATTGCCAAATATTCTCTACGCTACTCCATTTTCCTGTTATCAAAATGACTTGGATCATGATAGCTGCAGAGCTGGCAAAAAAGACCATCAAAACTTACCTCTTTCAGTCGTTTTCTTATCTGAGACTCCCTTTCCAGCTGTGCATGCATCAGCTCCTTCTGCTTGCTAGTCAGCTGCACCTCATCCTTTATTCCTTTCTTCTTCTTTATCTCCTGCAATAAAGAGACATGGACATTATTAACCAGGAACTATTAACAACATTCCCTTAACTAGGTAGAGAAGAAAGTTGGACACATTGTTTTTTTCGCAATTTACTTTTAAAAGAGCATCAAAATATTCTTCCAAGCCTCTCACTCTTAAGTGAAGACACGAATGGAAATCAACAACACTTTAGTGTCCCATTAGCAGCATAACATCAGTTCCTCTCATGTTTAAATAGGTCACAAATTATTTGATATCATCAAAAAGAGCTGTCCAGCTCTTCCTACAGTGGAAGGGCGTGTCATCCTCCCCAGAGCAAACACAAGTCAACCTGCACTAAAAGAATGCTCCAGTCAACCTGGTACATTCCCTTCCTTTCATCAAATTCTTCCCCCCACCTACACCCATTGCTCTGGCCAGACTGAACAGAACTGCCGGCTGTCAACAAGAGGGAAGCACCTATTTAACAACCCTTATCGAAAAAGTTACATGAGATACATTGAACAAGAGATGAAGAGAAAATACAGATACTACCAACCAGTAAGCGCACTCACAAACAAGTAGAATATGACATAAATTGAAACAAACACAGATAAAAGAGAAAAGAAACTGATGCATGCAGGTGTAAGAGAAGACAACATTTAGGTATTCAAAGTTCAGAGAATCTTTCCCAACAGTGTACACACATATGCCAGAAGCCATGAAACTACACATGTGAGACAGCAGTGAAGGTTCTGACACCAGCCTGGCCCTCCCGTTCCCAGCAACTCACCTCCTTCAGCTCCAGCTCAATGATTTGTTCCTTGAAGGAATAGGCTTTGTTCTCTCTCTTCATGTTAGCCTTTTTCATGCTATCCTGTTGAGCACTGAGATGGAAAAGTAGAGAAAAGAATCAGCACTGCTCAGGACTAAGATCCGGGCACAACAAATCCAGGAGCTCCTCTCCAGAAAGAGCATCTGGCAAACCCACTCACCCGCTGGCTAGATGTCAGCGGCAATTAATCCCCAGGTGCACAGAGAAAAGAAATTATAAAGTCTTACCTCTGTATTATAGATTTGTCATACAGTTCTCCCTCTGGTGTCTTCATGATGGCAAATTCCTCTCGAGTAACCTGGCAGAGAGCTGGATTCTCCATTGACGCTGAGATAGTGTTGATGAGCTGTGGGAGCACTCTACCAGGTGAAAGCAGAGAAAGAGATCCCACTGCATTCATAGACGACTACCAAGAAAACAAAGGGAAAAACATTATTATTGATATTTCTTGAAATTGTATCAAAAAAAGTATGCCCTGTTGAGGGAGTCCACATTATATTCTAATTCCTTGTTCACTGGGTACTTGAATCTTATCTAGAACTCTACTCGGTTGCCGGTACACATTCTTCCGCCCTTAAATCCCAGCTCCGTTTCATTGGAGACATTTTCTTTGAACCTGCCTTTTCCCCACCTTTTAGACAGATCTCCATCCTCATAGATCAGTTAGTACTTAACTCCTCCAGAAAATTGCCCTGTTCCAAAGTATCTCCCAAAACTAACACAAGGAAAGCAGAAGTTTATCACCTGGTTCTCCGGAGTGTAGGCAGTGATCCTGGGTAATATGTCATTCAGGTGCTTGCTAATGAAGTCTTTGGGATCTATCTTCATCTTGATGAGGAGGGCTGGCCAAAGACCCGGCTGCACTGCCACTAGCAAAGAGAATAAATAAGCATAATAAATATGAAGCAGACTGCTAACATAATCAAAAAAAAAAGGTAAGATAAAAACCCCACGTTATCCATGACAGCGGTCTTATCCCTTCACGTACCTACAGATGGATGGTGGCTCACCAGCAGCATCTCCAGAGCCAGCTTTTCGGGCTCAACAGAATCCACATCCTGCCCTGCCACACTTGAGATGACACAGAGTGCCTCATGAAGGACGCGGGGAGGAATGTATGTCTTTCCTAGCTCCGACAGTTCTCCTGACTCCATCACCAGGACCTCATGAGGCAGAACCTGAGCAGACAACTTGTCATTAACACATCACAGCAAGCCTTCCCCACAGTAACACCACACTGAACACCAACAACCGCCTCCCTCTGTCAGTGCCAACAGCCTGAAGTTTTCAAAGCAAAGAAGGGATAAAGGGTAACAGTGGAACCAAAGCACAGAGATGACAGTGACAGAAAGACTAAGAACGAAGGACTATACTAGATTTGGCAAGCAGGGGTAAAATAAAACTAAAACGATCATTTTTGGCAAAGAGTACTTTGGAAAAGGTTGAACCAGCTGGCTGGGAACAGTATGCCCAACTTCTGCAGTCCAATTTTACTCAGTATCTTTTCAAAACCACTTTATTCAGGCTGTATGTGTGACATGGGAAGACTATTTACAAAGTCCCAGCCTTGGTACCTAATTAATGCAACTTAATCTATTACACAACTGGAATGGCGCTGGCTTAGCAGCATGCCCAAGGATATTGGACTCACTGTTTCCTTTTTTATTTTCTTTTTATTTTTGATAATAGTTGCTGCTAAAGTATTTATGTTACTTTTGTTTTAAATAGGCAGCCTAAGCTATAAGCCAGGGCCAAAGGACCAGGATACCAAGAAAGAAACTAAGCACTTGGTCTTCCAGCAGGGATTAAATTTGGATTAAAATAATAGAACATCATGTAAAACTGCAGCTTCCTATCCAAATAAATTTGAATAGCATGTCTTCTGTGTGTATAAGGAAGACCAGGCACACCACAGACACTGATGCAGTAATATGCAGTAATCTAGTAAGAAGTGGCAGCCCAGGAGATCGCAGAGCTGGAACTGAATCATCTTCATATCACGCTGTATGTCAATACTAACAGCCAGTCTAGGGTAGGGAGGTGATTGGCAGCACACAAACAACTGGCGAAGTGGAGAGTAGGCTCCTTGACTACTCACCTTGTGAGAACTGAGAACCACTTTCAGCTCCTCCAAGAGCCCATAGGCCAGTTTGTACCCTCCCAGAGAGGACAAGAGCTTCTTAACTGTTTGATGGGCCTGTCTTCGAACATGCCAGATCCGACTCAGCAGTACTGCAACAAGGGCACGGTGATACTGCCTGCAAACAGGGAAATAAACAGGTTTAGCAAGGGAGGCAGCTCTGCAAACCAACTGGACATAAAAGCACAGAAGTTCAATGTTTTGTGCAAAGTCACAAGCCCACCCTCCTCCCAACGGCCCGCATTAACGTTCAGGGATAAGTCAGGGATGGGTGGCAGCAAGAGCAGACTACGTACTGAACTTTACTTTCAGGCAGCCGTTGTGCATGATCCAAGAGAAGGCGCTCTGTCAGCTGCAGTACTGTACACATTGCTGTGGGAAAAGACAAATATTTAAAATAGCATGAGACTTCATAAGGAACCAGATTTATTTTTTTTACCTGAAAACAAACAAACAGCAAGAGGGACACATGAAAATGGCTACCCACACTGAGCCTCTATATAATCTTCTCAGTGAAGCCAGAGACAAGTCCAACTCAGATCTGCCAAGACTGGAAACGGAATCGTGGTTTAATAGAACTGTTGTTAGCTGGATCCCAGCAGAATTTTTTTGACCAGTAAGTGTGACCTATTTTTGTCTATGTCAACAGAGCAAACCAAATGATAAACAGCATGCTCGCTGCATCAGTGCTGCTAATCCCAATTGTGCTGCTTCAGGATACCTGCAGGCTCGGGAAGGAAAATGAATGGATATACACGCTGCCTTCAGGAAACAGGGATGAAATTATGTTATTTCCCATTTAGAAAACTTTACCTCTTCGAAGCTTGGTACAAAAGATAAATGAATTCATTTCAGAGAAACGATTCATGAACTCATTTTCAAACCTTTCAGTTTAAAATATAGCCAGTAATGTTTTCTTTTGGGCACATTCCATTTTTTTTTTTTCAATTAGTCTTTAGACACAAGAGAACAAAATAGAGCATAGAGACACTAATACATAGCTCAATTAATTTACTATCTGTTACTACTCTTCCCCAATATATCTTAAGATTTTCAACTACATGTTTTGCTCTCCAGTCTTATTTTCCTTTTTCCCCATCTCCTTAGTTTTAGGCTTCTCCACACCCTTTACATTGGCTGCAACTATTTAGTTACGCACTGGGGTACCACACAGGCACATTTCGTATTGGAAAGACTTTTACAGAATATACAAATTTGGAATTATAAAAGTTTGATAACTCAGGTTCATTAAGAAGTAAATTAATTAATTGTCAAGCTTAGACTACAACTAGTCTGAATGTACTTCTGAAAGCGCACATTGTTCATTTTAATCTGAAACTGGATCCTCCAAGGGTCACATAGCAGGGCTAACAGCAACAGTAGCTCTTGTAAGTACTAAGTAATGGAGTTAAAACTGGATATACAATAACTGAGAATTTACCTTCCTCTGATGCAGACTGCAAGAACTTCTCAGATGTAAAAATTTGTTTTTTCTCATCCAGAATCAGCTGCCAGAAACCACTCAGCTTAGACTCTGACGGGAAAAGAACAGATGTCTATCAAGGATGTTTCAAAATAAGGCAGAACTCACCAGTGTACATAAAATACAGCAGAATTCTGTCTCCTGAAATCGCTCAAGTTTTTTCCAGCTTTACTTGTCCTCAGTTATAAAGCCTCTCATCTCTCTCAATTCAAATCTATAAGCATTTCCAAAAGTATACTGGAAATATACTGACAATATATATATTTCTCTGACAAACACTTGTGAAATGTAAACTCTGTTTCATCTTAATCTTTCATAGGGTGACCCTTCCTAAAAATGAAGGCAAGGAGGAAACTGGCACATTGCTTTCGACATACAGAACACACTTGAATTTTATATCCTGGCAGATGTGTGAATTCAGACAGTTCTTGCAATATCCTCTAACGGAAGACAGAATTCCAGTCCTCGTGCTTTCCAAAGGTGGTTTGTAGAGAATACTTTTAATGCATCAGTCAAGCCCTAGCTTGTAAGGACTGGGTGAACAACTTCTATCAGAATAAAGAGGAATACTGCCCTAAGCAAATGGAAGCTGTAATTTGCAAAGGCACGTAACAGCAAAAACTCTTCACTGACATAACCGAGAAAGATGGGAATAAATCCTTTCCTGGTTTACGAAAATACAAAATATTGCTTCTCTATACAGAAGCAATACACAGAGTAAGGAACAGTATCTCATGCACATTGTCAAGGAAAATGTTAACCCTCAGAACCTGCTTATATTGGATTCTACTAGATGTTTTGTGACCTTACCAGTTTGTCCCTCAATTACAGACATCCTGCAGATCAACAAAGCTGCAGCAACTCCTTCAGTTACCATGGGAACCTGAGTACTCTGAGATGCTGCTTTTTCTACTGTCTGGATCAGCATTGGCAGCAAGTCCATGCCCTGTAATAACGTGTCACCTGAGGAGACAGAGAGAGACAAATTACAAAACAACATGGTCCTTCATATTTTACATCACAAGGGTATCAATGGTCCTTTGTTGTCATGAGACAAGGAAAGGAACCAGACACATACCGGGAAGACTCTCAGTCTCCCAGAGTTATTTGCCAATCACTACTATCATTATAACTATGAAAAGCTAGATGATAATCACTTTAGTCCTTTCCTCACAGATAAAACAGTCCTGTCTCAATACATGTTTCTGTTCAAGGGATGCGAAAGAAAATGCTAATTCAGTTACATTAAAAGAATTGACTCAAATCACAGGATGTCTGACTTAAAAGACTGTGTTTCCCTAAGAGAGTGAAAGTAAATTCCTGGCAAGCCACAACCATCTGTTCCACTTCAAACATTCACAAGTCAAGGAATCCCACTGGTCCCCGACCCTTGCTTCCACAGAAACTGAGCTAGGTGTTCCTGGTATTTCCAGAAGCAACACTGCACACACAATACTGAAAAAGGAAACAAAAGACCCTGTGATTTTCCATGTTAAGTATTCACAGGTAGTGTTTTAGCTAACTCCTCTGAGTTAGAATACCTATTTTCTTTATGTCCCAGTTGGATGCTTCATTGGGTAGGTCAAAGCAACAGTAGTCAGCATTCCAGTGCCCAGTAAATTATTTTGGAATTCGAATGTCTTGGGCCCTGATCCCTTTAATAGCTGCACACACCACTCACAAGTAATCCCCCTTGCCCATGGCAAGCATGAGCAACTTCAGGTTTGCCACGTTGACATCTCTGGAAGAACCACCATCCTGTGACATCAAAGTAGTTTTGGAGTGGCTTTTTCAGCCCTATGATAGCACAGAAATTCCTGGCAGCTACAAAAGACAAATCTAGAACTACAGTTTCACTCATAACCATATTGAGAAAGTGATGGCTAATCCATTGTACCTATACAACAGATTGGGCTATTGACCTCTTAAAGCAAACGTATACCATCCTTTTGATTCACACTGCATCGACAAGAAAAGAGATCTCACATGCAGGCACCAGACTGATCGCCTGTTGACCCATGGATGAAATGCTGAAGTCAAAGAGGATAAGAGCAATACAAGCAAATCTCAAAAGGATCACCAGAAGTTTACAATTTCTGAAGATCTTAATTTCAAACACATTAATTTTTATTAATTTTTTTTAAAACCCTTGAGAGCCAAAAGCACAGACCAAGATCCCAGCATGCTGCGTGCTACATTAAAAAAAAAGCACAATCCCTGAGCTGAAAACCTTACAATTTAAGTGTAAGACAAAAATAAAGCAAACAAAAACTACTTTGGGGGTATATGAAAAGACAGCATGATGGGCAGTAAATGCTAGTAATACAAGGAGACAAACCAACTTTGGAGGCTTGAAGGGAAAAGAGAGTTTAAGGAGAAATACAAAGGAGGTTGATGAACAGATACTGCCTTACAAAATCTTCTTAATCTATGCAGCTATCTACTTATATCAGGAAGTACAAAAGCTGATTACTCTTCTCTTAAGCCACACAGTCAAGAGAGTTACTGACAGCTGCACAATTTTACCTTTGAAAGAGGCTAGCATGCACTGCAGGTAGGCATGTCTCACGGCTGAAGTAGAGGTTTTAAGGCTAAAGGCTTTCTTTAGCCATTCTATCAGCTTCTTAGGAACTTCCGTGGAGAACCGAGCACACCAAAGAGCCAGGACAGAGACTGCATGAACCAACGTGCCTTCATGGACTAGGAAGTAACACAGAGCTCATGTCAGTACAGCAGTTGCATAAAACACAGGAACGTAAAACTGAAAGCAGGTAACAACATCAGGAGAAGGCAGGAAAAGAAGGGATGTGCTTCTAAGAGACAGTTCTAAAACTCTCTCCAGGGCTCATGAAAACAGAGCAACAGATTATAAAGTCTAACACAACATGCAAGAATCCAGGTTTATCCTGAATAACAGGCCATATGAAAATCCTGCTCAAGACGAAAGCAGCTTAGCAAACCCAGAATGAAGGCAAGAGGTCTCACCTTCTTGTTGCAGGAAAGGGATGAAAAGCTCAGCCACGGTTCCAGCCAGAGCTTGGCTAGAGGATCCAGAAACCACATGGTGACTAAGGCTGCCAATCCCTGAAAGGGCAGAATTCTCTCATTAGTTCCCAAACTAACAGCACTTGCTGCAAAATCTGAAAACAATCAAGAAGGACCCTTCATGTTTCAATCCTTGCACAGGTATCTCTCTCTCGTCACTACATCTGGATGTAACACCCACCAAGTACCAACACTGCAGGACCTCTGCCTTCATTTTTACCCAGGATACAGTCATCTTCCTTCCGTAAAACATTTTAGCCTACCAGCCACTTATTTCCTTTGAAGAGAAAGTCAAGAACTGGTGTGCGGTATCCAGCACCCTCTGTGACATTAACCACAGACAATTTAGATCAACAGGCAGGGAATCCTAAAAGTTTAAGTACAGATCCCTTTCACTCAGCCTTCTGCTGAATTTCCTCCACCAGAGAAGCAGAGAGTGACTCACCTGAGAGGACACTCATCTTCTGAGCAACAACCGTCAGCTTCCCTTCTGAGCCTGCCGACAAGAAACAAATGGGTGACAGCTTACTTACAGACAGACAACAGCCACGTGCAACATCAAGAATCTTCTCTAAAAATACAAAAGCTTGCCCCATTACCCATGACCCAAGTTGGGCCACCCTTACCATACAGCCAGCTAAAGACAACAGAAAAAACAATACACAAAACTCCCTGAAGTCGGCAAACCTTTATTCGTTTCAGCGGCTTACCCTACAATTTACTCACCCCCTAAGATGGCAAAAAGGTGTCTGCCCAGCGACTCCACAGCCGAAGGATCACTACACTGTCGAGCCAAGTTCTTTAAAGCCACAACTGCTTCATCCATCAGTTGCACGCTGTTGGATTTCAGATGACCTAGAAAATAATGCACAAATTAAGCATTCCCTACAACAAACTGCATAAAATTAGCAAGACAAAGACATATGTTTACATGTGGCTTGACTCAGCTTCTGGAACTGTCACGTGAACTATTCCGGTTACAACTTAAAGCATCATCTTCCCTCCCACACAAACCAACTTCTTCAACAGTAATCACACCATTACAGGTACTACCAGAAAGTTGGAAGAAAGCTTTATTCTGAATTCAACACTCCCTCCAGAAGTTAGCGTACTTACTGGCCAGTCCTTTCACAATGTCGAGAGCATACTGGCTGAGATCCAGGTTCACAGATACGAGCAGGCAAGAGATTGCTGAAGACAGAAGAGATAATGGCATATTACATTTTGTTAAGTAACCGTTTTTAGCATTTTAGTACACCCTTCCCCACAATAGACATCAAGAGCAGACAGGGTCAGTAAGGAGTAGTATGAAAAAACCCTGAAATTGATTCCCAATGAACAGATTAATTCAGGATTATTCTTAGCACTCAGCTGTGAAATTCTGTCCTCAGTTCAAACAGTAGCTATCACATACCCAGACACTTGGGATCACACCACAGATGTTGCTTCTCCACATCCAATCCTTAGATGCCAGACAATCCTGCCGCCTGCGCTCACAGGACCAAAAGCATAGTCCAGAGATACACACTCCCCCGGCAACTCCAGACATCTAACGAACAACTGTTCACGCTCTTTGACAGAGCAATGGAGAGAGATGACAGACTCACTTTCAATCACGTTCTCAGGACTCCGTAGCAGGGACTTCTGCAGAGTTGGCAAAACTAAGTCCTTGAATTCAGCATGAGACACGTACCGAAGGAGCGGGGAACAGCTGTCCTGCAAAGGGAACAAAGCACTCAGCACAGCAATGGACATTGCACACAGGACAAAAGCACAGACAGCTCTGTAACAGGATGTCTCACCAGCACGTGCTTCTGAGGCTTTGTCTTGCTCATAAGGATGGTCTTCAAGTAGAAATCCAGGAGAGCACTCTGAACAAGCAGAAACACCAAATTACAGCCACATCACAACCCATACACAGCTCCCTGCACACCATCAGGAAGCCAGGCCTGATACCCCACCTCACTCTCCTCCAAAAGGCAGCCCTACCCACTAAGCAGAAGCTTTGCTTCCATCCTCACATAAGACAGCCAAGCAGAGATCAGCGCGCTCTGCTCTGCCCTTCAGGCCAACGCTCAAAATGCACGAGAGGTAAATGCTGTCTTCCACTCCTACAACAGGAAAAGGTGCAGGTGCAGCAGGAAAGCTGCAGCGCTGGCCACCTACATAAATGCACAGGCCACAGCAAAAAGCCACATATCTGGCTCCTCCTCTATAAATCTATCCCAGCTGTTGTAGTCATAAGTGCATTACTACTGAATTGGCAGATAATGAAACCAGGGGCAGACGCAAAGTACCAACCTCATTGAAACGTCTGTCCACCCTCTTCTCCATCATGAGAAGCAACACTACTTATTACAAAAAAAAAAAAAAAAGCAGTACAACAGATTTACCTTGTATCGTTCGATAATATCAATTTCTTTCTGGGCTGTGCAAAACTGCACCACAAGTCCCAGCATTGCAGCGTAACTCTGGTTTGGTTCAAGACCAAGAATGACGGATAGGTACTGATCCACCAGATCTTGGTTCTGAAGAGAAAACAGAAAGGCACATTAACACAAGAGAACCTAGAACAGCTACTGAATATGGTCACGTAAGGCATACGTCACCTCTTTCCACAGCCTGTTCAATTTCTTCACGGCCCCATCCACTGCCTGCTTATGAGAACCTCCCAGGACTTCCAAAAGGAGCAAACACTGAACCTCCACCTGACAAAGAAAACAGCCAAGAAAACTTTCATGAACCTGCTTCTCGGAGAGCTCATATCAAAAAAGATGTGTCAGATGCAACTGATTAGCTGGATCTGCTTAGGAAAAAGTCCTTAGGTCTTGTAAGTTCTTCCAACCCCACACACACCACTTTGCAGAACCACGCATAACAGTTTTGGAAACTCTGACTTTAAAAATGGCAATTTATATCAGATTATAGCTCTTCTTAAAATGTGTTCCAACTATATTCCAAGATGCTATGAGCATGGTCAGAGGTTCAGGTCGCTAATGTAGGTGAAAAGCAAGCAAAAAGCTACTTGTCACTATATGACAGAATATCACGTGCAACTACTTCAAGGGAGGCACAAGGAATTCAGGCCACGCTGCAGACTGCACCCTGGAGGCACCACTAGCCCACCTAGTCTACAAACACTGGTATGAACCATAGCGCGCAGAGCAAGACTGCCCCACGCTCAGGCTTTATACACCTCTTGCTTTCTCCAGCGAAATAGGAGAGATCAAAACACACCAGAAAGCAAAAAAAGATTGTAATGTAAACCTGGATTTTAACATGACATTGTCAGTTATGTTCAAAATTATTTGCAATGTTTCAGCAACTTAAAGACATTAGAAATATTTAAGTCCTTATCTCGGAAGGGATATTTCTGCAAACTGAAAAGAACCTACCAGTTTTTTCCATGTTTCTCCCTGTCTCTTTTCAGGTGTTGGAAAGACTGTGCGTACAAGCAGGCATGTCCAGGAGAGTGCCAGCAGAGCTGCAGATCCACTGCTCTTACTGTTGTACAAACAGAAGAAGGATGTAAATCTACAGCTCCCAATACGTAACTTACCTCTACTAGTCCGTAACAGACTCATCTTTGCCCAAGTAAGAACACCACCTTATAAGCGAGGCAACATTATCACAGAAAAACACAGCAAGTCTTGGCTTTTAAAGGAAATAATTAGCCCTCAGAAGCTATGTGCTTCAGCTCCTGTTTAACACGCAGAACTTCTGAATGGCACAAAAGAGGCTAAATCTCGTCTTGCTGGAAATGAAAAAACTTAGCATAAGAAAGACCATTTTTGGATCTTCCCAGTGGCATTACAGAAATGAGAGTTAAATACTTTGCCAACTGAGAGTGCCCAAAAAGTGACTCAAGATTTCTCATCTGCTGCTCATCTTTACTGTCAGAGCTTCCCAGCCTTAGACTGCCAAATCGTTTCTCAGCTTTCGTTCCCTCCTGGCACACTACTCAGTGGTGGCTTCTGCTAACTCTCACCTCCTCCCTCCACTTCAGGTAACGGATCCCACCTCCCAGCTCCCTGAGGATCCTCATCCCATTTTGACCTTTACCTCAAAGTGAAAGAACGTAGAAAGTCTCCTTGGGTACAAGGCCAGCCACTGTGACTGAAGGGTAAATATCATATCACCGCAAGCCTCTAAACTAAGATCAGATATTTTTTTAAAAGCTACACTTCTATTCCTCCATGGAGGCATTGCAGGACGGCTCTCTGTGGCCTGTATCAGCTGAACAATTCCCTAAGTCACCTTTTGGAACCACTGATGTTCCCAGATGCTACCACAATAAAACAGTAGCATCTTTCTCAGCTCAGCTTCAAATTTCATTATCTTCCTATCTATGATAAGGTCTTGAGTTCCACCAGATGAACACCAATGGACAAGGAAATTCTCTTTCCTAATCATTTCGGAGACTATTTCTTGATAAAAGAGTTTATTCCTTGAAGGCAAAACTATAACTCAGACCCAATCCACCGGCAGTAATACCAAGGTAGTCTTTCTGCTTTCACAGAAGACTGAAGAGTTAAGAAAGGAACACTTGAATGGTCATTAACAGCTTCGTCTCCGAATGTTTTTAACACCTCTGGCAAGCAGCAACAGAAGAATCATTCTGAATACAAGACGAACTACCAGCGACTCGGCAAACTTCCACACAAAGCAACTCATCCAGCACCTGGGAACTCCAGCCTTGCCGCCGATCCCTGACGACTGAAGCGACTGCAGAAGGTTTTTTGCTGTTGCATCTGGCTGGGATTCTGCGAGCTGCTGAAGCGCCAGCTGCAGGGCTCTGCGGGATGCTGCATCGCTAGAAAGAAAAATACATCTCCGTGAACATAACAAATCCTGCCAACACCACACATACTACTACACTTGCATCACACAAAGGATTCTGCTTTCTCATTTCAGCTGTCGAGCTAATAGTTATTTTAGCCTTGCTGTTCCAAGAAGAGGAGAACTTTCTGGCAGAAATCTCCGTTCCCTTCCTCAGCCAGCAGAAGTTATGTCGAGGCTATCCGGCAGGTTGCAGAGGAAAACACGGGTTCTGAACAGCTTCTCTACAACAGGCCACAATTTAATCCGATCTAAAAGACGTCTAAAAGACACCTTAGTCTTGCTTCGCAAGGACACAGGCATGCATTCTTACAGACTGAACACAGAATGCAAGTTTTCATTTCAAAATTAAAAGTGAAACACAAGGTAAGCATTGTAAAACTTTTTAATGTCAAACGTAACTTGACAGCCTAATTATTAGACGGCATCTTTCAATGTCATGCATCTATGTGACACTGCATGCTAACATTTCCAGATGCTCCATACCAGTTTAACTAATAAATACATAAATACCAACAGATTAAATACAGCCTTTCTACACTAACTTACTCACCGGTATCGATGCAGAGTAAGGCAGAAGAGTTTGCAAAGGCCTTTCACTGCACCCTCTGGAAGATCTGTAACAGATTATATTTCCAAATATTTCTTCATAAATCACTGAGCTCTTAATCTTCAACACAAACATCATTCACTTTACAACTGAAATCAGTGAACTGCTCACAGCCCCTACACATCCATGAAATTGTTTGCAAGGATCACAGTCAGAGTTCTCCCTTTTTATACACTTTATGCATATTTTTAAAAATAAGGGCAAAATTGGAACATGTGCTAATTCACAGTTATCTTCAGAAAATGAGAGAAATTAGAAAGATTTTTTTTTTAAATTTGTTTCAGCTGTTTTATTAAGACTATCTAAAATCTTCCATACTCTCCCCCTCTCTACATACGTACATGTACCACTAACTGGAAAAGCACACATGCCAGTAACTGGAGTTCTGGGTTACCTACAAAACCCATGCTTAGAATTCACACTGTGAGAAAGCACACTCCAAACGCCGCCAGCCCCCTGCTTCGCTACCCCACAAGCTTCACGCAGCCTATGAAACAAAATATTTTAACATTCTTCCCCACCCTGGTAACCAGAACATCACTCCAAAGCTTCTACCTTTCCCAGAAATGCATTTTCCCAGCTCACTGAGGATCTCTCTCCGTTCCTTCACGCTGGCTGTGGTTACCTTTACCGCAAACCGCTTCAGTGTGTCAGAAATCTAAAACACAGAGAGGAAAAAACGTCAGACTGCCTTCGATATCAACACATAGAACTCAAAGCCAGGGCGAGTAAAACGTGTCGTCTGCCACCACGCGACCTCTTAGTGACCAAATGTGACCACTCACGGTCTTATCTGCTGCGGAACGGCTCAATGTACATCATACACGATGGAACTCAGAAACCTCCCCCTTCGGCTGAAGGATGAAAGGATGACTGCTTTCTCTTTGTTAACCTGTGTCCCTGTCACAGCATTCACGCTCTGCAAGATACGTTTATCCCTCTAAAAGTAGGACAGAGGGAGAGGTAAGATCAATAGCCTGGAGTACAGGACCTTTAAAAGCAACCCAAAAAAATGCACTTCAAGAACGCGAAGGTGCTCTTCATTGCGTATTACCTCCTAAAGCCCATGCATCCCTGAAGGGGCATTTCTAACTGCAGACGACCCAGGGCTGACTGTAGCCGCCCTTCCTGAAAAACTGATTTGTGGTTTCAGGCTGCCAATAGTTGTGAAATTCTGTACACAGGCCCCAAAAAAGCACGAACCGCTCGCCTTCAGTCTTTTCCAGAACTAACAAGTACATCACAGGCATTTTGTAAATTGGACTTGCCAGATTACAAAAGGTTGCGCCTCGCTATCAAACTCCTTCCACGTGCTATCAGTAGCACCCAAGGTCACCCAAGCAAAACGCAAAATCCCATCACACAACTGAATATTTGTCACGCCTGTGCTACTGTGCACCTGGATCTGCCAGCAGGAAGGGACACAGGATGCCCCCCCCCCCAAGTTTAACTCCTGTAAATAGTTTGTTTCGGTTATCAAGCGCTACTGAGACGGTGAGATATGCTGTCTCAAAAGACTAGCAAGAAGCTTAAGTTCTCAGTAACCAGCTCCTTGAACTACCGAAACCCTTTCCATGAACTTCCAAGTTTTGCAAGACCTGCAAGACGAAAGACTTTGTGGGGACTGAACAGGGCTCAGCCCGGTCTACGCTCACGGGTTTCCTGCATTTATATAAAACAAAACACGGCTCTCCAGGAAAGGCTTTTAAAATTCAGGTCTAAAACTAAGCAACTTCAGATCTTAATAATCATCATCTTTAGGAAGGGCAGCAAATAAGCATGCCCTTAGAAACTCATCAAAACTGTTCCTTCCCTCTTCAGGCAAAACTCTACCAGTTTTGCCACAAGCCTTTTTCTAAGCGCAGGAAACCAGGCAATTGAGAAGCAGCCATTGTCTCCACCCTTCTGAGCGCTGCTCTCAGTGAAACCTTGCTGCCGAGGCGCAGGAAGGGTAACCCTGCACAGCGGCTGCCGGGGATTTGGAGAGGCCAGCCACACCGCCCCGACCCTGTGACCACCTCACACCCTCAGCTCTCCTTAAAAACTGGCTGAAAGCAGAACTGCACCTCTGAACAGCAGGATACAGGTCGACCTGTGGAGGACGACGTTATCATCAGAACTGACAGAACCAGCTGCAATTAAAGAGCTCCTCTTCGTTCAGACCTTTCAATTACATGAGTTCATCACATGCAAATTCAAAGCAAGCTGCATTTACTCATGCTGCTTCATCACAAGCAGGGAGACGTACAGACATGAAAAAACACATTAAAATTACCCTTACAGTCTAGAAATGCAATATATAAATCACGTATAACACCACAGAACTTCCCAAGCAGCTTAGTGCCTTACCCAGATGGCACAAACTACGACTCCCCGCTCTCCACAGAAGAGACGCTTCACCCATTTGCTTTTTCTTTTTATTAGGATGTATACATATGCGCGTTACAAAGTCAGAACACAAGCAGCGCTGCTGCAAACAAATACAGAGAACAAACGCGGTATTTATCCTAGTAAGGACCTGCTGCTGAGAAGGCTGGGATTTGCCTTGGGAACATCCCCCTCGAAGGCACCGAGCTGCAGACAAAAGCCCACCGGGGTGTAACAGCGATCCCGGCTGTCCGGGCGCTGGGGAGCGCTCCCCCCGGCAGGCCGGGCGCGGGGAGAACGCTCGACTTCCCCCGTTCTGAACGGGACCCCCGGCAGCCGCGGGGGCGGCCGCAGCCCCCGCTGAGGCGCTGCCAGCAGGGGGGAGCCCGGAGCGCAGGGCCGGCAGCCGCACACGAGGAACAGCCGCCTTGTGCCGGCCGTTTATCCGGCACTCGCTCCGGGAGCGGGCGGGACCCTCGCGAGCGCGACAGCGCCCTTCCCCGCTCCCCTCCGAGCCACAGCCGCCCGCGGCAGCCGCTGAGGGAACGGCGGCTCAGCCCGGGCTCCCCAGCCGCCATTGCGGCCTCCCTGCGGCGGGCAGCGCCGGCGCGGCCTTCCCTCCCCGGGACGCGCCCGAGCCCGCTGCCACGTCCCCGGCCGGCCGCGGGCGCCAGACCGACCCCCACAGACGGGCCGATGGAGCGTAGGAGAGCAGCAGCGGGCGCAGACCCGCCGCCGCCATCACCGAGCCGCGACCGCCGCGCCGCGGGCCCGTCCCGCACTCACCTGCGTGTCGGCCGCCATGGCGCCGCCTGCGACCCCGGAAGCGGTAGCGGCTTCCGGTGTGGGCCGCGCGCGCGAGGGTGGCCGGGGCGGACCCGTCTCCATGGCGACGGCGCCGCGGCCCGGCCCGGCCCGAGCCGCCCCGCACGGCGGGACCCGGCCCATGGCGGGGGAACGGAGCCGAAGGGAACGGAGGATCCGCCGGCACCGCCCGCACCCCACGCCGGGCGCGGAGCTGCGGGCCCCGCGGAGCCGGCGCTCCCCAGCAACGCACCGGAGCTGCCGGGTCACACTTTCCCCGAGCCCCCTGGTGATCAAGGCATGGATGCAGGCACACGGAATGTGTAAAATAGCTTTTATTTCTCCAGTCGGACCAACTCTGACATAAACAGACAGAGGGCGGCTGCTGTTAGTCGAAGAGGCCAAAGCCCATGTCCTCGTCAGACTCCTCTGATTCCTCCTTCGCCGCCTCCTTCGCCGGAGCAGCAGCGGCAGCGGCGGGCGCAGCCGTTTCGGCTACCACAGGGATGGCGGCCACAAAGGCAGACGGGTCTGCCAGGAAGGCTTTCACCTGCAAAAGGCAGGGAGGGGAAAAAGGTAAACTCAAAAGAAGCAAACATTTTGAAGGATTGAACCTCTGCAATCACGAAGGCAATGCTCGCAGCTTGCCAGAAGCCAAAGAGATGCACTCAGCCCTGCCACGTGTGAAGGATCAGAGACATTTCAGCTACACCCAAGTGCAACAGCCCCAGGGAGGCAGGAATGCCAGGCAATTCAGCTTTCTCCTGCTGTTCATACAGAACACAAGGACGCAAGTGCCCCTTCCCAGGACAAGTCCCTCACACACAGGTGGGTCTGAGTCCTTTCAGATGACGTGACATGCAAGGCTTCTGTGGCAAGGCCCAGCTGCGTTTCTGACAGCCCTCTGTGCAGCAGATCGCTCAGCCATTAATTACCTTTTCAGCCAGCGGGAAGGTGTAGTCGGTCTCCACTGCCACAGCCAGGACCCGCTTGTACCCGTTGACGATGGAGTGGGGCACAGAAGCAATGGTGGGGTACCCGATCTGCAGACAGACGCTGGCAACATTACGGACACCCTGTGAGGAGAGAGAAATAAACAGGACTAGAAACCACGGCAGATGATGGCACATTTCTACACTGCGTACAATGCACGCAAGTAACACAGCTCCAGTGAAATCAGACAACGATTTAAATGGCCTCAAACGCTTTCTGAAGTAGCTTCAGGTGCAAAAGCCTACAGAAGGTACTCCCTGACAGACTGTTTCTGCAAGGCACCAGGGAGAACTCCTAGCTTTGCAGGACCCCATGGAAAATACCGGAGACGATCCTTCATTCTGCAGTAGTGCTGGCTGCCACAGCAGCAAGGCACAGGTAGAGCAGAATGGACATGGGCTGTGGCACTCACCTCCAGGAAGCGCTTGTGCAAGGTCTCCTCGGTGATGTCCAGCACTTCGGGATTGTAAATGCTGCCATTGTCAAAGACCTGCTGGATCACCAACCCGAAGGAGAAGGGGGAGATGTTCAGCATGTTCAGCAGGGTGGCTTCGCTGGCACCCACTTTGTCTCCAGTCTTGATGAGCTGCACATCGCTCTGAGGAAACAAGGGGGAAAGGAGTGAATATGCGCAAAGAAATTCAGGCAAATCAATGCAACTGGACACAAATGCACATTTCCAATGGCAAGAGACGGAACTGAAGGAACAAACAAGCACAACAAAAACAGGCGCCGTATCCAGCTCCACCAGTTGAGAAAGCCCTCGACCACACGAGCAGGCGCATCTCAGCCAGGAGAAAGGCAGCGCCCTTCCTGCATTACTTGCAGGTAGCTCAGCCCAAGACTTCCTCCAGCAGAGCCCAGCCATGCAGCTGAGATCTGATGGAGAATTTAAATCCCCCCGCACTGCACAGCCAAGCCAAGCCAGACATCCTCTTTTGAGTTCCCAAAGTGCAGCAGTCAGAGTTTGATCTTTAGAGCTCCCTCAACCGCCACAATCAGGGCCCTCCAGTCAAGGAGCTTTAACAACAGCAGCATGCTGCTCACTAACCAGAATTTCAATGGTTCCTCTGGAAATCTTCGTGGTGATGCCCAAGGCCTGGAAAAAGGAGGTCTTCTCAGGTCCAAGACCAGTGTTCTGTGCCGGCACAGTCACATCACAAGGAGCAATAGCACCAGCACGGGCAGCTGCTGGCACCTGGAGGAAGAAAAAATGAGAAGCTGGAAGAATGCTCACCTCTCAGATCTCGTGGGATGGCATCAACTCCGTCCTGAAGTGTTCCTCCAGGATGGACATCACCCAGGCACACACAAGTGAGACAGAAGTTGAATTTGAGCAGTTTGGCTAAAGCTGCAGGGGCCTAGCACCCAACCCATGAAGACTCCTAATAATCAGGTATCCCCCATGCAGTTTCAGTTTTATTTTTAAGTCTGTATCTGCCAGCCCAGAGACACAGTGAGAGCTGATCTCCCCTACCTTGTTAGCCAGCAGCATGTCCCGGATCTCAGTCAGATCCTCCTTGGTGAAGACAAAGCCCACGTTCCCACGGATGTGAGGCAGCAGCCTGAAAGAAAGACAACAGCCTTCAGTTCTGCTACTCACAACTTCTCCTCCTCCCAGAGGACCCAGGAGTACATTCAGACAGTGTTACCCACTTTTCTAAAGCAGGATTGTTCTCCAGATGACCACGAATAGCTTTGCGCATCATCGTGTTCTTCCCCATCAGCACAACAGCCTTCCCACGCAGGGACATACGGATTTGCTGCATCTGCTTGGATCCCACATTGTCTGCTCCCACAATGAAACATTTTGGGTAATCATCCAGGAGTTGCTACAGCCAAGAAAAACACTGTAAGTATCCAAAGACATCTGGAACACTGCACAGAACAGCATTAAAACCTCAACATGTTTAAATGCAAAAAAACCCCAACTGTCTGAAGTTTTAGAGTGCTCGGTTTAAAATGACGTTGGGTGCACCACACGGCTGCACCTTTCACTCAGCTATCTCTTTAGATCCCGAAACAAGTTATCTCTGTAACTGCTACAGCAAATTCTCACAGGAGCCTTAAAAACGGTCTGATGTGGACTATCTTAATCTCCTCCTATTGCCTCGTAATCGGTCCTTAAACAGACAACCTACGGCACCCCATCTCTTTTTTTAAAAGCCCCCCCCTCGCAGACACGCCCCGAGCGGCGCCAGGCCCGCTCCCTGCGGGCCGCGATCGCCGGGCCTCAGCCCTGCGGGGCCGCGCCGATACTCACGATGATTTTCATAAAGTAGTTGGACTTCCACGTAGCCCTGTCTTCCCTGGGCATCGCGGCGGTGCTCCAAGGATCGCCCGGTGGGTTTAAAGACGAGCTGGGACCTGCCAGGGAGAAGCGCGGCTTAGGCGGGCCCGCACCCCTCCCTTCCCCCGCCTCCGCCTCCCCGCGGCTCCGCGCTGCCCACCCCGCAGCCCAGGACCTCCGGTACACCCCGGGCACGGTGCGGACCCACCCCGGCCCGTCCCGGCCGCCCAGGCCCGCCCTGGGCCCACGGGAGCCGCCGCGCCGCGCACCCACCTCCACGAGGGCTCCGGGAAAGAAAGGCCGGAGGGCGGGCCCACCTCTTTTTATACCGCGGCTCACGCCCAATCGCGGGCGGCCGCGGAGCTACCTCTCCTCAACCCATTGGTTGCCCGCTGCCTGTCAATCAGGGCGGGCCGCCGTTCTCACTGGACCAGCGCCGCCTGCCGCTTACAGGACGTGCGGCGCAGGAGGCCGCGCCGTGGCGGAAGGCAAGAGGCGCCCCCTGGCGGCCGGAGGACCGCGCAGCTCCCCCCGCTCCCCAGCCCCAGCCGGGGGACCCCGCTCCGTGTCTGGTTCCTCACAAGCTTAGGGACGAGAAACAAATCGCAACACACACGTGAGAATAACGGTAAAAATTTTATTAGCGTAACTGCAAGAATTTTAAATGGAAACAAAAAAAAAAAAAAGAAAGCGGAGTTAGAAGTTTACACGGGAGAAAAGTTACCAAATAACTATCAACCCAGCGGAGCAGCCCCCAGCCCAGCCCCGGCCTTCCCCAGGGACAGCGCTTGGTCCAGGGGGGCTGCCCACAGAGCCTTTGAAGACAAAACCTGCCCAGGAACAGCTCCCGGGTCACCCACCCACCCTCCCCTGGGGACCTGCCATGGCACCGGTCCCTCCTCCGGCACCACCCCCAGCCCTCGCCCCCCGGCTCTCTCCACACGCAGCTCCCCTAAAACCACCTGCCATCACACAACAGGCATCTTGGACATCCAAAGGGGCAGCAGGCACCAAAAGTCATTATTTGGCAGAGTAGCACCCACGTAGCATCTCAGCATGTCAGAAACCGGGTAACTCCAGGACATGCTCCACATCTTGCTCAGGAGGAGAGTGTGTGACGATCTCCGTTAAGCACTAACGACAGACAAGCCTCCTTGTGTCACTTCGGCAAGCCTCAACCAGCAGTGAGGTAGGTTAAAGACTCCCCGGGGAGGGAAACTGAGGCACATGATGACACAGTTTGCGGTAGCGCCAGAAGCATCTTCTCGCCCCCTTTGGCACCCTCAACACTACACAGCTTTTAGTCCTCCTCGAGGGGCTGAAAGTTGACCTTTGCAGACAAACACACACAACTTACAGTGTCCATTTTAAGTCAAATTGATTTCAAAGCAGAAAAGCCAAATGCGTGAGGTTTCTTGCCTCACCAACCCGCCAGGTGCTGCACTCAGCCCAGTCGACACAACTTTAGCTCTAGTGCTTCCACAGCTCCCTTCGCTCTCACCACCACACGCTGAGGCTCATTTGTACGGGGAAAACGGTGAAAAACAGTTCCAGTGGCCCAAGCAGGGCAGCAAAGCACCGCCGCGAGGTTAAGCAGGACAGCAACCGGCAGATCCCAGCCCAAGGTCAGGCTGGTTTTTGACACAGCTGCCCCCGGAGCCCCAGGGCACCTGAAAAGCACAACCGCTGTCGATGGTGATACTGCTGTAGCGCTCCGGAGAAGTTAATTCCGAACACCACTCCCTGTGCTGCTTCGGCTGTTACCACAGAACGCCATCAGGTATTTCAACATAGTATTTCACCTTTCATAGCACCCTCCAGCCAGAGACCTAAAAGTGCTTTGGCAAACGTGAACTAAGCCTCACAATAACCTCACAAATCCAGGCTAAACTGCCCCCATTTTACAGATGGGGAAACTGAGGCACGGTAAGGTTTAGTGACTGGCCCAAAGTTACACACAGCTAGTCAGGAACAGGGTCTGTCTCTCCCAAATTCTTCTCCTTAGTCACAAGACCTTTCTTCCACAGGAGAAAAGGAACCCCTTCCCCAATTAGCCTTGCTCTGGTTTCAGGTGGCTGAAGAGGAGAAACCAAGGGCAAAGGTCTGAGTTCTTCCCTGCTGCAGCATCATATTAAGACTCGACTAGAACATCCTGGAAGCTGGGCTTTGGGAGAATGACAGGTGATTCAAATACAGCAGTTTACAGGTTACAATAAAAACCCAAAAACACACTTTTAGGTGACCCAGAGGAGGGGGGCCGGGGGAGCAGGGGAAAAAAAAAAATAAGAAGCTATTCACAGTTCACCTGCCTGTGCTAGGAAAAAAAAAAATACAAGTCACATTCCCTTCCCCATAGATTCCAGCCCCTCCCAACCCGCAATAAAAAGAAAATATTCAATGTTAGTTAGGCTTAACAAAGCGTTGAGGTTACAGATGCAGTAAACCAGCACAACTGGCACACTGCCTAGAACAGCACAGCTTGATATAAAAGTTGCTTTCTTAAAATCACTTCAAAACCAATTTCTGTATAAGAGGATTAAAAGTAAATTAGGTATGAATTCAAAATCAGTGTAGAAATCTACAGTTCTTATCAAAGACAGGATACAGTATTTACTTTGATAGTAAAACTCCAAGTGTGTCACACACACCTGACCCAAGGGACTTGTTATACCAGTAACAGTCAATATAAAAGGTTATTGCTCTAGCATCTCTCAGCAGAACATGTTTAAGGAGCACAGAAAAGGGAAATACCAAGGGACTGACAGGTCTCATTAGCAAAGAGAGGAAGAAAGGATATAAAGTTTGGTTGTTTTTTGTTTTTTTTTCCTGGCTTCTTAAACCCCTCCACTTCTCGCTCTTGTGACAGTTTCAGGCCCCGATAGATGGGAGAGTTTCAGGCCAGATAAACACGCACACGTCCCACTCGCTCATGACAGGGATGGATGAAAAAGGCTGTGCTCTAACCTCTCTGCATCTGCTTTTAAAGAAGGGACGATGCCTCTTCCTCTTTCCCGGGAGCAGCAGGCAAGGGGGGCAGAAGCCCTGAGCAGGCCTGGGTGGTGACAAGAGAGTGCCTGGCCTAGGATGTCACCCACAGGAGCACACCAGTGCTGAGGGGCGGTCAGGGCTTACTCCACCTTCTGCTCCAGTGTGTTGAGAAAAGGCAGAGAATAATAAACTAGGGGAAAAAAAAAAAAAACAACCCACCCCACACAGTAATGTTAATCTTGTATCCTCTTAACAAAAAAAAAAAAAACAAACAAAAACAAAACCAGTAAGTGGTATCATCTCCTTACAGTGTAATGGAACTGGAGAGACCCTTGCAGGGTCTTGGCTGCCTGCGCTGGCGCTCTGATCGCAGCAAGTCACACATGGCATGTGGCTTTAGTGAGCAGAGCCAGGGTGGCACTGAGATCACAGGGTGCCCTCGCTGTGCTATTGCTCAGACTGCAGGCGTGCAGACAAAAGCCTGAGAAAGAGGTGTCAAAGCAGAGGGCTGCATTGTCAGCAAGTGTCACGATTTGCTTGGAGCGCTGACACAGGCTGAAACGTACTGGCAAAGACTCCTTCTGCCAGGAGGGGGCTGGGTAAAATCTGCCTGTTGGAGCCCTCGAGCTAAGCTCAGCTGTCAGTCACACACACAGACACGCACACCCTAACGAGGGGACTCTGCCTCTCTCTACTGAGACACAGCAAGGGCATTTCCAGTTTAATGGTCCGTCTCGTCTCTGGATCTACTGCCTCTCCACAGCAGCAGAAAGCACTCCCACCCCACCCCACCCACCCTCCTCCCCTGCCTGGTAAGGTTTCTAAATCACAGTAATGTTCAGAGAGACAGAACTGCCAAGGGGGTGGCAGAAAGATGCTTAGCGCCCATCTATGATGCCTCTAACAGAAGAGCTTGAGAAAGCAGTTCTGGCAGTAGGGCTTGTCATTCTGTTCTTTGAAGGTTCCTTTGTTGAGCTGCTTGAGGCAGAAGGCACAGACAAAGTGTTCGGGGTGAAATTTCTTGCCCATAGCAGTGATGCAGCGTCCTGTGATAGGCTTCTGGCAACCGGAGCAGAGCGAGCCACGCCGCTCGTGGTAATGCACCTCGCAGTAGGGCTGCCCGTCATGCTCAAAGAAGCTGCCATTGATGAATGGTGTGAAACATTCCTGCAGGAGGACAAAGCAGAAGGGGACAGATTGTATAACAAGCTGGGGATGCGGGCAGCTCCACAAGCCTCCTCTGCTCTGTGGCACAGCCTAGCTGTACTGTGGGCAGGGTGGAACAGCATCGTCCTGTTGTCCAAAGAGCCAAACTCTGTCCATCGAGAAGAGTTTCCAAGGAAAGGCTGACAGATGGACAGATACAGCCACAAGCAAGGGAATTAACTATGCCCCTTCCCCCAGCTGTTTTCACTTCTATGAAGAACATACTACAGATGAGCTACCAGACGTATCCAGCCAGGAGAAAGGAGAACACTCCCTTCCTCTGAGACGGGAAACACTGCAGCACCTGTCCCTGTTGGTTTTTTTTTTTAATCTCACTCCAGCTTCCCCACAACAGCAGGCAGAAGCAGGGACCAAAACAGCCTTTCATGCATCAGAATTCTGATGAACGTGGGACTAGCTCCAGCTGAGAAAATGAGGCACAATTAATCTTTACAAGTGACCTCTCCAGAATGGCTGGCATTACACAGGTACACTTTGCGCAGCATCATCCATCCTGAAATACCCTCCACCAGGCACACACGCATCTTTACCGGGAGAAAGTGCTGTTTGCTCTGCAGTGCCAATGATTTTGAATAGATTAGGAGAAGAGGACACACCAGTTATGTGCTTATTAGCATCCAGAGCTCCTCACCCCCCTCAGCACCAGACAGCTGAGATTCTACACTTCAGAACCTGCAGCAGAAGCACCCACCATCCCCACAAGACCGGAGAGACCCCTCTCCTTGTACAAGTGGGAAACTGAGGCAGCAGGTGTGGGGGAGAGTTAATTATACTGTCAGATTTCTGAACACATCAGCATCAAGGCCAACAGGAGAAGCAAGATTTCCAGAATCCTGGTTTTGCTGAGCCCCAACACCATCCTCTTCCCAGGGAGGGGAAGACACACGATGTCACACACAGCTGAACCCGAACATGTACACAGGAGTCCAGCAAACAGCATGCAGAGCCATGGACAGCTGAACACTCACAATACTTGGAAAAATGCAGTTTGCCTGCAGTGAGTCAAGACTTTTCTAATGCTGACAATTAGTTCAGCAAAGCCTCCTCCCTCAGTCAGCAGGACAGCTGAAAAGTCTGCTCTGCTTTAGCAAAAACAGGAAAAGAATCCCGCTTCATGTCGTGGAAGACAGCAGTGCTGGCCTCACGCATACAGGCAGTGAGGCAGCAGGGTGAAAGGAGAGCAGAACTGCTTGACAGAAGTCTCATTCTCTGCACAAAAAGGCACAGCCCTCCCCAGTTCCACACAGTTAGGACTGCCATCTTCTGCCTCCACTCCCTGCACACCACTCTGGGAGCCACAGATAATCTGGGCAGGCAGTCCCAACAGCGTGGTGACAGTCTGCTCCGAGCATCATACCAGGAATTGACAGCTTGTGGTTCTGCTGCTTGTTCTGGTCTCTGCCTTTCTTTCCCACTCCAGGAAACACTGGTTGATTTTGCTCATCTCTTGGGGCCTGCAAGAGTTAATATTTGCAAGGCTCTCTGAAAGAGTGCCAAGCATTTAATCTGCAGTATTCCTGTTTATTATGCCTGTTGTATGGAGCCTGCCACTATTTCACTGACTTGCATGTTTGTCTGAACAAGGTCAGTCTCATTAGTTTACATTGTCAGATGGAACATGGGAGGAAGAGCTTCAAAATCTGATTGCTGAGGCAAGTGCTTAGAGAGAAGCTTAGCTTATAATTATTTAAAGGTCACAGAAAATGTCTCTGTTTATCTGCGAGCTGCTGCAGAAGCCCATAATTGCAGCTGGGAACAGAAAGAGCAAAGCAGCTAGAAAGTTTAATGTAAACAGGCAGAGGAACAAGAAGGTGTTTGGTTGCTGACATGTTTTTATCTTGTGGGGCTGGCTGCCCTTCGCTACCCCACAGACGCCGTTTCCTGATAAGGGACCAGATGCCTGCAGGGTGGAAATGAGAGGGGTCGTACAGCAGCAGCAAAGGACCTTGGGTTTCTTACCCGACAGACAAAGCATTCAGGGTGCCACAGGGTGTTCAAGGCAGAGATGTAGTTTTCCAGGATAGCCCGGGCACAACCTCCACACTTCGGAGCAAACATGTCAAAGTAGTCCTTGCGGCAATAGGCTTTGCCATCCTTCTCATGAAATCCTGCCAAAGGAAAAGAGAGGCAAAGAGTATCAGCTTCTCATCTTTACCTGTGGCCAGCCACGTTCTGCAGGGTAACCAGCAGGGACAGGATCATCCTTCCCTCTGCTAACGCAGACACAGCAGGTAGCCGTTCCTTGTTCTGCTGCTCTTCCTATCCTATGCGTGTACATGTACACGCATACCCTTCCTCTCCGGGGAGAAAAGAAGATTTCTGCTAGCATCCTTCCCCCATAAACAGCTATATCCCTTGGAACTTCCATCTTCAGCAGTTCCCCTGTCACCTCTCAGGCTGTCCCCTGCTAGCAGCTCTGCCTTACACACTTGTCTGCAGTTCAGGGAGGAGATTGCATAAACCAGCAATACCTTCAGGTCCGAAGAAAGCTCCACATTGGGCACAGAAAAAGTGTTCAGGGTGCCATGTCCTGTCCAAAGCCGTCACCACTTTCTGTTCAGAGGAAGACAAAGTGCAACTCATGTAAATGATGGCTTCGGCTTGGAGGTAAGGGGGGGCTGGGTCAGGGGAAGATCACATTCACATTGGTACTGACAAGAGCGTGCATTAAAATAGACTGTCCTTTAGAGAGCTGAGTCAGTTCTTCCCCATCTCTGGCTCATTCAGGCTTTTCCCCACTGCACACTTTTTTTACCCTAAAAGGATCTTACGCACTCCTTCCTCCCTTATACAGGGCCCCGTCCAGCTCTCAGGACTAGCACTGGTGCCTGCTACTACAGGCTACCAACAGACAAATGCTGAGGAATCATTACCAGAATGATGGAGCGATGCGGGGTTCTGAAGGAACTTCAGCAAAGGTAAGAGGAACTAACTCCTCTCATTAGTGTAAGAATTTGACTGTGCCAAGTTGTTTCCCTTTCAGAGCCAGGGCAAAGGAAAAATAGAAGTCCCCAAACAAAATCTTCCACCCAGGACACATGGGTGAAGTGAAGTTTTAAACACCTAGGCCTGCAGCACCTTGCCAAGGCCCTTAATCACCCCCAAGGAACTTACATCAAGGATCGGCCCATTGCAGTAGTAGCAGCGAGGGGAGAAGAGGTTGTGATAGTCCTTCTCGCAGTAGGGCTGACCATCCCGCTCAAAGAAGTTACGTGACCCAATCTCCTCCTGGCAGTGGGTGCAGACGAAGTGCTCAGGGTGCCAGGTTTTCCCCATGGCTGTAACTACCTGTTGGGAAGACAAATTATGAAGGACAATTCTACCTCCCTCTCCCCTAGACCACATGACAAGATACCAGCTGGAGGTCAGCAAGAATGACAAGTTCTACTACTCAAGTGAGCCCTGGACTGGGGTAGCATGAAAACTGAATTACCTATCATCTCAGGAGAGGGCAGTCCCTCAAGGGCAGGGTAGAGGTCACTGGAGGAGCTTACAGCGTACCTAGCCAGTGGATAAATAGAGTACTTCAGTTTCTCCAGCATCTCCAGTCTCTTCAGCCTCACGAAACAGCCCTCCCCATTACTCCCAGCGGCAGCCCAAGATCCAGCAATGAGACAGCACCTTCAACTCACCTGCCCAGCAATAGGCTTCTTGCAGGCTCCACAGACACCTTTGGCAACTGTCGCTACACCCAGTTTGTTCAGGTCAGACTGGAGACTTCCCAGCATGGTGTCCAGCTGACTGCCAGGCTTGGAGGCTGTGGATGGAGGGGAGCTGCTACCGGCTTTCCCCTGCGCCATGAACTGCAGGGAAGAGAAAACAAAGACTGTAAGGCAAGTGCTGCTGTGCTTACAAGATAAATGCCTGCTGTTGCTGCCAGTGGCTCCTCTGTAGAGACAGACAGGAGATTGCCAGGAGACAGCTACGCTCTCTGCAGAAACCAGTGAGAGCCAGGATCAAGTACACACATGTATTCTGCCCGTTCAGAGACATGCAGACACCCTGGGACACATAACAGCAGAGCTGTGAACTGAAGATTTCATTTTCCTTCACTGCGCATATAGCGGAAGTCACCAGCAGATCCCAAGCAGTCAGCACAGTGCTATGCCTCTGCCAAAAATCTCCCTTTACTTCGTCAGGTCCTGGCCAGATGACAAAGCAGAGACGACATCCAGAGGGCCCCTTCCTCTTGACCTCTCTCTATTTCTATGCTGTTGCCCTCTCAGTTGTCACTCTCTCCTCTCTGATAAGAGATCCCTCTTCCTCATCTCACCTCCTTTTAAGCTAGAGTATCTTCTCCCTTCCCCTCCCTCTCTTTGCACCACCTTCTGCAGATCTTTTTGCCAAGTCTCTTTTGCCCCCATCAGGTGGCTCTCATCCTCTGCCTGAGTTAAGCAAGTGGAAGCAGGAAGGAAATGACTCCCTTCAAGTTGCCTGCTGTTTACCTACAGAGAGGGCAGTGCATCCACAGCAGAGCCCTAGCAGACAGGACTGCAATGGAAAGACTGCCACGTCTATTGTCAGACTGCTGGAAATGCACAGGGGTGGGGCAAAAGGGATTAAGATACTTGTCTCAGAGGCTGTTTCTGAAACTCACACCACTGCAGTACACATGGCTTCTTGGAAAGGCTTCCCAGAGGAGGGGGAGAAATGTTTTACTTAGGTTCATAACTTATAAACAAAGTATATGCTCTCTTTGGCCACCAAAGCCCCCATTGCAGGCAAATTGCAATAATGAAATACACATTATTTTAGCTGACTTTGCACTGCAATAGCTACTGTCAGGTTTAGAGAGACCCAAAGAAGTGCCTCCCTGAGATGTTGGTCTGGAGCACATTTTCTCTTACTAAGAGGACAGATTAAAATAGACATAAAATCTACACTTGAGAAGAACTCACCAGCCTGCTGCCAGCACAGCCAGGGCAGCAGGGACACACTGAAGTGCTTCACAGCCTTGGCAGAACCTGCCCTTCCAGCCACAGGAGGAGCTCTATTCCCTCTCCTGCAGCTGGTCACACTTGTAGCAGACTAGTTTACTCAATGACAAACCCTGGTTTCCACTCGTTTGTATAAAAATTCTCATGACATACATAATTTTAGCTTTCTTACACACACTCCTCATCAGCCATGCCTTGCATGCAGCATGACTCCCAACGGAGCTGAACGGTTTCTCCCCTCCTCTCTCCTCCCAGCCATCCCATAACTTGCACTCTCTCCTAGTCCAGCAGCACAGAACAGCCTCATCACACCCCAATGTCCTGAGCCTAAAACAAACCCTCTGCCACACAGAAGTTATTTGCTACCTAATGGTTACCATGAATGTCTCCAAAGCACACCATTGCAAGGAGACTTTTCACAGGGGGGAGACAACAGACCTTTGTAAACAAGGCCAGGCCAGAGGTCCAGGACAAAGCCAGGGCCTGTTGCATGGCACAGCAGGACGAAAAGGGTTGCACCGCGTCAAGAGACTCATATCCTCTCTCACTCTAACCAGGGGCTTGTGGCCACCAGGCAGGGCAGGGAAAAATGCCACACACAAACGATAAATACCATTTGGAGAGAAAGAAGATGAGATGAATTCAACATGTAGCAACAGAGCACTTCACCCTTGCCTGTAAGGACCACACACTCCTGCAAGCCACAGCTGACCTCAGTGCCAGCACAACCACCTGTGCACGCTACAATTTCTACCTGGCCTGGGATACAGCCTTCCCAACAGCTCACAGATGAGTCCCCACCTGAAAGAGGTTTGTTCCCAGCTCCCACACGCAATGCCTGCTGTTTACAGGGGACACTCAGCACAGCATCCACATAAATTTGTCATGCAAAGGCCCTTCAAATTCACGCCTTCACCCATGAGATCGGCCATCACTCAAGTTCAGTTAGGAGCTCTATGAGCAACAAACCACGCACAACAGGGTATCATGTACATTAATGGCGGTGGGAGTTCTCAGAGCAGATCCTGGCAGCATCTGCAGCACACTCATAGACCAGTAGAGCACACCATGCTGAAGAAACAGAAAGGAGGTCCTGCCTTCTCAGGGGCTGGGGGGCCCAGTGGTGCATGAGCAGCCAGCAGATTGGCACTGTGGACTAGGGGAGGAGCAGAGGTCACCTGAAAAGTACAACAGTTCAAGATGCAGAGGTGCTTCCTCGCTCACTGCTTGAAAGCTGCCTATACATCTAACATTGCACAGTACTGCAGTGCTCATATACATTAAGACTTCCCACCATCCTGGAGCTGCAGCCCTTCCCTGACAGGAGATGCAGAACACAGCTCTTGATCATCTCCTCCCCAAAATCCACTCGCACTGTGGACACCTGCCTAAACAGGCAAACCAGGAATGACTGCTGATTTGCTCCTTCCAGTATCAAGGTTTTGCCCACTCCAAGGGAGATCTGCAGCCTGTGCTTCAGAGCTGCCTCCTTCACCTCAGAGGGAACCAGAGTCCCTGCTGCACAAAGTCAGGACAGACAGTAACTACTCACACCCCAGCAGGTTATTGCACAGGCATGTACTTTGCAGTGCTAGACAGGCACAGCTGGGATTAGATATTGCCAAAGAGTCCTCTTCTATCTAGCAGTTCAGTACTAGCCTTTACCTGAACATTCTATCTACTGAGCTATCAAGCTGGGAGCAGTATTTAGACTGGAAAACACTGCTAAAAACACAACCCAGAAGAGGTAAGCCTGCCTGCATCTGTGGGAAGAAAGCTTCATCTTCAGTCTGACAGCCAACGGAAACAACTGTCTTGGTGCTAGGGGTCCAGGCCTGGGGAGAACAGGAGTGCCTAGGATCTTCAGGAGGGGTGCCCACACCAGAAAGCTCATGATAATCATCATCAGAAGTTTCCCACTGAAAGAGAGGCTGGGGAGCCAAGCTGAAGGAAGAGGAAGAGACTGGACTCGGAGCTGAGGTAGATGGCACATGGGAAGGCTGAGGCGGGAGTGGGAGGAGAGGCGCAGGGACAGAGAGATGAGAGGGAGCGGCATTAGCAGAGACTGTCTTTGCAGCTTCTTTGGAAGGCTGGAGCGGGGGAGAGGCTGGAACAGAGACTGTCCTCCTTGGGGGGAGCGGGGATTCTGGAGGAAAAACCACCTAGAAAGACACAGAGGAAGAAGAAACATGAACAAATGCAAAGAGGAACAAGTAGTTCCTACAACAGGAAGGCTAGTTGTTACCACTATGTTTATTTAAGGGAAAAAAGCAGCAAGAAAGAGAAGGGAACTAGAAAACATGCTTCCCTGTGTAGCTAAAGGAAGAGCACCATCTTACACCCAGAACTTCCTGCAGAGGTACAGTACTGGGGAAAACCAAGCACGCCTCTCTGACAGGTCTGGTTTTAAAAACAATCCCCGCATTGACATTTGATAGGTGATAGTAGCAAACTGCCCAAACAGGTACCATCACCAGCACGCTCAGATCCCACTCCAATTCCTAAACATCAAAAACTAGGACCTGAGTGCCAGTTTGCTTTCCAGGCCAGACAAGGGTGAGTAGAAAGAGCTAGTTCTTCATGTTGCTTAGGACACCCAAAAACTAAATCTGCACCTCCACACAATGCTGTCTGGACAGAGGGACATGCTGGAGTTTCCCAGCCCATGTCCCTGCTTTCTACCTTCTCTACTTGCTGTCCACCATTCTGCTCTTCCCCCTGGGGTCTGGCAGTGATAATGACCCCCTCTGCCAGCCAGTCATCCTGGCTTTTCCATTCTTCCTGCTTAGCGATGCCCAGTTTGTCCTGCAGCTCTTCAATCAAGTGATCTTGGGACTCAGTCTTGTGAAATATGGCAGGACCTAGTTTACGTCTTGGAGAGAGGTCACGATACATTGGATGCACATTCGCAGTCTCTTTTGTCCTCTTGATTAAAGATTTAATCTAAATGACAAAGGTAATAGTATCAGCAGAGAAGAGCAATGTCAGAGCAAGCCCCAAGATGCAACAGCACAAACTCAAGCCATTAGTGACAACTGTGAGCAGGAAGAGTGATGACATTTATTCCACAATGCCAAAATTCTTCTTGGCACAGCCCAGAACAGTGACTCAGTGCAAGGAAAAACCCCGTAAGGATAATCACAGCAGCCAAAAATAACTATCTAGAAAAGGAAGGGAAAGATTAACCAGCAGGAAGCCAAGATAGGAGGTACAGCATGACCACTCCACTGAGCATTAAAGAAACCTCAGCATCACAAGGGCACAGAGCAGCCTCTCTGTGTTTGCCCTTTCCAGGCATACAACCCTTGGTCAGAGATGTCTGGTGCACAAAGCGTACTTCCAACACTGGAAGGAACACTAACAGCCCCAGCAATGAGACCTAAAAAGGCTACCAGAGCTGCCATCCCAAGTCAGGAACATCCTCCAGTGGCGTGAAATAGCCCTTTAACGTTGAAGAAGCCTCTGTGGACTGAGTATTACCCCAGCTATGGAATAAAAGTCTATTTTACAGGGAAGTCCCTACAAACTGCTGTGTTCTGTGCTGCTGACCAACATGCAGAATAGACCACAAGATAAAGCAGAGGATTTCAAACCTCCGTGACATGCAGCTGTCGGTTACATTGCCCAGAGCTGCATGCTGTTAGTGTGGGTGAGCACACTCACACCACACACAAAATGTTAGTGCACTGTCAGAACAGTCCTAGCTCGGACTTGTCCTACTCCTACATTCATTCAGTGCCTGCCTGGCCTGATGCGGAAATCCTCTCAATGGGTGGTTTGGAGACGCAAGGCAGATCCCATTCAGCTTTCCAAATCTTTTCAGGAGATTCTGGAGCAACTGCAGAGCTTCCGAACTGCTCGTTTTCCTCGTCTCCTCTGGTTTTGTTCATGTTGGCAGTACCTGCCTTCCTGGGAGTTCTCTCTCTCTCTCTGCCCTGCCTCTTCTTGACCAAATCAGGACAGTCCTTGGTTTCATGTGGTACTTCAGCTTTTACCTCCTGTCCTTGCTCCACTACAAAGCTCAACTGGTTTTTAGTGTCTGGGAAGACATCCCACCGATCCAGGACCACAACAGAAGGTTCATACACAGGATTCAAAACACCGTCACTCTTTGCATGTACCTCTGGCACATGTGCTGACAGCCCCAGGGCCCACAGCTCATCTAAAACCATTTCCACACTTCTGCCCTGGGAAGGAAGGGCTGAATTGTCCCTGAATGCTCCCTGCTGATCCAGCTCTTTAGGTGTCTGCCCCTTCCCTTGAACATTTAAAGCGTTTGAAATTGATACGCTAGAGATTTTGGGATCAGTTCTCTGCTCCTTCTCAGTCTCTTTTGCTGAATCGTACTCTAGGCCTTGTGCCTCCACAGTAGCAGATCTACACAGAAGCTCCACACTGGAAGCCGGCACAGCCCGGGAACCGTTTCTAGAAGAGTCAGACTTTCTGCTCAGCCGAATCAAGCTTGCAGAGGTCACCTGCTGCCCACGAGTAGCATAACTAGAAGAGACTCGTGGTGGGGGCACAGGGACCGTTTGTGGCAAACGGGGCGTGCATGGAAGAGCAGCAGAATGCCCTGCAGTAGGCAGAGCTGCAGTGTTACTGCCTTCCTCAATGCAGAGGACTGCTGAGGGGGCAGATGTTGGCACTGTCGAGTCCCCGCTGTGACTTGCAGAAGGGTGTTTGGAATGGGATAGCACTGTTGGACTGTGAGAAGTGTTGCTGAAGTCTGGATTTGCTGAACTGGGAATCGGTTCTAGGGAGGGTTCAGAAATCAGAGACATAGTGGAACTAGTCTGCAAAAAGGAGACAGAAGGAATAAGGAGAGAAAAAATATAAAGACAGAGGTAAGGAGAAGGAAAAAAGCAAAGAATCAAGCATTACAGCAATCATGACCTTCAAAATCAAAGAGCCATGCTGATCCAAAGCCTTATTTCTAAGAGTAAAGATGGAAAATGAGATATCAAAGAGCAGAACCAGTATGACATTGTGCTGATCTTCACATGAGCTTATGTGAGATGAAGTTCTACAGCCATAGAGATCCTTTTCCTATGCCCTTTAAGTGATAGCTCATGTGTTCACCTGCAGTTGTGATGGGGGCATGCAGCAGCCACCATGAAGCCAGCTGCAAACCCGTGAATGTCTAGACTGTGAGTAAAGGTCACATTAACAACTTACTCATAGTCAGACATGTAAGTTTTACATTTCAAAGCTGAAAAAAAGCAATCAATGCACAGAACAAAGCATGACATTTTCTTCTTGATACACTAATAAAATGCTCCAGTTGGCTGAGTTCATGGTAATGAAAACAAAGCTTCAGGGCATTCACAGCCAGAACAGATGACATGGGCTTTGTTCTATTCACATCACTAATCTCACCTTGGACGTGACACATACTGAATCTATAGACTCTGTCAGTCACTCCATGCCCTTGTAAACATTGCTTAGGTGGCTAGATTAGCCTCTTCCCCCTAGGCCAAAGACTCCACATTTACACTGTAATAAAATCAGTGTTAATTTTGATCCAAAATACACTCTAACAAGAGCAACTGATAGAGTCTTTTGGTTCTCCTTGACTTACAGGGTCTTTTGAAAACAAAAGATCATGTTTCCTCCTTTCCCCATTTTCAGTGGTTCCTGGCTGAGCTCTAGGTGACAAACTGGCAGCACTCCTTTTTCTTAAAAAGGGAAAATCAGAACAGTGGCTTGGACAAGTTCACACAGTAGGTCAACCTAAGACCAATGCTGAGCCCTCACAGTTTTAAAAACGTATCCACAAAGGATTTCCAAATCCAAGAGCTATCAAGACCTGCTCTAATTCTCAGTCACATTTCCAAAGAAGCCTCAAGAAGTCAGATGCTTACACTCTAAGGCAGCAGGGCACATAATTTCCTAAGCCCATGCGTGGTATCTCAGTCTTTACTTACCATTCTGCAATACTTATCACAAATAAAAGGATAAAATTAACCAGAACATGCACAAAATCTGCCAGTAGATCGAAGAGACCTATAACTTCAGCTGACTTAGCTGCTACCATCCCGAGGGGCCAGGAGCTGTCACACACACACACATTTGTGAAGTCACAACAGTAGTGCTACAGGGAGACTGTGCTCAAAGGAAAGAGCAACAGGGGACCAAAATTCATTACAGATTGCTCCTGTCCTCGAGTAGCACAGCAAAACCCACAGTCACAGCAGAGATGAAAAGGACTAATAAGTACATTGAGTAATTAAAATGAGGTAATTTCCCAATATTGCCCTCCCCCTGTATTTTGCCTAAGCTGGATGCACCTGTAAAAGTAACCTGGTTTTATTCTGTGGTTCAAACTTAATTCCAGACTTCCTATAATGAACTCAGTCATTTTCAAGGCAAGACTAACATTTTGCTCAAAAGCAAGTATTTCCAGTGTATTAAAAATATGCTAGCTCCAAAATAAGAGCAATGGTTAAAAGCTCAACAGTAATAGAACAGTTAAATACAAGCATCTAGCTATGCAATAAGCAGGCATCATATTACACAGAAATAGAAGAGGTTGAAAAAACAAGTGCATTAAGTGATCTCAGTGCCCACCGACTGATGAGCTAGATAACCAAAATCAAATGGATTCTGTAAGCAAAAAGAATGAGCAACTCATTAAAGCAAGAAAAAAGATGATAAAAGGGTAATGTATCAGTCTCTAATAGCACCTTTTACTCTGGGGTACAAAGGAAATTAAACATCAGTGCCTCCATTCCTCCCATCCCCATCTACTGCAACTTCTAGTTGTACCAACTCCAACTAACTACACACCATACTTAGTTCTTCTGGTACTGAAATGGCAGCTTCTCATCTTTCACCTTTGCAAAGACTCCACTTCTCTCCCTTACATCCTGCCGCTAGGACAGTCTACAAATACATTTTTACAGACAAGCTAACACCACTAGTTGGCACAAATAAAGGATGTTAAAACAAACAAAAAGGACTGAAGGGAAAATGAAGCAACCTGGCAGACAGGAAAAAGCAAAGTAGCAGTTAAAAACAGTCAATGACAATACTAACAAAAGGAAAATGATCACAGAAACCACGTTCTTTGTGCTTCAGGAAGAACATTTAGACACAGATGAGCTCAATGCCTCACAAAAATACTAATGTTGTGTTTATAAGGCCCAAATCTTAAAGTCTTGCTGCATTTCAGTTTGCTTTCAGAGTTCAACCAGAAACTAAGCCAGGAAGGTGGGCAGTATTACAGAAAGCAGCTAGTCTGTCATGAAAGTTTTACTGGAGTTGCACAAAGATTCTAAGGCCTTTTCTCAAGGCTGCAAAGCATTTGAACACCCACACTTAAAAACGTCCCCTCCTTGTATCTTGCAAGGAAAACCTGTGCTGGGCAAGGTCATTCTCAGTTGCCAAGAGCTCACCTAGGAGCAAAGCAGCAACCACACCCCAAGCTTGTTTTCTGAGCCCTGATAAAAGCAGCAGGGACAGGGGGCCATGGCACTCAAGCTCCCACAGCACTTGGAAGGAGCAAGGCAGGGTATGCCAGCAGCGCAGGTGGGAACTCTCTCCAGCTTCACAACAGTGCAGTTTTTCAGCCAGACTGAACAGACACTTGTGGATATCCTGCACTCTAACCTAATAGGGAGAAAAAAAGGCAACGCTAAGGTGTCAATATTTGCAGTTCACTAAATACACACTACAGTAAGTCTAGAGAAAACAGTGAGTAACTCCAAGATTCTCACAAAATGAAGTACCTGTGCCAGAAATGGCACACTGAATTGAATTTCAGCAAGTGCAAGGCCAGTGAAATCCCGCAGAGCGTGCATGCTCAATGCTGGGTTCTGAACTCACACACTCGGTAAAAACTCTGGGTATTATGACCTCCACAAAACCCCCAGCACACATCCAAAGCACTCATGTGAATGGCAGCACAGAGAGAACAAACAGCAAAGCCAGAATTGAATGTCCTGTCTACCTCCCCTCGCAAAACAATCCTCAGCTCTGGCTGCCCTACCTAAAGTCATAGAAGGAGGAGATGGAGTTCAGCACAGACAAGACACACCAAGCATCAGCAGAATCTTCCATATGAGGAAAAAACAGAGAGTTGGGACTTTCTTAGTACTAGAAAGCAGACTTGCATGTTTATGTAAGAAAGGGAAACTCAACAATGACCACAAAGAGAATATCTAATATATTTGCTTTCTCCACCTCTCAGAACAAATTCAAGCGAATAATTCAGTATGGCTATAAGCAAACCAGCTGAAAATAGAAAGCAAGAAGTGAAAATATTTTTCATTTTGCTATGATTATGGGTAAATTAAGTCTCACGAAAATAAGCTCCACAGTTAATCACCTAGTGCAAGACTGGTAACATACCTACATGAATAAAAAACAAGTTATTCAAATACATATGGCAAATGCTTCACTTAATCCAGATGACCACGCGAAAGTTACTCCTGAACTTATCCTATTATGGGATTTTTATGTGCTACTTATGACTAACGTAGCAGTTCTTTTCCAATACAATAGTTTGATTTCCAAACAAGATTCTGAATAGTATTTGCTATCCTCTGCCCCCACAAGAAGCTCAGACTTTAATCCCATTTTGAGGTGAATAAGAGATACTGTTTTACAATGGAAACCTTTGAAGTCTCCAGCTGTCTGAAGCGAAGGCTTCAGTGCTCATACCACATGCCTGGAAGATCATCCTCAGGGAAAGCACATCAGGGTAAAAACACACTCCAAAGAGGAGGATCTTCCCACAGAACAGAAGAGCCTGGTCTCTGTCAGCAAGAAGACTGGAGTCCCATGCTCCCCTACTTCTTGTGAAGTTGCAGCACAGCAAAATAATTTACCATGTATTGAGCAGTAACTAAGCTCATTATCTTTGGCAAAGAGACAAACTGCAGAACCAGAGGAAAAACAGACCCCCGAACTGCCTTTCCCTGCCAGTGACAAGAATTTATAGCATTTGAGAACACCTACAGTAGCCCTCAGAAAGCACAAATACCACCACAGGAAGTTTTTGAGAGGTAAAGAGGTCATTCTGGAGACCAATGAAGGTCAGCAGATGTGGCTAACAGGCAAAAGAGTCTGGGGGGTGAGGAGGGACAAGACGAAGTATTAAGTTGTCATGACAGGGCACCTTAAAGTCAGAGAGAGACGCCATCAGCTCATCCAGTTCTCGTGTAGCTGAAGAAGCAGATATACGGGTCTGCTGCTGGCTGGCGGTGACCCGCTGGGGGCTGCTCACCTCACCTTGGCTCACAGTGATTGCAGGGCTGACAAGGAAAAACCAACAAAAAAAAAGAAAACAAAAAAAAAAAGCGTGTTTAAGCCTGGGAGAGCACTCCTAGACTGAAAGTCCCACTGCCCCTCCAAACAAGCACAGCACAGTGAGTTTCACGAGCGCTGCCCTCCCTGACCAGCCCTTCCCCAGACCCTGCCTCACTGCCAAGTCTAACACAAGTGTGTTCACTCGCACACACACCATCCATTAAGAAATGGACAATGACCAAACATTCATTTTGTCAGACAGTGGGTATTTGTGACCAGCTTTAAATCTGAGTTTGAACAATCCACGTCTCATAACATCATTTATATTTTTTCATCCAGGAGTAGATAAAAGAGCGCCAGCATCTTCATGCACCTGCTTGATTTCTGACCCTTTCGACAAAGCCCATCTTCTGCCTGCCGCTCTCCTGCAGCATCTGCCCCCGCACTACAGTCACTCTTCCCACAAGAACCTGTCCCACCCCACTCAAGCCAGTAACCACCAAAGCACTACTCACACTGGACTTGGCACAGAGCTCTCCAGCTCGTCCAGCAGGCTCTCCACACTGGGACGCACATCTTCGATCCCACGGGCACCATTTCGCTTTGGCTTTTCTTTTGTAGGGGGTGCAGCCTTCCCTCCTACAGAACTGCTGCTCTCTGGGACGACATAGTGAGGTCCAGTCACACTAGGTAGTGATGGGCTTCTGCTGGTTTCATCTTAGGAAAGGGGAGTACAAAAGAGTCATTCAGACCCCTAGGTCCATACATACATGCTAATCACAAACAAGAACAACAAATTGCCCAGAACCTTGTCAAACATCCATCTTTGAGGATACTCAGAACTTCACAGCACAAGGGCCTGAGCAACCTAATCTAACTTTGAAACTTTAGCTCAAGCCAATTTTGAAGTTGGCCCTACTTTGAGCAGGGTGCTGCACCACAAACATCAAGAGATCATCCATACCAAAGGAATCTTTGATCAGGGGCTGGATGGGTCTCCCACATAAGGATGTTGGAAGGAAGAAGTGGGCTACTGTTTTGAGAATCAAACTATCCACTCATCCGAAACGTCTTGCTATACCTTACCTGCTGGGAAGCCACTGGCAGGATTATGTTGAACAGCATTCAGTTCCAGAAGAAGTCTGTCCAGTTCTGAGAGGTTGCTGCCCAGAGAGGAGCTGGTCATTGTGGGAGATGGTTCTGCAGACTTCTGCTTGTTCGGGAAACTAAAGATAAAAAGGAAGTGTGAAACTTCTACATCAAAATACAGCAGAAGGATGGAGGGAAACTTACATTATGTTCACAAAGTTCACACATGTACTGTATTCTGGGGGAAAAAAGATGTGTGCTTTGTGAAATGACTATGACGCAGCCACTGCTTAGCCACATCTTCAGTTGTCTGTTACAAAGAAATAGCATTGATGGACAGGGCCTCAGGTTTTAGGACTGTGCGCTGCACAGCCCTGTAGCAAAGAGTTAACCATCTGCAGATCCAAGACGCACAGAACAGCACAGAACCATTAGCTTGCATACAGGAAAATTACTTGTTTCTGCTGACATCACATCAAACAGCAAAAACCTTCCCCCTGAAGCAAGAGAATGCAGGGTCAGCACAGACTGGAGAAGGAGGCAAAGTACAAACCTCAAGCTATCAACAGAAAGTCAAAAGCAGCAGGCTATGTGGTAGTGTCTTAACAGCACTCGAGGTCTCGTTTCCAGTACTCAAACCTTTACTTTGGGGAACTCTAATCAATTTATAAGAAAGTAATTTGAAACTATTTTCTACTGTGTTAAATACACAAGCCTTGAACGAAGTTTACCAGTGCACAAGTGTGTATAAAACACTGGCTGTGATTACTGCTTATCCTATATGGGTGATCCCATTTACCACACACAACTGTAAACAGTTTCAAAGCGAAACTTAGCACCAATGCAGTGATTTTTATATTAATTACACTGTAGTAACAGTCTTCCCATCATCAATGGCAGAGAAATTATTTTCTCCTAGTTCTACAAATGGAGAAATAGCTTCTAATGCTCTAGAGGTTCCTATTTTATCAAAAAAATACTTTCTAAGTCCAAAATGGGAACTTCTGTCTTGCGCACACTACCACATTATGCTCAGGAAGTTAATATGTAACAGGCTTTAGGACTCTGACACCTATAACACCAGTGACAATTATGAAATTCCATAAGGGCAATTATTATCTTTCCCTTCAGACCGAAAAAAAATATCCACATATGATTCAATCTGAGTAGGGCGTACTTCATCCCGAGTCAAGCACACAAGCTACAATTCACACCAGAACCAAGCCATGCCAGACCCTTGTACAAGAGAACTTATGGCTGTAATTACCTCCATTTTGTACTAATTGCATGCAGCCATCTGAAAAAATTGCAATTACTGCCTCCATTGGGCTATCTCTGGATATGCCTGCCTGTACCCAGAATTAGTTCTGGTTGAAAGCAACCTCCTGCTCAGCAGAAAGAGCTAGGCATGGTTAGAACATGGCGCCAGAGAAACACCAGTCTCCACACAGTAAGAAGGTACCCAGGACAGAGTGCACTGTAGAGGGCCATCAGAGATGAAGTTCTGACAGTGTCTTCCTCACTCATCCCCATGTCAGCAGAAAGGTCTGTCCTACCATACAGGCAGCTACTCCAACCTCTCAGCATAAGGGTGGCTGCCTTTTTGAGTATAAACTAGTTATCCATCTATCCTCTACTGAGATTGAAGCTTTAAGAAGTTTGAATTTACTTGAAAATTCAAGTCATTGCACATCCTGCTCAGACACAGGTAACTGAGCTCCCCAGGATAACTGACCCAAAGGCCACCCACCTCCTAAAGAACTTCTGTGCTCCTTAACAGAGGGATCGATTTGTCACTTGTCTCTGGATTGTATCCTTCACAACACAATCCAGATCCTGTTCTGCCCAACAGATCCTTAACCACTTCTGCAGCTGAGCAAACCAAAGGGCCAGGTCAATCTTCGAAGTGAGTATGCAAGTTACAGTGGTCTCTTACAAAAGAGGCAATCAAAACCAACTCAGGGCAGCATAACATACACAGGCAATGCAGTGTTTGTTTCCACTTATAGAAGGCAGCTTGAGCCACAGCAGGCTCAATTTGTGAGTCAGGGTTATCTCTTAACAGCGACAAGATACCTGTAGACGTGTTCCTCTTCACTGGCACGAGGAGAAGGAGAGCTGAGCCCGTCTCTAGGAACAGAGGCACTGGAGCTTTTGGCACTAGAGCTGTATATAGGAGACTGGGACTGAGGCTGTGGAAATAAGATTTGCATTGGAAACAGAGAATACAAAACAAATACGTACACTGCTGCATTGCAACCACACACACGGATAGGACAGAACAAAGCCCAGAAGAAGAAAAAAAATAATCTGCTACATAGCTAACCAGCCTCCATCAGATGAGCTACACCAGGAACAACTGTTCTCCACTTGCTTCAGATTTGCCTGTGAGTTGCAGATCTGTGCTGGAAACCCCCAGTCTGCTTTCCACAGGCTGCAAGACAGATGACTAACACTAATCTCATCACACTACCATTTTGTCGGAACAATGACAATGATTCTGTGCCATTTGCTCCAACCAGTTTGTTCTATGAAAAACCCACACCTCCCCCCATTTCCCCACTCTGTTCATAGTGAAACTCATCCTCCCTTCTTGCTATTCCCTCTCCTTGCCTACTTCCTTGAGAGACACTGCACGAACAAAATAAGCATGCATCCTCCCCAGCCGCACACATTTACTTACTTGCTGGTGGACGTATCTGGATACGTTGGGTTGCCACTGGTCTAAGGGGTCAATCACAGTGCCATTCAAGGCCTCATTGGAAGGTGGCGGGGGCACTGGAGGTGGTACAGCAATCTCCTGGTATGTGTGGTTTCCAGTTGGGTAGGAATAAGGCGTTTCCTCTGTTAGAAATACTGGCCGTTTGGAGATATGTGAAGTGGTGGATTCCAGGTCTGCCAGTAAGGCGTCTGCAGGAAAGGGGAAAGAAAAAAAAAAAAAAGTAAAATCCTAGATTACTTCTTTTTCTATTTTGTCTCATTCAAGATATCCACATCAGAAGGTCTTTGGGAAGACCTTTTATCTAGGGTGATCTATTAAATGCCCTGAAAAACATTACTGCAGCCCAGGACTGAATGGGTTAATCAAACTTCTAGTACAAAGAAAACACCAAGAGGTAACAAAGCAGCCAGAAAAACTGTGTCAGCCTCAGATTTATTTCTTAACTGGAAAACCACCTAACAACAGGGACCTGTAGTCTCACTGCACCATGCAGAAGAGCAACCTAGGAGAAACCTGCCCAGAGATCAACTGGCAACAGGATATTGACACAGACTAATTACAGGCCCCACATCATCACAGAGTCATTTACTGTGGCCGCAGGCACTGCTTTCTGCAGGAAACAAGATCTCGGGAGGGGTTTTCTCCCGAGTCTAAGGTAGTGGAAGAAGCATGAAACTTTCAAATTAGTCCATCAGCACAGCAGGAGTATGTGCTTCAGTATTCCTAACAAAAATCCCCCTTAGTATATCACACAAACAGTTAACTATTTTCTAGAGGCTGCCAGGTAAACGCCATTTCTTCTCCTGGAAACAATTCTCAGCTTGCTGGGTGGAGACTGCTCACAAATTCCTGAAGAGAAGAAAAACTTCCACCAGCTAGAAACGCCGGCACTCAGGCCAGGCAGAAGAACCCATGCCATATGGTCAGCACCTCTCAGAAATCTCAAAGCAGGAAAAGTGCTCTCCCTCAAAGACAGGCCATGAAAAGGCATTCCCATCTTTCTATGTTTCTGCCTGCAAACTGTCCTCTGCCCATTCCCAGCCCGGCACTCCTCTGCGGTGACTCACAGGCAAATCCCGACTTGTTGGACCTTCTGTCCTGTGAACCCACCCTGCGGAGCCCACTGCAGTTCCTGGTGGGGGAAACTCCAGCGAGCGACTGGAGGTCTGCACTGTACTCACTTTCTAAAGAAAGCCTCACTGGCGGGCTGCCCAGCTTTCCACTGGGGCAGTGGGCTCCAGTGCACACCTCTTTAAGGCTATTAGAGAGTAGCCAGTTCGCTAGGGACATCAGCATTCTCCATTATAACAGAATCAGGACATACCTGGCAGGTCCCTTCAGAGATGTGGAATTCAGCCAGACACCAGTAACACAACGTCAGCAGAATTAGGAAAGGAGGCTCTGAGAAACCCCCTGGATCTCCCTCCCCTCCACACAGAAGCCACTTCCTTCAGGCAATCTCAGTTAGCAAGATTTGTCTTTCTCCTCCCGCACACAGCAGGTACTTGATTCTCAGGTCTGGGGTGTGAGGGCTCAGCCTGAACGGAGCCACCCTGCAGTATCCTCCACCAGGGTCACAAGGAGCTGAAGTTATTAGGTGGCACCAGAATAGCAACCGAGCAAGCACTCGCCCTAATGGCTGCCTACCCGCTCTCAGGGGGCAGGCACCTGCCAGCTCAAAGCCGCTTCCTGAGCACAGCAAACCACACCAGCCAATGCACTCAGCAGCCCTTCAAAATATATTAAAGTGTCAAATGGAGGACACTATCATTGCATTACAAGACGAGGAAGGTGCTGCTTTTATATTCACTCTCTTCCACAAACCAAAGCATCACAAAAGAAAAAAAAACTAAAAAGTGATCCTGCCCTCAGAAAACTGAATACAGCCATTAGCAAATTAAATACCATGTTAAATTAACTCTATACACCTTTCATCTAGCCAAAAAGATGCTCCAAATCATTTAAGTCACAGGCATCTTCCTACAGGGGCCAGAATACCCCAGAAGCAGTTTCTCCAAAGGAATCCAAGCTTTCTTCAGCTGGGGAAAAATGAACTTAATCTTCTTTTTAAGCAAAAGAACAGCTGGTGGATTCCAGAGCAAACGGCACATACCTCAAGGGAACTGCTGAAGAGCTGCAATTCTTTCAACCAGGCAGGTCCTATGACTGGAGGTTTCGTGCACACAACCTCCAAGAGAAGTGCTATCCGAGAAGGTGTGGTTTTTGCTTCTCCCCACCAATGACAAAGGCAAATCAAACTCCACCAGGAAGTGAAAATCCCATGAGGGTGCTGGGCTCCTCCAGCCCTGCAGAGGGGACCCAAAGCAGTTTTCCACCCTCCACCCATAGCCCTCGCTGCAGGACAGGCAGATGTAACCATCTCACCACAAAATCCTCCTCCTTGGCTCGGCACTCTGCTGAATGAACTGTCGGACAGAAAACCACTGCTTTTTACTAACGGCACAGAAATGAGTTCAGCTAGATTTACTGGTTTACTTTTATAGGTCTGCAGAGTAAGAGGGGTCTGTAAATGCCGGGAGCACTCTGCTCCCAGGTTGTGAAGGAGTTAAGGAGAAGACATTACAGTTTAATGATTAACTTCCCCCATACCCTCCCCCTTCCTGACTTGAGCAAACAAGGCAGAGCTGAGGAACAGGAAGCGGAGGGAGGAGAAAAGGCTGGTGAGGAATCATTGGGTTACTCAAACTCCACTTTAACTTTACAACTGATACCAAAGCAGTTGCAGGAAGGCACCACCCCACCTGGCAGGACAGGGAAAGGAACAAGACAGGAGCAGGAGAGGCACAAACACACTGGTTTCTGAGAGGCAAAGAACCCCTCCTTGTGCTTGCTCGCCCCCACGTTCTGCAAACCCCACGGTCCACCCTTCCTCATGTCCCAGTCGCTCCCTCCAAACTCACTGCCTCAACAGAGGGAAGTTCTTCCCCATTCATGTCCCTCCTGTTGCTGCTTCAAGACACACAACCTGTTCTCTGATCCAATCCTATCAGCAACCACAGTTTCCTGAAGTTTTGCTTGAGTGGGGAGTTGCGCCCATTCAAAGGGTCCAACACTGGCACCAGAACTGCCCCGAGGAGGGCAGGGCGAGAGCAGTGATGGCACAGCGAGAGTGGTGGTGGCACGGTGCCCGCTCAGTCCACCCCACCTTGCGGAGCTTCACCCTGCCAGAAGGAAGCGACCCGCAGGCACAGGCTGCAAATCACTCTCTTGGAGGTCAGCCTAAGGAGTTTCACAGCCCAGAGACAGGCTGCAGGCAGCGATTCAAAACACAGCCAAAGGCATTAACATGTTGTTTTCCATGCAGCACCTCATCCCAAGAGGTCCCAAAGTACTGTGCATTCATTTAGCTTTTGTGCAACTTTTTAACACTACCAGAAGACAACATGAGATACAGATGGGGGAGGAAGAACGGCAATTTATTAGTAGAAAACATGACCCATTGCTCTCTTTCTTTCTTTTGCAAAAGGGACTGTAACCTGACGAACTGTAAGGACGATGCTGTGGCTTGCGCAGTGCTGCACCTCACGTTACAGAACTCAGTTCACTACAGTGATCGCTCCTTAAACAGAAATATTAAATAGAAATATTAAATTTCGATCGATTTATTGGATAATTAAGTGTTCCTTCCCAAGGCGACTCCTGAGGGACGGTGCTGCAGGAGGTGTAAATCAACCAGTTAGTCCCTCCCAACGCGTAGGAAGCAGTTGACTGGATCATCCCAAGGTGCTGACGCAGACCAGTCCGCACAACCAGCAGCCATCAGAGGGCACCACCACATCCTTACATGGACAGAAAGATGAAACCGACAGCAATGGCTAACTTGGCAGTAACTTCAGCTCACTTGTTCATCCCCGCTGAGTCGGGAACCTGCCCCTATTTTAGGCACACAGAAACTTTCTGCGGGTGCCACGTGTACTGCAGCTCCCCACGGAGACACACATCTTCAGGCCAGCACACGCCACAGCACCTCTGGGGCTGAAAACAACCACACACACTGACTTCACCACAGTTCTACTGCTGCCCCAAGTACTCTGTAAAATATTACAGACACAGCTCTAGGAGGCAGACTCTCCCAAGGTTACAAGATCAGAGATTCGCTTCTCTCTAGAGGATAGATTTAACCATTTTGTACCAATAAAGTAAACCAGACAGGGTTATGCCAGATCTTCTCCTGTGCTCGTCCACAGGACCACCCCTCCTTCCACTCTACAAGAAGCCACTAACACAACCCACAGACAAAATGTTAACTCACAGACACGTGGGTGGAGTAGAACCAGAGTACAGTTACCAAAGACTCAGCAGGGCTCAGCCCACTCACAAGCATGGGCTGTGCATACAGAATTTGTATTTCCTCTGTTATAAAGAGTGCTTAGTGGGGTGTGGAAGAGCGAGGGATACTTTCTAAAGCACCACCAATCAGACACTCCTGGGTGCCATCACTACGCTAGTGCGGTCACACAGCCGATACAACCCTAACTCACTGTCCGCAGCAGCACAGTGCATCTCAAGGTGTGCGTGCCTGGGTACTCCACGGGCGCAGGTAACCTGGCCAAGCACCTGGTGAAGCCGCATGCAAACAGGAGACAGGAGCACAGAAGGATGGAGTCCTCCTCCCCCCACTGGGCAGCCCAAAAATTACATGCTCAATTGGAATCGCATTCAGAGGGCTACTCAAACCACATCCACATCCTCCCCGGCATGGGAGGACATTTGTGTTCACAATCAAGTGGTTTTTCTACACTGACTTTCCTGTGGAGGAGGCACAGTTAAGGAATGATGTCACGTTTGATACCTTTACTGCTATAAAGCACTCCAAGACATCCAGGGGTCCAGGTGCATTAGTTTGCCCTTCTCTCCCTTCCCCCCCGCTTTGTCAAAAAACATTAACTACGAGGTCCTTGGGATTCTGGCCTTCGAATCCCACACACAGCTCTGCATATACGTTAGATACATATGAGTGGCCCTGAATACAAACTGCATTGCTTCAAGGTGGTTCCCAGCATCTGCCAAAGCTCTGCTAGTCATTTTGACAGCTTGGGACAAGAACTCTCAATCTGATGTCCAATGTATTGAACAGCTCTGAAAAATCCCTTTTACCAAGAAAATCAGCAAGATGAAAGAGCAGGAAAATACCTTAGGGTAAGCCCCATTTGCCAGTTCAAGCTGCACTGAAATAAATAATCATGTCCCAAGTTATATACTGCACATTCCTGCGCTATCTCCCCGGCCCACACCTCTGTCAGACCGAGGAACAGCTCACGCATTCCAGGGACTCCAACGCAGGCTCCTTTGCAGTCACTGCGTGTCAGCACTCGCTGCCCTGCAAATGCCGTATCCTCCGGCAGGAACAGCCTCGTGTGCAGCCGCAGGGGCACATTCTTCAGCTTCCCACATCCCAGGTTTGTCTGATAAAGAGCAGTAACACCAGACTAGGGATCACAACATGGTTCTGAGGTACAGAACAGGAATGGATAACACGGGAGCCCCTCTGTACTGATGAACACACAAACCTTTTCTATAAATCTGACCTGCGCTCAGCCCCCTTAAATAGATAAAGTTATTAAAAAGAAAAAAAAAAAAAAAAAAAAGAGATATTTACATGCATCTTCCCATGCGTATCAAAACATACTCTTTTTTCACTCACCTCTTTGTATCTCAAAAATGCTCCTGGATTAAGGTGACATAGTGAAGCAGAACACATCATCAACTAGTTCTGGACAAATCTACGTGACAAGGCATTGACAAATTCACATTTGCCAATTGGCATCAAGCAGCTTTTTAAGGCTAATTTTTCCTCAAGCCGTAAATAGTTTTCCACTCTTCATAAGAAGTCTAGGATTTTTTTTTTAAAGTGAAGCAATTTAAAGAAATGTAAATTTGCTTTTCTCTGTTAAGGAGAAGCCTTCTACTACTGCGTGTCCAGCATAATTCCAGCCTGTGTGAGGGCTAGAGACACACAGCATATTCAGTCAGCTCAAAGATGACAGCATTAGTGCCAGAAGAGAGAAAACTACCTCAGATTTCCATATGCAGTTCATCTCTCTCAACAACTGAGGATGAGCTATTAAGCCATGCTGACACAGCAAATAGTAAGTAGATCAAAAGGATGGTGGTCGAATTTTCTTCTACATCTCATCTACTGCTGGGGAGGAAATGGAAGCATAACTGAGGCAAGATACTTCAAATGCCTCAGATATCAGTCTTTCATTTTCAACAGTTGAAAGCCACATCTGCGCATCCATCAAACCGCACGTTGCCTGTAGCGCTGCTTCTTGCATGGGACATCTGGAAAGTGAGTGACACTGGAGACAGGATTCTTCATCCAGCCACCACACAGAGCAAATGCCTTCAGCTTTCAGCCACAGAGTCCCATCGCCACCAACTTCTCTACTGCCACATGTCCCTGATAGCCCAGACACAGCACACTGGGTAATCGGGATGAGATGTCTATGCACAAACTACAGTATTTCCTCTAATGCAGCTGCAGAGAACAGGTGTCTGCACCTCCTCTCTTGTTCCCCACACCCTGTTTACCCAAGTAACTGGAACTGCTACAGGTTTTCCTGGCTTAGGCAGCAGAACACTCCCAGAGGACTGGTAAAGGGAAATAAAAAGCAAGACAGCCGTAAGGGCAGGTCTAAATGAGGACATGGACTTTACATGATAATCATGTCTCACTTGGTGTAAGACGAACTGCAGACCCCACGTTTCCAGAATGACACACCATTCTCCAGCCCTTTTTTCTTAATACCTGTAAGAAGCTGAATTCAAATCCTTGATCTTTGCTGTCCCCTAAATGAATGAGGGGAATTGCATCTCCAGAACGGAACTCTGAGCTTGCAGACTCATCTGCGCAGCCTCTTTGCAGAATCCCTGAATCCAAACTTTAAAAATGTCATTAGGTTCCAGTGAGTCTTCTCTCCCCCACCGCCAGGAGTAAATGCAACTCCAGCTCACACACAGGGAGACAGCTCGGGGCGGTAACCCAATCCCTGGCAAGACAGTTTTACATTGTGAGTAACTGCAGAGGAATGGGGAGCTTGGGTATATTTATTGTATTAAACAGCCTTTCAAAAGAAACATTCGCAATGCTTTAGAAGAGCTGCATCAAAAAGACGTGTTGGAGCCTTGCTATAGGGCTTCCCACTCAAGTTTCAGTCTGGAAGGGGTGGGGAACCCCAAAGAGAAACCCTGACAACAGGAATTCCCTTTTAACAGCAGCTTTGACTTTTCTCAGCAAAATGGAAGAGCATTATCAGAAACAGGAAAACCACGAACAAACAGATGAATACAGGCATTGACTTCCAGGTAAAAGAAATGTAGTAACAGGTTCTTAAGGCATTATATTCTAATCAATGTTTTTAAATGCAAAAAGATCAGCCTACAAAAGCAATAAAATAGAAAGACTACATTCAAAGTGATACCTTAAAAATTCAAAGTGCAATTAGATGCTCTTAAAATCCTGAAGTTCTCTGGTTCACATAGATACAAAGTACGTAAAATAGCTTGGCTTACTGTTTAAAACATTTTGAGAAGGAGACATTTAGAAGTTTTCCAAAAGTTAACCAATATGTTGAGAAAGTGGTTAGAATACAGGACACATAACAGCTCTCTTGTGAAGGAGGGACAGATTGTTATTCAAGATACAGAAAAATTCAAGGCACAAAAAGCAAGTCATTTGCTAGACCTAACAACTGCTGGAGTACCAGTAAAGAGCAGCCACTGGTATTTTTACTTCACATTGTCTGCCTAGAGGAAGTTCAGATGACATGGTCAAAAAAATCACTCAGCTATTTTTTTTTAATGTATTCCAGTGACTGATGTTTATTCAAAGCCTTGCACTATCTCATTATCAAGGTATTGGTGCAAGTCATGCCTCATGTCACTGCTTAACAAAAAGAACATCCAGACTAGTATCAATACACGGTATGGTGAACTCCGATAGAAGATAATATGCATGAAAATCCTTCAAGCTTCTCTGTTCTTTGAAACCAATATTGTGCCTTAGAATAAGCTACACCATACTAACACGCCGTTATTTGTGGCACTGATTTACAAATTTGTGGGGGTGTTTCAGGAAAACTTAACAGCAAAGGCAACCATCTAGTAGTTGTTATGCCTAGCCACACCAGGCTGCAGAGACAAACTAAACAAGAATCCCGTGACAGGCAGAATGGCTTTCAAAAATCACATGATGGCAGCCACTGTGAATCCCATCTATGCCATAACTCGAATACGGAGAGCCAAACCAGTTAGCTTTCCCCAGTACAGCAGCCCATGCACCCAGCTCTGACCACTATCAGCAAATGTCTAAACAAAGACAAGACACTGCGCTGTGAGATGTGGTCTACATGATCAGCTGCAGCAATGATTGTGGCTTCCTGTCCCAACCACTGAGACCCAAGCTGGAGATTTTATTCCAGAGCTTGTGGCCAGCTAACTGGTCACAACTAACATGCATTACTACCACCCCAAGCACGGGATTGTAGAAGAGTGTGCAAATACAGCCTGTTTAAAGCAATTTCAGTAACTGTTTATCAGTAACTAGTCACTGCACATTTGGGGATGAAATGCAAACCCTTCAAGCACTCTCACTGCAGTTCCAGCAGAGTTGCCGCCACCACCCACCAGTGTAAGGGAAGGGCCCAGCGATCCCTCCTTGCCCCAGCATGCAAACCCATGCTGTTCCTGGAACTTGCCCTGTTCATGGCCAGAAGTTTACTGAACTAATTCAACTTACTAATCCAGTAAAAGTTTACTGGGTTGTTGCTCTGGGTTTTTTTTAGATAAACTTGTTACACCTCTTGGAAGCATTAGCTCCAGCCACTCTATGACTTAAGCAGCTTTTAGAAAGTGTTTTAAAGCAAACAATGCCAGAATTTAGCCCTTGTCTAACCAAGTGAATAAAACTTATGCTTTAAACAGGAAATACTATACTTTCACCTCCAAAACTCAGGCCAGGACACAAACTGTAAGACCCAGCCCCATCCTGCCATTAGTTGAAAGAACTCACCCATCCTCCTGTCTGATTCCCCTAATTAATCTGCATCTCAGATGCAGACGAGAAAAACCGCAGCCTGAAAAGGGAGCAATCAGCAGGCAGCACAAACTGAAATGGTCTTAAATTCTGGAGACATCCCTCACCACTACCAGCCACTTCCACAGGAGCCTACACTGACATTTTGGCTTTGCAGCCCCAGGATTATGACACGCCTCCATCAGTAGGGCTGCACACCTGGTGCTCTCTCCTTTGCGCCACTGAGCCCAAGGGTTAGCTTTTGACACAGACTACTCCTGATCATAAAATTTTGAAGATGAGCCAACTCTGTATGCTACAAAATCCCAAAAGAAGCCATCATGTGAGCTCAGACCTTCCACCAGATCCCTCTGAGGGGCAAGAGGGCTATTTGTACATACGCTGGAAAACCATAAAGGTCACCACAAGATCCTTCCTGGAACTGGCCACACCGCTTCCTTTCAAATTAACACAAGCATTTCACTGAAACTCAGCCCTGCCCTGTAACCTCAGCAATGGTGTATTTGTCAGCAGGGTGAGGGGTTAGACTGCCAGCATCACGAGGGGTCAGCTAGTTCCCGTGTAACCCAGCAGCAAGGCGCCGAGAGAGGCCACTCTGAAGGAAACCAGCTGACCAGTTTGCAGCTTGACACCAGCAGCCCCTACGAACCACAGCCCCATTCCTTGAGTGAGCATCTCGGATCCACCTCTTGTAATCTTTGATGCAACAGGCTGGGAAATCCATCAACTGCTGGCTCCCTTCACATCCCTCAGTTGGCAGGAAGGTAACCTAATCTTAACCAGACCCACAGGGCATGGGATCATCAGTGCAGCATGCAGGCTGCGACGCACTGCAACTGCCTCAAAGATCTGAGTCAGCACAGTTTCCTGGATGAAACAACACAAATCTACAGCACTCTCTGGCCTACAGTCCAAGCTGTGTGAAGGAACCACAAAAGATTTTTTTGTAGGACCACAGTTTTTCCACTTAGCTCTTGAACGCTACATTAGACCCCAGGTCAAACTGGCTGAGAGAAATGAACCACCACCTACAAAAGAGAAACACATAGTCTGCCTTCCTCCAACTTTCTTAGAAAAACTTTCATCCCCTTTCCACTACCTCAGAACAGTTCATTAGATGGCTGAGATAACAGAATTCAAGTCTCACAAGACACATAAACGCTTACACAGTCAGAGGTTTGCTCAGCATCCTCACACTGGAAGTGCTTTATGATTTAAACACCATCTCCTTTCATCCTGTACCTGATGCTCCAGGAAAAAAAAAAAAAAAAAAAAAAAAGGAAAAAAACCCAGTAAGGTTAACAGCCCAATTTCCAAAGAAAATGTGGTTTGAAAACACTTTTTTTGGTTTTCAGCTGAAAAGCTGCTAAACCAAGCGTAGCCTTTTTAAGTTCTTCAAATTAACTTAAGCTGTCCACTCCACTGCCATGACTATCGTATTCAGAAGCTGTCAACAGAAACACCAGGAAGAACAAACTCTTACAGGCGCTGAAGATCTAAGGACAGCATAGAGCAAAGCAAGGCCGTACAAACCCAGCTTAAGGTAGCTGTTGTATTCTTCAGGTATTGCCTCCAAGAGGAATACGTGAACTTACTAGCAGCACTGTAACATCTCTGGTTTCAGAGCCTGCTCCCTCCCAAAGGTGTGTCCTCCCGTTTATTTCTCATTTCCAGAAAGTGCTGGGGAGGGTGGAAGGGAAGGGTTACTTCCTGCTGTATACAGCATCCTCTTTTTTATAACATGGCTTTCTCCACACTTGAAGTGAAAAGAGACATCTTGTATTTACTTCCTTATGTTTATAGTCCTGAGCAGCAAACAGCTCATGTCAGGAAAAAACACCCTATGCTAAGACCTGGTGACTTAAACTGAATTCATGTCCCAGATTACTAAACAAATAAGTTTTTCAGTTTCACAGCTACCAAAGGCTTCTGAGAATGCCGGATCCGCAGCTACACAAGCCTTGAATGCCTCTGTATAGAGATTCACAGACAGACAACCCACAGTTGTGTGAAGCTAAAAGAGAAAAACAATCCCTTGAGCGGATCCTTTCTATCTAGATCAGTGTACTCTCAAACTGAGTCCTAAACAGGAAACAATGACCAAAGATGGATAAGCTTAGTCAAAAAATTCCTCCACTGCTCTATGAACAATCTTCAGGAGGGTCAGGAAAAGTTTGTAAGGGGTTTGCAAGTCATAGCACTAGCACATCCTGTGACACAGTGCCTGCAAAAGCAGAGCTAAACTCATCACTTGTACAATGTTTAAGAGCACAAAGCCAGGTTCTGGTTTACCGAACAGAGAAGTTGGAAATTGCACAAGAAAAGTTTGTGATACATAAAATGCTTCACACAGACCTAACCAGCCTTTATTCAATACTCCAACTCATGACCTCCAGTGATTCAGACCACCATGATTTAAGTACTGCTGCCCTCAGATGATTGTCCCATCCACAAATTACAGCACTAATAGCAGAAGTGGAAGTCACATTTTCAGCCACATTTTTCAGACACGGCAGTTGACAGCTCCACACCCTAAACCTAAACCTCCACATATTTCATTTTATATTGATATAACAGGCTGTGACCTGCCGCAACTATAGGTAGTAACATCTGCAGCCACTGCACCTGAATTCCAATGAGGATCACAAATCAGAATCCTTACCCTAACATTCACACGCCCTTGATCGCACAAAAAGTCACCTACCTTTCAGAAACTGAGAACTAATACGCAGCCCTGAACAGCCCAACATAACATGGCAAGTCCACGTTATTTCAGAATAGAAAGTAAGTCTGACTCTCAGGCCTGTACTAAAAATACTGAAGTTGGAATTTCTCATTCTGAATCTGCAGCCTGCTACAAGCTCCACCTGCTACCAAGCCTTTTGTCAGAATGCTCTCTTTTTGTTAGCAAATAGACTGGTGTTCCAATGGGCAGTTATAGTTAGCCCTATGAAAGATTACGAGGGACAACAATCTGCACAAATTAGAGAGTCTCCATCTCTCTCCCCGTGTGTCAACTGCCAAATTGGAAACAGCTTTGGTCTCCAAGAAGGGTAAGTACGGCCTCTGACAGTCCTCTCCTAGAGTGGCTCTTCTTGTGCAAGATCTATTTCTGATCTCCGCCTGACAACAAATAGATCTTCAGGCATTTCCAGGAAGGCCCAGACAAAGGCATTAGCAAATGGCCAGTATTGACCTAACTGTCTCTGGGAGGGAGGCGGGTTGGCTCGGACAAAAGTAAAGGACATTAGCTCTGTTCAAACTCAGCAACACTCAAACCGATCAAGAGTGAAAGGGCATCGTGGCTAAGTTGGTGGAAGGAACAGACTGGAGTGCGACTAAATGTTTTACACAAGCTACTGAGCAGTTAATGCCAGCTCACTACTGACCTGGGCTGGATTTCAGCCAACATCCTAGGTGGAAAAAACATTTAAAATAAAAATATTAGCCACCAATGCACTAACCTCTTTAGTCCTCTATTTATCCTCATGCGCGCGGAATAGTAACTTAACCCTCCCCATGCATGTCATAAGAATTTTGATTTGCTGCTGGCTTCCCTCAGAAAGTTTCTAGAAACTGGGATGAACATGCAAAAAAGTCCAGCAAGATCTGCTCTCCTCTGCCAAAACAAAACAAGAAAATATTCATTAAAACCAAACAAGCTGCCGCTGAACTGACTCCTCAGGGACCATTTCCCAGGGCCAAGGCCTCCGATCAAAATACCAACTCCCTTGTATTCCTACAGGAAGAGGGGCTCAGCCAAGCCAGCTATCTGAGGAACCAGACCCTTCCTGCTACATCAGCATGCAGCTACTCCACAAGCGCTAGGTCAAAACACAACGTGCATGCACACTGCCATTTTCCAAAACATCTAATAATCTAGTACAAAGGAGACATCCATTAAACAGGGCAAAGAGACACAGGATGCGTACAGAAGCAGCAGAAAACAAGACACTACAGATTTTAAATCACAGCTCTGGTAAAAGGAATAAACAGAAGCTCAGGGTTTGAGACATTTCTAGTCCCTCGGCTGATCAGTCACTCATGGAAATAGTGCCAGTGTGCAGTAGGAGCATCACAGCGCTGAGAAATTTATCATACCCTACAATTTTACTACAGGGGATGCCACTCCAAACCCGTGCTGCTCTATCCAGGTCAGGTACGTCAGGTTGATGCCATATAATTATTATCTTGCCAAAAGTCAGTTTGCCTTCCTTGTGCAATGAAAGGAACGACTCCCTCTACTTACTATTCTTCTTCCCTAGCAGCACGTAGAGTTGCTGGGAAAGAAAGTCATCTGTCTCCTCCAGCAAACTAGCTTTCTTCCTTCAGCAGGAAAGTACGCTCTTTAGAGACATGAACTGGGCAATCTGTTCTCATGTCTCCCTAAAAAAAGAGACAGGTAGAGAATGGTAACAACTACGAGGACAGCAGACCAGACTGGAAAACACTGCCACCATCTGTGTGACAGACCCTGCTCGGCCCTGGACTACAGGACTTGGAGAAAAACCGACAAGTGCAGAGGTGTGTGGCACTCAGCTACTAGCAAATAATCCTCTCTGTGCCCACTGAAATGAGGGTAGACAAGGGCATTTTTTAAGCCCTGGGTAGACTGTATTTGGTTGAGATTTGTATAACTGTACGCAGTTGGGTCTGACTTGAACTAAAAATTTTTGTAAGCAGAATTGAGGTTACAATACATGCTAATCCAGTATTGGATAACTCTTCTGAGCAGCTTCTAAGCAGTAGCTTAGTGCCATAAGCAGTGGCAAATCAGAACAGTGTGAACACACAGCAATGGTTTCCAAATCTTTGTGCATCGACACCCCTCATTTGCTTGTGCTCCAGAGCCCTCAGGTGGAAATCACAAGTGTGTAAGTTTGACCACTTAAGAGGACACCTTGCAACAGCTGTAGAAAACTTACCACTTTGAGATCATAATTTGGGAACTGCTGATTCTAAGTCATCTGGGGAAGGAAAACATGTTCCATCAGGGTTTACATGGGAACGGAGCACAGGAGTTCCACTGGACAGTGAGCGCCGTGGAGAGAAGGATACAGTTTCATAAGATGCAGAAAGGCGAATTAACAGTTCACCACTGCCAAAAATGGAGAGGTTTTACTCACTCTTCCAGACATGTGCTGCTGCCACTTAACTTGTGTCGGCTGTGGCTCTTACAAGACCCCTCCGTGAACCAGTTCAACAGAATATACACAAAGGCAAAAAAATTGACTGTTCTCTTTTGGGTTAGAAAAGAGAGATGAGCACAGCAGTCCGCAAGAAGGAAGAGGTACATCCAAACAGCCAGATGAAGGAGTAGAAAAGGAGTAAGGATGAGTGAAAGTAAAGCCATCCCTGTTTCAGCAGCAGCAAGCCGTTATATTGACTCAACTGCCAGCAGGTCCACCACCTCAGATACCTCAGCATCTCACCTTTGCCACACAGATACCCATAGTCAATAATAAGACTGCTACTGATCCTATCCATCTACACATGTACAAATGGGTTGGGACACAGTCAGAGACAAAATACTGTCAGAGCTTGCATATTCTAAGTTAATTATCTGCCTTTTTAAAAGTAACAAATAGGAAAGCATGTGGACCCTATAACCAATAAAGGGAAGGGTAAGATTTGCATGGTTATGCAAGAATAGACATGAAACTTAAGTGAGGAAAAAAACAGCATCTTTTAAACAGTGGAAATCCTATCCAAGCAGCATAAACAGACCTGAATATAGACCCATCTAGGCAAAGTGCCAGTTAAAAAATTTGAGACACGCATAAAGATGATGAAATGAAGGACAGAAATATCAGTATAAATTCTGAATTCATTAAAAGCATTAGAAGCACAAATTCTGCCTGTGAGATGCAGAATGCCCTGGCTACCAGCAAAAGGAGGATTCCAGCAATAGAGAATGGGGACACTAAAGAGACACTGCAATTGTATCCATATTTAGTACAGTCTTATTGAGACATTCCTATCCTGAAGGCTCTTAAATGGGGTATCAGAATACAAACTTGAGATTTTAGTCCTTGAAGAGAATAGTTTTCATTAACTCCAGCAACTTCCCATTCAGTAAGTAACAAGTCCATCTCCCAAGAGCATTCAACAAATGCAAATCTACCCTTAAAACCCAAGGTATCTCAAGTTTGGAAAGCCTGTGCCTATGAGGAGAAAAAGTCCCAGCAAGTTTCACCCAGCTGCTGGGGATGCCAAATAAAAGGTTAGTATATTGAGATATAAATAAAGACAAGTTAAAAAGACTTGCTGGCTTGACCTGCCAACCACTCTGAGGCGGGTTGTTTCCCTTTTTTTAAAAAAGGAACTTTTGTCAAATGTGGTATGTGGTTTAACTGGCTTGTTAAAAATCCAATTACTAAGAAAGTATACTCTCAAAATGGTGGATTTTTCTTTTTAAGAAGTTTTCATTTCTGCAAGGGTTTTCTGCAACAGAGAGTGGGAGCAGACTTGGAAGCAACACCGAACTCTTTATAAGCCAAAAAGTGTAAGTCATCATCAGCAACTGACTTTACACAAAGCGCTGCCAAAAGCACAATGTAAACTCGCAGAGCAGCGCAGGGGGAAATGACAACAAAATATTTAACATTTTTCAGTCATGTGGATCTTAGTACTACTTATAACTATAATAGGTAGAAAGTTTTAAAATTAAGCTTTCAATCTGATGAGCATTCTACTAAAACTTAAGAGATAACCTGAGTAATTACAGATAGCCGACAAGCAACATCCTTGAATCACAACAAAGTACAAGGGGCCAAGAAGCACATGGTTAAAAATCTGATTAAAGCAGCTTCTGGGAATGAAAGGAGGACAACGTTCCAGAAATGAATGTGGGAACTGGTCCCCCAGCCTACTTTGGGAGATGTGTGTGGCAATTTGATGGAGACGGCTGATGGCTCTAGAGCTCTGCCTTCTTTTTTTTTTGCCTGTTTTTTTTTTTTAGCATTGGCAGAAGAATGTGGCCCAAGAGTTTCACAATGTCACGACAGAGGCCCACAGAAAGAAAGAAAGAAAATTGTTAAAGCCAGACAGAAAACTAACATTTTTAGAACTGGAATATATTGTAGGCAGTGGATGGAGAAGAGTTGGAGAATGTTTAAGGTTTTCTTATCTCTTCCTACCGTGAGGAGTTAAATGACCTATCATTCTACCTATCATCATGACAGAAGTACTAGTCACAAGGCTTTTGCTTGTTTCAACACCAGCAAGAGAAATAGTGAGGATTTCTTTTTACCAAGAGCAGTATTAATAAAGCAATTAAATACTTGACAGCTTCTTCATCTCAGTGTCCTGCACAGAAGTTTTTGTTATTAGACAAAAAAATTTTATTTCATCAACCAAAGGCTGTTTTACTCACAAGAGAACTCATGACCACAGAAACCTGCAATTAGAAAAAAAATTACGAAGACCAAGGAGAAAGTAATTTTTGAGAGGTAAAGATGAGTAAGAGACCAATCTCCAGCGCTGACCAAAAATGGAAATGCCAGCAATACTGAAATAGAAGCAGCACGAGAATAAACTTCCCTTTCATAGGTACGTGAAATAAATCCTTCTTCAAATTACTTTCTAAAACAGGGGTTTCAGTATAATCTCTGACTGTTCCTCCACCAATCCTATGACAAAAGTCAATGATCAGAGATAACTGGAGAGAATATTTTGCACTAATCTGCAGAAGTCAAGATTCCCAGCCCCTACATTTCTGCTTCGCTGAAAATTAAGTTGACTTCTTTGTCTTAACTCATCATATTCTTCCCTGCTATACACTGAACTAGGGCATAGTAGAAAATGGATTCATTTTCTTATCAAGTACCTAGATGCATATATATTTTATATGGACATGTACCTACTCACATCACTATCATCCCATTATTGTTGGGTACTTATAGAATTAATCTGATCTGCTTCAGAACCACGCTAGCATTCACAACCCACAGAGAAACAGGGACCAGGCTCTTTCACTTACACACTGAATGTACAAAGACAATCTCCCATGCACGCACAGCAGTGCAACTGCCCCCTCGCTGAGAACAATATTCCACTCCTATCTCTGCGACAAATCCAAGCCTAACTGCTTAAAGCAGCTGGAAAACTGACTAACTCCAACTCGTCCTCCTGTCCCCGTCCCTCCCCACCCCCCCCCCCCAAAAAAAAAGCTCTTCCTGCCAAGCAAGCACTGAATACGCTGCATTCCATTTCATTAAAACAATTACTCAGAAGCCAGCCAAGAATTACATAAAGCTTCCTCCCTGCACTACCCCCAGCCCCTTCTCTTCAACCCTCCTCCCCAACAGGCAGAGCAAACAGCTTCCCAACTCCGCAAAGACAGGATCACATCAGGGCGATATCACTCTGCAGAAAGTGGCACGAATGCCTCACATTGCACGGGCTATTCCATCCCACACAGAGCATCCTTCAAACTTAAGCAATGCAGAGAACTGCAGCAGATCCAGACTGCCTAGAAGGTCTCTGACTTTCACAGGTACCATGGTGATCTGTTTCATGTAGTTTTCTCCCTCACATTCAACGGTAAAGTGGCATCCAACAAATTAATCCCTTAACCAACTCTTACAGACAAATGAACAATAACCTAGCAGATTTTATCTCTAATTCGCACGGCCAAGGCTTTTAAGCATGATCCCAAGGCAGAAGGTGCTGGAGGCACCAGATTTAAGCAATTAAGAAGTATGGGAGCAGCACGCCAGAGCAGCTGTGCTTGTGAGGCACTGCCCAAGGGAACTGCTCAGCACAGCCAAGTAGCAAATCTCAGATTAAGCACCAGCAGGACAGATTGAAAACTACAAGTTTAGGGTTATAAGAACCTGACTGACAAATTCATCCCAAACTCCACACTGCCACTCCGCAGCTCCCAGCCTGACTGACAGCGCTGAGCTCCTCACATTTCACAGCAGAAATAAAAAGCAGCTTCTTCTGGCCAACACTGCTCACCCACCCACAACACTGAGTTGGCTACTGATAAGAGATTTCATGACGTGGATGAAATGGCATTTCATTCCCTCCCCCAGTGCTACGGCTCTCTGCAGGGATCCTGTCTAACTGCTGGAGCTGCTCGCAGCCAGGCAGAATAGTTCCAGCTGTGTATCACGCTGCCTATCCAGGCCTGCACAGCCCAAGAAAAGTCTCCCACTTAAAACCATAATGAACAGAGGGAGAGCTGCAAACCAGAAGTAAGACTCCTGAGCATCTGACTCCTGTGAACCACCTCCGCCCAAAAGGGATCACTCGCTAGCAGCAACAAAAAACCCTAGTCTCAGGGCAGCTGCCAGTGCTGAGGAATGGGGAGCAGCAGACAGAACTAACGGCCAAACACAATGAGCAGCAGAGAAGACCAGCCGTGCCATCATCTTATTCCAACTCATGGGGCACCAGTAACCTCAACCGACGGGCAGTTAGCCTTAGGCTCTTCTGTCTGACCCAGCTGAAATTAGTGGCTCCAACCCAAAAGAAACCTTTTCAGAGAGAAGCCCTGAACTTGTTTAGAACCATGAAAGAGGATAGAACAAGAGAGTATTAAGCCCCCAATCCACAGCAAATCATTTACAGCCCTCCTGCCCATGATTCTTCTACTTCTGGCTTTTTTTGACCCCTCCTGCTCTTAGAAAAACCCAGCCTAATCACAGTCCCTGAACCACCACAAACTTCTCTAGAGCACGAAGTGAAATTCTCTGCTCACCTTGCTCTTTGGGGACGGAAATAAAGCAAGATCCTATCAGGCGTCTAGACAGACACAGGATTAATTCTGTCTGCCAGCTCAATTTTGTGACAAAAACATGGGATTGGTTTATTCCTGGAGACCCCATACAGTCTGATTTATAGCTGAGCTGTTTAAAGCACAATTCCCCATGCAAAGTGTCATTCAGAAAGTTTATTCCCTGGAGCGCCATTTACTTTTTTTGATGTTCTTCACATCATTTGCAAAATGTTAGAGGTTTAAACACATGCAATAAACAGTAAAAAATACAAAAAATAAAAAAAAAACAAAAACAAAAACAAGAAATCAAGCTACGCTTCACTGCATGCTGCCAGCCAGAAGTACTCAGTAGCTCACCCAGCAAAGCCATCTACACCAAACTTGCAGATAAGAACACTGTGAGAAGTGGCATGACAAACTGCATTTGAAGACTTCAGACTACCTCATCATCATTTAAATAACTTGAACTAAACTTGTTCACAGTGTAGAGCCAGTCCAGCGCAGGGAAAGAGGAGCCAAGCAACAACAATGCAGGCTGCCTCCCCCTGTGGCCTGCCATAAGTTCTCTTGGATCCTCAGCTTACAGTTGTCTGAAACTGCTTAGATAAATTTCCCATGTAAATTCAGAATAATTACTGTCTGCTACAAGAAAAAGCTGCATTTATATGAGCAGAAGAAGAGCTTACCAGACTCCTAAACAGCACAAACACATAACCTCAGGGACTTAAGTTCCTTTACTGAAACACCAACACCAAACTTGTTCCAGAGCACTCCAGTTGCCATTTCTACTCATTTCCTTCACTAGGATTTAAAAACATACATACACAGAAGAGAAAGCATGGATCTTAACACCAATCAATCAAGGGAGACTGTCCCCAGCCAGCTGGTTTCTGCTGCTCTGGGGCCATTTGCAATGAGAATAAGCACAAATGGGAAAAATAGCTAAGAGTGATATGAGAAAGTCATCATCCATCTCCTATTTTTATGGCATATCTTTAGCACACGACATTCTTTGAATGACTTCACGACGTTCTGTGGTAAAGGGAAAGACTAGAGTAGAACTACTGTGGGGAACTTGGAAGGGAAAGGAAATCTTTTCTGCCTACTCACAGCCTGTCGTAACAGAGAATGAAGCAAGGATGAGCAATCAGAAAGGCAAAGAGGGAACATTAAACAGGGCTGAGAAGGGAATACAAACTTAGAAATCTAATTCAAACTTGCCATTGTAAGCTTTTGCAGCAATGGTGACCGGAGAAGCTTGGTAAAGTTACTCTTCTCATATATTCAGCTGGAAGCTATTTCAGAAACACGAAGATCTCAACAAACATTAACCATCCTTTGCAGGTAAGGAGCTATTATCCCTATTTCACAGGCGGAGAAACAATATGCCTAAACTCAGGGCAAGTTTTTGAGGCTGTGGATAAATGGTTACCTTATGCTAGATTAAACATAAACCACAGCTAAAAGAGGTGGCCTCATCTACTTTGCAGTCCCCTGTCCATGTAAAAAAAATTACTTTCAGAAGAATCAACTTGCTGATCCAGCTAACTGCTCAACAGTTATTGGGGACACAAGGAAGGGAGATGGGGGTGGGGAACACAACACACCTTACAGCAGCCAGCAGTTAAATCAAGTTAAACCAATTTGAAATCACAACTTCCACTTTCTCTCCAATCCATTTAACTTCAACCCAAAATGGAAAGGAATGGTGCCACCCTTGCTTCTACACTGCTCTAGATCTAGTTACCTTGCAACAGAGCAAGACAGTTCAGCTTACTGATCCAACAGCAAATTATTTGTTCAATTTGGGGGAAAGGGCTGGTTTTCCAAAAGATCAGCAATTCACCCTGGAGCCTGATACTCACTAAGTGCGCAGCAAGCATGCAAGAGATGGGGAAGCTGGATCTGAAACTGGATGAGATGTGAGGTGAGATTTTACAAATGCTAAAAGAAGAACAGGACCTGAAGGCCTCCACAGTTCCCTACCTAGCATTTTAAAATATAATAGCCTAGTAGTCATGACAACCTGTACTTCCAAGGCTTGTTATTAAACCTAAGTTAGTTAGGACAGGCTAAAGTGAGCAAGAAACGCATTCCCTAAACCTCATCATCTTGTCATAGCCCAGGGAAGCTTCCCACAGACAATGTCTCACTCTCAGGCAGCTGGAGCAGAAGAGCATCTTCATTAACAGCTTCCGCATCAGACAAAAAGGGACACAGAAGATCAGTACACAAAGGGAGGGAGACGCAGTCCGAGACGCAGAGCAGGAAACTGGGACCAGAGATCCTATTCATTCGCACTGATTTTCCACTAGCGCAACACAACTGAATTCAGACTCTGTTCTTGCTTTCTCCAAAGTTGCAGTAGAATCTGGGTATCACAACTAACACATTACACTGATTCAAACAGATTTGTTTTGTGGCCATGGAGAGGCTTTCCCCCCCTTAGTTGCAGATTTAACTTAAGGAATTTATATATGTCTGTTTAGCAGTAGATCAGAAAAACAACTCTGATTTAAGTCGAAGTGCATTGTTATTGCTTGTTCTGCTGCCAGACTTTAGAATTTTATCTGTCATTTCTGTAGTTTCACAAGTTGTTTCATTTAATAAATACACTTCAAGGGGAAAAAGGTGAGGAAAAAAGGGTCTGGAGAAATTGAAGTCCCTGGGAAAAGAAGAACAAGTAGAGAGACAGAATTAAAGATGTATGAGAAGTTACCCATTTCTTTCTCTAGTGGTAGAGATGGTGTCGGAGGATCAATTTTAACCAGGAGGGCAGCTGAACACTTGGGAGAAGTTGACCTCTCCCAGCAAGGGACAAAGGAGCTAAAGACAGCACAGAGTCCAGCCTTTCCGTGGAAATAGAGCAACAAGAAAAGAAGCCTCTCTCTGCATCGCACACTGCTTGAGGCAGAGGACTCCCTGTCTGAGTTGCTCAGGACAATGAAGTCCCTGTTTTACGAGGGGTCAGAACAGCTAAGAAGCTGAAACAAGTCAGAACCCCATTGTGCAGAGTATTAGTTCTGTTTACGGTCTTCTCACCCAGCAGCAGCAATGACTCAGAAACCTAAGCCAGTAGAAAGCCAAGGGACCAAATTACTTTACCAGTGTTTCCCCCTAATACCATTTCCTGGGCGTAGCTAACCATGAGCAATTTCACACTAAATTTTCGGTCAAATGAGAGCAAAACCCACTGCATATGACTTTCAAACTGGGGGAACTGAGTCAGAAACAGGCCAGCATGCCCCTCACAAGAGGGACGGACAGCATAGCCCTGCAGAGCACAACGATTTTCCAAATGTTAGGAGAGATGACAGATGGAAACACATGCATCCCCTCCACACTCCCATGAAAAATCAATGGCAAGGTCGCTCCCTTTAAAGTCACTCTTGAGAGGATTAAGCCCTGAAGAGAAGGTGGATTAGGGTTTCTAAAACAGAGGGAAACAAACCTTAAAGTAAAATCTTTTGTGCCACTGAACCTTTGTGCTCAGAATTTTGAAGCCACATTGCTAGGCAAACCTTCTGCTAAAGAAAAATCCTTCCAGAAGTGAGCAAGCACACCTAAAATAAGAGGTTTACAGTATAATTTACATGCACAACTAAAACAGTCATAAATACGTTCTTACTAAACAGAAGTAACTTCTTTGTAAAACATCTTTTACAAGCTCATGAATGCTGTGTTGGTTTTGATTGCAAAATACAGCTAAAAAATCTGAAGTCTTTTTTTTTAAAAAAAAAACACCACCACAAAACCAAGCAGTAGAAAAGTGAGAATTTCAAAGCCATCAAAAGAAAGCTTCTAAAAGCAACATCATTTCTGTTTGGAGTTACCAAAGCTCAAAAAAAAAAAAAAGAAAACAAATAAAAGGTTTTACAGTAGTGTTTGCAAACAACCACTTTCCGAAAAAGGCTGTAAAAAAAATTCAAAGTTAAAAATCAAATAGTACCTGACTAAAGGAAATGTAAAGTTTCCTTTCTCCTGCTCCTCTCACCATAAAAATACATGACACTACATGAATTAGGTTTCTTCTTCTGCAGACAGCAGATCCTAATGGATCTGTTCACACATACTACTTGGAGAAGGTAGCACCAACAGAACTGAGAATAGTTCAACATCTAATTCAATATCTCAAATTGTCTGAAGCAAATATGGGCAGTTGGTCACTTGCGTGCTGGAAGCACAGCACGTAACAACAACATACTGCAAGAGGTGAGAGCCCTGAGTTAAGATTTTCACTCTTTAGGACAAAGTTTTAGTCTCTGTGCCAATTTACACACTGCAGAATGGCAAACTCATTCAGCAAGCTTCCTGTCAAACTCCAAGCACATCCGCAAAATAAGCTTCCTTAGAGAGAATCGAGGAAGACAATCTGGACAAGTCTGGTCAGCTGCTAGAATTCACCATCTCCTCCCCGCTTCCGACAATGTGCTATTCTAGTTTATACCCAGGCCCAGCACTAAGCATCCTGTGCCACTGAGGCTCCCCCAGCTCAATGGGGTGCACGAGTTCCGCTGCGGAGTTCTGAAAGAGTTTCCTGTGTGAGCTGTGTAACACCACTTCTTCAACACTGGTGGGGAAAAAAAAAGGAACAAAGTTTTTTTCAACTCCAAATGAATCCCCAAAGCAATACAAATCCATTCTCACAGATGTTTCATAACCTCTCCAGCCCAAGCAGCATGAAACTGAGATACTTCTGGACCTCCATTTTACAGTGCACAAGTCCACACTGATCAATTCCACCAGCTCCATGAAGAGACAGGAGATTTTTGATAAATTCAGGGAGTTAAGAACAAGACACACCAACTGGCTCTACGAGGTGTCCCCTCATGCCCAGGAAGGTCCATCAGTCACTAGTCGTTTCTGCACCACACAGATTCAGAAGCATGGTATGGAAATATCTAAGTGGATTTTACGTGACATCAACTCTTGAACCTGCAAGGTGTATTAGCTCAGGCTCAATGCTAAACTACTTTTGGGACAAAACTGGCCCTGGAATCAGTGCAGCTATGTCCACATGGCATCGAGCCCGAACCAACACGCCCTGCTGGATCAGCTTGACTCTGGACAGAGCCAGTGCAGACGTCTGTATCCATGGCACAGTTAATCCACAACTCAGATAATCCACCCATAGATAATGAGGGAAGAAAAACAAACAACTCTCACTTCAGTTCAGAAGTTTGGCGTATTTCAAGGGAGTTGATTCAGCACGGCATTGTTCCCTTATTTATGCATCCCAAGGTGAAGGGCTTTAGAAAAATAAGCGAGTGATTTTGGGGCTAACAATGATCTGCAGACGGAAAATGGCTAGTGTGCCTTTCCATGGTGAATTCTGTACACCAAAGAAAAGCTCAGAGAGAGGAAAGATCCAACTTCTTTTGTTCAATTGCTTGCTGTTAGATAATCAGATCCTGTCCAGTCTGGAAGACTGCACAAAAATTAAGAAAGTCATGGTGTAATTAAGACTTGATGAAATCAAGTTGCTGAGATAAAGAGTTCTATTTTAAAAAGCAGATCACAACTTTTAACTTTTGGTTGTGCCAACACATTTAACACCTCAGAAAAACAAAGCAGACACAAATTCACATCTTTTTCAGAATTTTTTTGCAGGTCACCTCTAATCCTCCCACGGAGGAAAGGAAAAACGTGTTGAAACTGCAGTAGCCTATTCGGACAACTGGGAAGTCACACTACCGCTGCTCAAGGAGTGCAACAATTGCAGTGGGCACAGTACAGCTCCCGTGATTTGTTAAAGAGCACAACGATGAGACACCAAACTGGCCCTACACAACACTATCTGTATGCTCACCTTGAAGGGCCACTCAGCAAGTCAATACACAGACTGGGTGAATCCTGTTCTGACTAGCAACGCATTCCTGAACACGATAGAAACTTGCAGTAGGAGCAGCACCAAATCTCCAAGAGATAACCAGGCTGAGGGACACGAGAGACAGTAAACAGAACTTGTCTCCACTTAAAGAAACAATAACTGTGAGAAGAAGCTGCAGTAGAAATTCATTCTGTTTGCACCACCAGCTCCTTCACCTGGGTCAAGGTTCCACTCCCTAAGAACAAATCCTTCATGGTGCACCTTTCACCAGGAAGCCATGCAGCTGATGGACTTCTTGCCCCTTAAGCGTTATCATTAGCCCAATTCAGAGTCTGTTTTCTGAAGGTGTGACCTCCAGCTTTATGCCAGCACTGTAATGTGAGCTTCCAGGTCCAGTAATAAACTGCAATTTTCCTGGAGCATATCTTAACAGAACGTCTGGTTTCTATTAAAGGTAGGATGGAAGTAATGGACTGCAGCCCCTCCCCAGTGTCTGATTTAATCGGTTTCATAAGCGGAACTCAGTCACCCTAATGTCTCACAGAGCATAAGGGATTTTGGTAGATCCACCCCCTTTCCGGCTTGGTACCAAAGGAACTCAAACTCTCTAGATCTTTCCAGTGAGACCAGTTGCCTGACATTTTCCCGCTACGTAGTTTCAGAAGGTTTTGCACACCTGGGGGAAGCCATGGGAGGAGAAAGATGAGCTCGGAGCCCAGTGGCCCGCTGGGCAGGGGCTGTGCCCCGCTTACCACCGAGGGCTCCCCAGTGACCACTCCATACCCAGGCAAAGTTACCGATCTCGCCCAAGAACAGACTCGAGAGGCTACGGCAGCGGCAGGGGAGGAGGTGTCTGCTGATCCCCGACCACGCTCCACGTTGCTCCCGGGGTACGGGAGCGAAGGTCGCCTTTCCCGGCCGGGGCAGAGCCGGGACGAACACCGGCGGCCCGGACCGCGGACAGGGGCGGGTGTCGGTGGCCCCAGGGCAGGGCAGCCGAGGGGCCCGGGGGCGGGCGGCGGCGCGGCGAGCCGGGAGGCCCTGCGCGGTCCGCGGGGAGCGACACGTCCCCGGGCGCCGGCAGGCCCGGCCCGAGCCCCAGGGCGCGGAGGGGCGCAGCGTGGCCGCGGCCACCGCCGGGGGCTGCCCGCGGCGCTGAGGGGCGGTGTCCTCCCCCAGCCGCGGGGAGGCAGTGGGCCTCGGGACTCACCCAAGTCGTCCATGGTGCCGCCGTGCCCGGTGCCGCCGCCGCCCGCCTCGCCGCCTCGCAACTTTCCCGGCCCGCCCCCGCGCGCGCCCGCCGCCCGCGCGCGCCCCCGCCGCGCCGCGCCCGCCCGGCTCTGCCCCCTGGCGGCGGCAGCCGCCACCCCGCCGGGCCGGTCCCGGGCGGGGGGACGCGGCGGACCGCCCTCCCCGGTACCGATGCGCAGGCCCGGGACGGGGAAAGCGCCCCGGGAAACGCCGGGCGGGGACCGCGGCGCCCAGAGCTACCGCCCGCCCGCCCGCGGGCCTGGCTGCGGGGCTCCGTCCCCAGGGCAAAGCCGGCCCGCCCGCCCGGGGCACCGGCCTGCGAGCTCGCCCAGCTCCGAGGCTGCCCAGACCCTGTCCCCTCTTCACCCGAAGAGCAGGACCCTCCCTGGGTCCTCCAGCATTCGGGCCGGGCTCGGCTGCGGTGCTGCTGCCCGGGGGGAGCCCCGCACACCAACACTCCCCGCCCCAAAAGCCCTCAAACAAATTGACATTTCTGCATCCCAGATGCACCCGATCCACAGGGAAAGCCTGAGCAGGTGAAACCTTTCCTGAACAATTTTCCACAAGCCGTTGCCACCAGAAAGGGAAGCCACCAACCACTTCTGCTTTGCTCTGTTTAAAAACCCTAACAGCCCTGCTGGATTTATCATGTGATAGCGCGTCTTGAACCACCATTTCCCACTTGCTTTTCATTTCAAATCACTACTAAACCACACTTCAATGCGCCAAAGTCCTTGGCCTTGCCCGAACCACAGAGCAGCTCCACCCTCCTCAGAGTGTTTACTCCACCATCGCACTCCAGCCAAGTCGACATGGCAGGAAAAACAGTTGCTCAGCCCCAGCGCTCAGCTCCTAATCTGATGAGAGATACACTGAAAACTATCAGTGTGGGAAAAGCTAAGGATTCAGGAAACACGACTCTGGTAGCACTTTTCCTTACAAAATTACTATGCAGTCAGAGAATGTTCTCAGAGCTGAACAGCACATGTCCTGTTGTTGAGACGAGATTACAGGATTGCATTTTCATAAAAACAGCAACCATGAGGTCAGCCCCGTGCAATCTCCCATGCTTTATTTTTCACTCTCTAGGCACAAACACACCCAATTTCCCCAGCTAACACAATTCAACAGACATCATTATTTCCTGTGTTAAGACGCGCTATAATGAGAACTATCACTAGGGGGGCTGGGAAATATCCCCTCCCTAGTCCCAGCCTATGCTTGCGAATAATCAACGGCCTCCAGGAAATTCATTCCAGGTTTAACTCCAAATCTAGGACTGCTCAGAAAATTACACTCTTACCGAGATCTAAGTACAATACAAACATAAACTACAAACCGTGTGCTTCACCATCAGTGCCAAGAATCTTGCCTGACACCCCCCTTACTGGTCCCTGAGCAAAATTTAAAATATTATTTGAAGGGATTGTTACGTTTTCTCAAAACCTACCACTGGCTGTACAGTGATGACTTGAGGATGTGATCCCTCAGGTGGAGCAACATAAAGCACTAGCATTTGCTAGTAGCATGGTGGACCTAAGGTCATCAGAAACGTGTCCTTTCCTGGGACCTGTATGTTTCTTCTAGTATCTGACTTCACTTGTGTTGTATTTTTCCCTCGGCATAAATGAAGTGCCCACTGCGCTCTGTTCATACTGTAGCCTGCTGCGCAATTCTTACCTTCAGCTCCCTACAGCGGCCTTTAGGAGTCTGGAAGTGAGCACAAATCAAGAAGGCAGTTTCTACTCTGTCTCAGGGCTGAAATTAACGTGTCAGCGCATCAATTAAGGTTGCGCCCACAAGAAATAGGTTGTGTCCAAGCTGCTCAGTGTAAAAAAAGACAAGTCATTGCCTCTAAAGCTTTGCTTACAGCTTCAGCACTGCCATGAAAGGGTAGTGAGGTGGAAAGGCAGTGTCACATGAGTGATTCTATCCTCTAGTAATACAGCTTTTAAAACCAATCTTATTCACATTCCACTCCTCATAGCCAGGTGCTGTTCATAACTGAATTCATTTTCACATGCTAACATTTCTTACTTAAAAATGTCTGTCCCTTACCCCTCCCACCATAGCCTAAGGAGTAGCCGCAGGTTAAAACCCAAGCTGTTAAGACAACTGCTCAGTGGTGTAGGCTCAAGCTAAACTCACTCAAACAACGTTCACCCTCTCCTGTCCTTCTTAACGACCTGGAACTCCTGTTTGTTCATCATCTACTTGCTTTCTGCCTCTGAAACTCTCACTGACTCACGAACACCTGCTTGCTGCTCAACCGCCATTCTTATGCAGCTGCCAGCAGAAGCAGCTGCAGTTCCCCGGTGACAGCCACCTCCAGCAAACTCTTTCCCACCAGAACAGTGTGTCCAGAGGCTGCTGGTGGGGCTGAGGGGGAAGTGACACTAAGAGCAGCTACATCCCTCATAACTGCTGCCGGATGGGAAGCGCTAGGGAATGAAGGTAATGCATCAGAGAAATACATGGGGCTTCCTCTCATGTTGTGCCCTGTGACTAAGACACATTATGACTCGACTTATCTTTCACAGGTGTGACAAGGAGTTATTGTGCCCATTTACAGATGGAAAACAGGGCTGGGAGCTGGAAATAAAGTCAGCCAATGAGTCAATATCAACCTAATGTCGGACTTCAGGACCTCCTGGCTCCACACAACCCAAGTGTTCAGAGTGCTTGCTCAAGGCATCTTTCCCTCTTGCCAAGCATCATTTACCAGTTATATACCAGCTCCATAGCTGTTGCTTGACCCACTGACCTCCACACACTTGACACTCAGACTGGATGGATTAATTGTCCGCCTGTCCCCTTCAGGGCTGTAATCTCAGACTGCCTGCCAAACAGAGGAGCTATCCAAACTCATTTCATAATACCTCCTATGAAAGACACCGTTATTTACAGCAGACTAAATCTATGTCAGAGAAGAACAGATACGAAGCTACTCTAACATTTAAGGCACGTTTAGAGCTTACCTGTATACTTTCCAGAGAGTGACTTGAAATTACAGAGCGATGACAATGACTTCATTGCGGTGTGTGTCCTCTGTGCTGTGCCCCATGGACATCGATGCAAGGGGATGTAGCTCCTTCTTCAGGTGAATGCATAAAAGAAAAATTCAAGCAGAGCTTTAGGCTTACGGCAATGGCAGTAAATCTCAACGTGCAACTTCCCCATTCAAGGTCCAACTTCACGTTTGTTGAAAGCATCTATTACAGCAAAACGAACAAACGTGGTTTCTAGCATAAAATGTAGGACATGACTTTGCAATGCAGAATGAAAGCACCATGCCAGTGTATTATCACAGACAGTTTTGGCAGAAGAGACGAGAAACAATCGAGTGATAAAACCAATACTTATCAACACAGTTTATATAAATCAAGCAATTACATGAAGTGTATTACACACTGTGAACTACATATGCTTTTGGTGTTTATCAGTGTGGCTTATTCTGACAAAAGGGTTATGACACCCCTATGCTTCAGGTTTTGATTTCAAATTGATATTGCTAGCAATGAAGTGCAAATGAGGGGAAAATGAAATCTAGATTTCACTGTCACTTTGGTCACACTTTGGTGTATAACAGCAGAGCATAGCTGAATCTTACAAATAAACCTGATAAAGATGGAACATTAATGTTCACTACTAAGTTTTCTACTCTGCCTAGTTATAGTTTAAAACAGCTGCCTAGCTCAGGGTCTTACCGGCAGGGTAAGAGCATCTGGATGGCACACACGACCACAGAGAACTTCAGTGGTAACCTGTCAGCAGTATAAGCTCCCTAATTCATACAAAGGGACAGAGGGCAGCTGCTTCCAGCTCTGGCGGAGGTTCAGCCCAGGGAGCTGGTGTGCGATGATCATTAGTCTCCCTCCACATGGTCTACTCGTGTTAAATAAGACAACAGCTGCAACTTAGAAATGGATGGAGTTTACTTAACATAAAGTAGCATTTTACACCAAACTCAGCAGCTGCTTTTTTTACAGAGTAAAGGCTTATGATTCTTTTGTTCCTTTCACAAAAAAAGGAGGTTTGGGGTTTTTTGGGTTGTTCCTTTTTTTTTCTTTTTTTTTTTTGGGGGGGGGGCATGGTGTGGTTTTTTTAAGCCAATGATGCCAATAGATATACATTATCAAACCCACAAAAAATGCAGGTTATGGTACTGTGCACTGAAAGCTGTTCCCTAATTGGTTTTGGAGCACTTCTGGAATCAAGCACAATTCAGACTGCCAGTCCCCCTCACTTGCTCCAGGAATGCCAGCCATCCCCTCGCTGCCTAAGCCACCTAGATCCTCCTCAAGGGATCCGCCCCAGCGAGAGCCACACGAGCAATGCTTCTCCAGTACCCCAGTCCCTCCACTTCCATTTTCACGGGCCGCTTCCTCCTTTAGCAGCTTTGATAGAAAAAGGCAAGTACGGAGCTTTTAATGCAAACGCGCCCTCAATTTATTAAACCATGTTTTTGGCAAGTGCAGGCACCGGCAGCGACGGGAGAGAACAAAACTTGTATCTCCTCACTATAAACCTCGGTATTTCCCCTGAATATACAAGATCAACCAGAACCCCCCACTCCGCTCGTCAAGCCCCACCCTTTTCCATCTATTTTTCACACCAAAATTCAGTCTCCGTAGAGACTGTCAAAAATTGCCAATGCCGACTATATTTCAAGTCGTCATGGCGGGGTATTGGGAAAAGTTTTCAATTAGCAATAATCGCGCCTCGGATTAACCTCATTGGCTACGATACTGCCACTGCGCAAAGCTGACCACCTCCTCCCGCCACCGCCACCCCTCGCCCTGGGGCCGCCGTTAAGGTCGGGGCGAGCCCCCCTGCCCGCCCGCGGTCCCCCCCCGTGGTTCCCTGGCACCGGTCCCCGGCCGCCGCCCAGTCCCCCGCGCCGCCGGCGGGAGCGGGGTACGCCGATTTTCCCCCCTCCGTGCTGAACGGCGGGATGGCCGCGAAGCTTGCTGGGAAGGAGTATGCAAAGTAGGCGTGACGTCAGCCAGGCAGCTCCCGCTGAATGAGAGGGTCCCCCAGCGGCAGCCCGTCACAGGGACACCCCGCCCGCCTGGGGTCCCCCCGCGGCGGTGAGCCCCAGCCCAGCCCGAGTCGTTTTCCGCTACCCTGCTTTGAGATAAGACCGAGCCCGCCCAGCTCGGTGCTGCGGCCTCTCTCGTTAATCTGTCGTTAACCACGTGTAACCAGCCTCCGAAGAGGCTCTCAAAAATTGCCAATGCCGACTGTATTTCAAGTCGTCACGGCGGGGTATTGGGAAAAGTTTTCAACTAGCAATAATCGCGCCTCGGATTAACCTCATAGGCTACGATACTGCCACTGCGCAAAGCTGCCCAACGGCTCCACCCTCCCGGTGCCCGCCGCCACCGCCCCGCCGCCGCGGTCAGAGCGCGCCGGGGCACCCTGGCGTCCCCGCCGGCCCGCGCCGCCGCGCGCCCCCCGCGCTCCCGCCGGGGCCGGTGTTGGGGGAAGTTACCGAAGGAGGCAAGGTTACCGGAGGCGGGGGGACACGGCGGCGGGGCACGCGGGGGGTGCCGGGAGGGCGCTATGGTAATGAGCGCCGGGGAAAGGGCCGTCCCGCCGCCCAGGGCCCGTCCTGGGGGCGGGGGGTGAGTTGGCCAAAAATATCTAACAGCGTAAGGGTCATTTACACTCACGGAATTGCCAAAAAAAAAGAGGGTCGTGCCCTACAGCTCGGCAGGGACCGGGCACCGAGCAAGGGATGCGCTTCTGCCTTGTGATCCCAAAGTTACACAGTGCTGTATCCGAGCTCCAGCTCTTCTGGGCTTCAAAGTTACTGTAAAAGGCGAGAAAAAAAATGTTTTGGACTAATGAGCAAGAGCTGTTTGGAGAATGCATTTGAAAAGCAGCCCAAATTATTAGAAAGAGCCCCTTGTGTGTAAAATAGGTGAACAGCTAGTACTAGCCTGCTACTGTGCAGCAGTCTGGACCTCCTCTGATTGATTTGTTCCTCAAAAAAATAAGACTCCTTTGAAAAAAAACCCAAATCCCCTATTGCCAGGTAATTGTCGAGACTGCCGCCTGCACCAGGCAAAGCAGCACCCCAGCTCCTGGTGGGGAGCACGGGGTAGGCAGCGGGCAGGTCACCACAGACCCGGGGTTGAAAACTACCTGCGTGGTGTCAGCTCTGCAAAGCACCGCGGGCCACGGGCACACAAGGACTCAAAGAAGCCACCACCACTAGCCACCTCTGCCCGCTCCAGGCTTAGAAAGGAGGATCTGTTGGATCAACTGGAAAAAGCCAGAAGAAATCCCCGCCGCTAACAAGGCACTAAGGTGGGAGCAATCAGTGCTGTTCTGCAAAGATGGGCTGAGCAGATCCACCAGCACATTCCTGCTGCAAGGTGGTCCCTCCACCCCAGCACTCCTAGTTCCCCTTCTGCCAGCTGCCAGGTTTCACTGGGTCAGCTCACCAGGCCAGCAGAAACCCACCTCCAGCAGAGCGGTAACGGGTAAGGATGAGATAGACTGAACCCCAGCAGGAGTCACTGAACTGCACAACTGATACAAGCCCTTTGGTGGCAAAGAATTCAATCCTGAAGTGGCCAAGCGTGTCTGACTGTGCCCCGGGAGAGGTCCAGCCAGACCAAAGAAACAACCACCCTCTCATTTGTCATCCATGCCTCCTCCAAAAGCTGTGCAGAGATCCCTTGTCCCAGACTGACCTCTTGGGTTCTATCTGGCCACATTAACTGCAGCACAATGCATCAGATTTTCATTATTTGTCCATCCATGCTGCCACAGGCCTTTCCACATCTCCAAAATGTTTTTCCTGTCATCCCAAATGAGCTTAACTATGAACAACAGGACTGCCAGACAGGTCCATCTCTCCTGGGATCAAGTATAGGTACCAAAGGAAGAGTGCCAGAACAGGGCAAACGCATCAGCTCAGCATACTCCCATAGCCTCCAACAATTTACATCTCAGGGAGTTCCAGAGCTCGAAGAGATGTCTTAACAGCCCTCAGTGGATTTTTCTTCCATTATTTGTTCAGTCACATTTTAAGCCTAAAACCAGTTAGTATCAGTGAAAAGAAAATTCATGCTTTTATACGGACAAGCATCTACAATGCATTTTATCAATTTGTATCAAATCAAATCTGATTTTATTCTGTATGCTTCCTTGAGGGCAGCTATGAAGCTCAGCGTTTTCAATTCCACTTTATCAGGTGTCAGGAACTCGGTTATTTTCCTTCTTTGAAGCATGGGAACTGTAGTCTTTGTGCTAAGGGCTTAATTTCTTTGTGAACTACATTTCCCAGAAACTCCTCTTCCGGCAGCCAGCCTTTTCCTTCCGCGGTCGGGGAGGGCAGCATTATGAAAGGTGAGTTTTCAGGCATTATTCACGATATCACTCTTACTTCATTAGATGTACTCGGGCTTGTGTCGCGTAGCGTACCCGCCCCCCCCCCCCCCCCCCCCCCCCGTCATTATTACAGCAAAAGAGACTGGGGTGACGTGGGTGTCCCTCAGAATTCCTGTCCCGTATCCATTTGTAGGAACCTGTTTACCGTGAACTTATCTAATCTCTGTCTGTGGAGCATCTTGGATGGGTGTTAAAAACAAACTCTAGCCTCGGATATCAATAGGTACATTTAAAGAGTTTCACTTACTATGTATAGTAGTTATTTTTTTTATTCTGAGCACTTTCCTTTTAAAAGCAGCTTTGCATTTCACAGGAAATACTCTGTCCTTTCTAAGTGTCTCTCCTCCGCTGTCCTACTTCTGTGCTTCACAGCACCTCTCAAATGTACCTGTTATTTTTGCTGCTGGGCCTGCCATTGCCTTCTCTCTCTTGTGGGCCAACCCATTTTATATCTCCATTTCATTCCCCCTCAAAACATTTCCTTCTGAGAGATGTTCTGATGAGAAGGGACAGGAATGGAGAATTTTCATCAGTTAATGCAATTTAAATACTGTCAGACAGGCTTAACAGCCTCCGGGGAGCATCATGATAGAAGTTCCTCTCAAAGCAAATTACAGTTTATTGGGAGACTTTGTCCCTTCATAGAACCATAGGGTTGGAAGGGACCTCTGGAGATCATCCAGTTCAACCCCCACTGCCAGAGCAGGGTCACCTTAGAGCAGGTGGCACAGGAACACATTCAGGCGGGTTTGGAATGTCTCCAGAGATGGAGACTCCACCACCTCTCTGCCACCCTCAGGGTAAAGAATTTCCTCCTCATGTTTAGGTGGAACTTCCTATGCTCAAGTTTGTGCCCATTACCTCTTGTCCTGTCCCCGGGCACCACTGAAAAGAGCCTGGCCCCATCCTCCTGACACCCACCCTTTAAGTATTTATAAGTGTTGATAAGGTCCCCCCTCAGCCGTCTTTTTTCCAGACTGAAGAGGCCCAAGTCCCTCAGCCTTTCTTCATAAGAGAGGTGTTCCAGTCCCCTAATAATCTTTGTAGCCCTTTGCTGCACCCTCTCCAGCAGTTCCCTGTCCTTGAACCGGGGAGCCCAGAACTGGACACAGTACTCCAGGTGCAGCCTCACCAAGGCAGAGTAGAGGGGGAGGATGACCTCCCTCCACCTGCTGTCCACACCCTTCTAATTAATTCATATGGAAAATTAAACCTCTTCAGAGGGAATGCCCAACACAGCTCCTGCTAAACATCAAAACAAGGCAAAAATCATTGCGAACAGAATGCACTGCTTAGATTTAAGAAGTAATTCAGAATATGGAGGAAGTCTACTCTTTCCTGTAATTCAGCTAATGATGACGCAAAGCCTTGAGAACTGGAGATGAACTGAGACAAACCTGCTCTTTGCCACTTACATCAATTTAGTATCATGATACAGACGAATGCCCAAACTTTAAACGTATTTAAATATTGCTCTATTTACTCTAAGAACTGGCACTTGAGGGGGACCAGGGACGTGAGGCAAAGCAATTTAGATGGAGCAGGAGTCTAAAAACCACCCAGGCACTGAAGCACAGGTCATCAAAAGTACCTAGATGCCAGCCTTTTAGACGATTAAGCTCATCGCTTGGGTACCTCTGACTTTCTCAGAGCTGCGCCCAATCTCACAGGCACTGCAAGTTTCCTGTAGGCAGCGTTCATGAAGCTGCCCACATGCTGCAACCATTTGACAGAGCCCTCCTTCAAACCACTGCCTGTAACACCTGGAAGGGATCTGCTCCAGCTGGCTGGGGACTCCCAGTGAGACCCAGTCCCTTAGGCATCCTCCCAGTAATTTGTGATGGTGAAGGCAGAAGTGTGAGCGGACATGAACCTGCATCCAGGTGTGCCACACCACCCAGCAAGCTTTAAGCATCAGACTATCTGGGGCGTGTTGCCCAGATGATCTCTAAAGATATTATCCCCCTTTTATCAGTAACTCAAGTCCTTCCTCGATCTTCCAGATCTCATACAAGCCCCCTTACTAAGGGAGAGGGTGGGAGGGAGAAATAGCAGACAGCCAGTTCTCAGTACTGTTTCTTTCAATGTTTTTTGTACTTTGTATGCAAAACCAGAGAGGCCCAGAAAAAATAGTTTAAAAATAGTGAAATGGAGAAAGGAGAACTACAGACTGCTAGAAAGACTAAACAAAATCAATGTCCAGACCAACCCACTCCTGTCACAACAGGTCCTGCACACAAATCCAGGCTACTTGTCAGCAAAGCCATCCTGCCGGTCCCTAACAGGACATGCCGTTCCTCCCTTAAAGCAGGATATCTCTCCCATTCCTACCTGCCAGGCAGTTGTTTCTGACCCCACACACTTGTGTGATCCTTTCTCTCTCAGCAAAGCCCCCTGTTCCTGCTGGAGAAGCAAAGCAGTACCCATCCGCATCTCCCCCATCTGACACTGGGGACGTGGCACCCACAAAGGAGGAGGTGCCAGAGGCATTTAGCCAGTATCTTAATTATATTCAGTCCCATTTCAAGGCCTTTTCTGCACCAGGCCTTTACGGAGGGGGGAAAAAAAAAAAAAAAAAAAGAGAGAGTAACTCTAGTCAAGGCCTTTGTCCCGAAAGAACAACATTGCAGGTTTGTTTTATCTCCCTTCCCACAACACGTGCAAAGGATGGGGTAAATAGAAAGCACTGATTTGGAGCAGGCAGAATGTTAAAGAAAGCAGAGCAAGGGTCTCTTCTGGGGAGGAACCAGCTCTGGGTGGACTGCTTGGCCTCCCTGCACATATCTGGGAAGACTCTGCATGTTCAGGTCTTTCTGGGGTCTTTACAAGTCCTTTTAGGCAGCCATCCTTCACACCAGGATAGAAGAGCAGGAATCCTGCAAGTCAGGGGTACTAACTTCGTCCTTATACCCAGAGCAGTTCTCAGTGTTGCCCTCTGTGAAAGGGACAGACAAACTTTGTCCTTGGATGGTGGGCTTTAGTTAATATTTTCAAGATAATTTGTGTTTCTTTACCAAAAAAAAAAAAAAAAAAAGGCAAAGGATACTTAGCAGCATCATTTTTCAGAGAATCCCAAGGAAATGGAATTCAGGACATGCTCTTTGCTTTCCTTTACCTGCCATGTGTTCTGTTCTTGGCTTTTAGCTGAACATGTTCTCTGCCAGGAAGATGTCAGGAGTTTGCAGAGCCATCAGATTCCATCATTTCAGATCCCATTCTGTATCCAGGGCCTCTCCAAACTTGGCCTTTGTGCCAGCCTGTCTTCCTCCAGATCCAGTGGATGTAGAAGAGCTGCAGCGCTTTGTTTCGAACTCTAAGAGGCTGTTTGTAATGACTGGAGCTGGAATTTCGACTGAATCGGGGATCCCAGATTACCGCTCTGAAGGTGTTGGGCTCTATGCCAGGACAGACAGACGGCCCATCCAGCATGCTGAGTTTGTTCGTAGTGCCAGTGCCCGGCAGCGGTACTGGGCAAGGAACTTTGTGGGCTGGCCCCAGTTCTCATCCCACCAGCCAAACAGAGCACACCTGGTACTAAGAGACTGGGAGAAGCTGGGAAAGCTGCACTGGCTGGTGACCCAGAACGTGGATGCCCTTCACGCCAAAGCCGGGAGCCAGCGCATGACAGAACTGCATGGTTGCACCCACAGGTACTCTCTGTTGGCAGAGGGAGGATGGTTAATCCTCTGGTCTCTCGTTCAGGGTGACTGACAAGCAGGTGCAGTGTTAGCTACTGAGAAAGGAAGCAAAATGTCGATGCTATGTTCCTGGAGATGACGCACTCAAGGGTGGTGTTGGGCTGGGGCAGAGGAAAAGATCACAAAACAGTGCTGTTCACAGCACAGTATTGAAGAAACATGAACACCACCCCATTTTTTTGAGCATTATTTGGATCATTTCCCTTGGAGCTGGCATCAATTGGAATTTCCCCTTTCCTTGCTACAGCAAATGTCCTCTTAGTGACAAGGACAAGGGAATCCTGAGGATGCAAGGATTATCCAGGGCTAAGCAGAGTGGACAGTGCCAGAAATGCACAGGACGAGTGGACTGGAGAAAGGCCACCACAGCCTGGCTGTGGTCACCCAAAGTTTCCAGATGAAAAAGCACAGCCTGCACTGGGAGAGAGGTGTAGGAATGCTCTAGAGTGTTCCTCTACAGCATTCCTACAAAGCAGTAATCAGAGATAGAAAGATAGCCTCTTGACCTGTACTATTTGGTAAATAAATGTGGATAATGACCACAGACCTTCCAGGCCTTCTAAGGAACAAGTGACAGACTCCAGACCTTCAGCTGACATGAAACTCTCCGTTAAGACGACTTTGCTCTGAATTACAGGGTTTTCTGCCTGGGCTGTGGAGACCAAATCTTGCGCTCTGAGCTTCAGGACCATTTTGAAGCTCTGAATCCTACCTGGAAAGCTGAAGCATTCGGTGTGGCTCCGGATGGGGATGTCTTCCTGACAGATGAGCAAGTGTGTGACTTTCAAGTCCCAGCCTGCCGTAAATGTGGTGGAATCCTGAAGCCCGATGTGACATTCTTTGGAGACACAGTGAGCAGGGAAAAAGTGGATTTTGTGCACCAACGCCTGGCAGAATCAGACTCCATGCTGGTGGCCGGATCCTCTATGCAGGTAAATAGGTCTTCCTCCCACACTGCATTCCTATTTTTGTGCTACTCTGCCTGCAACAATCCTTAGTTCCACAATTTAGGACTACTAATTGCTGGTGGATCACAACCGCCTCCCAGAGCTTCTTTGTATTTTATTTTTACTGTGGTTGGAATCTGGCTTCACAGTTGGCCTGTTTGGGGCTTCCCTGTCACTTTATTGCCAGTCTACTTCATCGTGCTATAACTAACTTCATTCAGATCTCTCTCTGCTACCTCCTCCATCAGTACATTGTAGGTTCACAATTGCCTATGAAGCCAAGATACCTGATAAATTCAGTCCTGCAGACATCAGCACACCACATTTTTTTTGCTTGAATTTTTTAGCCCTTGGCACCTTTATAGGCCTCATGGCATACCGTGTGAAATACCAGATTTTAGAACCTCTAATTCCTAATTAAATTCTCAGTAAGAGAGCATAAGTATTTCTGCTTGCTGCTTAGGATTGTCGTTTGTATCACAATGTGTTTTGTCCATTAGCCTCTTATCTATAAGGTAAGGTAGTTGAGAAACCCCTGTTGTTTAACCCATAAAGCTTTTGGAATAGAATTTGTGTAAGAGAAATTTTTCCAGGAACAAGTTCTATTACATTAAAAAAACCTACTCTAACATCTCCCTGAACAAGATAAAACCAAGGCTGCCTGATTGCAATTCTCTTGGCTTCAGGATACTGGAGAAAAATTCCTTGAGCTTGCAATTCTTAAGCTTATAATCCTTTGTACAGGAATGATTGAAATGCCTTGGGTTCATTCTTGTACTACCTAAGCTAGGCCATGTGAGAACCATCAAAAGTAGAAGCATTTAAGTACCTATGATAACTAATAAAAACTGCTGCAGATATTTACTAAAAGACAAAGACATTTCCCTTCAATGTACTGTGAAGTTTCAGTTTCTATGAAACCGAAAATCCTGCAGTGACAGAGGTTAAAAGCTGTTCTTTTCTGCATACTCCTGAATGAAATTTCCTACCTGAATTCAGTGCCATTGCCTAACACAGCACGTACCTACAGCCCCTTTTCCCACTGCCAACAGCAACTATTTAACTTCCCTTACTCCTTTCTGTAGCTCTTATTTTGCCTAAGCTGACAGTAATTTTGTTTTCTGCTATTCCTGCAGGTATACTCTGGTTACAGGTTTGCTCTTGCTGCCCAGGAGAAGCAGCTGCCAATTGCAATCCTTAACATTGGGCCCACAAGGTTAGATCACTTTGCGTCCTTGAAACTGAATTCCCGCTGTGGAGAGCTGCTGCCTTTGATTGTTGTAAATGACCCAACAAGCTGAGTTTCAGTAGCTATCAAGAGTAAAATTATTTCTACAAGGTGAGTACCTTCCCTGGTCAGTCACCTTACAGGGTAAGAAGATGGGTTCCCATCAAATGCTGAGACTGAGATGTGCTGATTAGAAATATGTTCCCACAATGCGCACCAAAATGTGGCTGTAAATTTGCATCTGTAACTGGTATGCTCTGATGGGCCATGATACTGTTTCCCATGCTCATAAATAAAAAGCATACAAAGTGCTAATGCTCCCAGAAAATTGGGCTAGAGTAGCCAGAAGACTCGGCAGTGTGGAATTCCTATCTGTTTGTCACAATCAGAAAACTACAAGGAATAATCTACAAGTTCAGAGAACCTGATCAACACTGTTGCCCTTGCAACTGACAATTCAAAAGCTGTGCCTGGTTGAAAAAGATCCGGCTAATCCTAATTAAAACACTGCTGTTTAAAAAAAATCCATTCCATTTATAAAGCAGCTTCTTTTCTCCAGTCCTGCAGGACTCAATCTCAAAAGGGGAAAACCTCAATCTAAGAGGCAGCTGTGAGATCCAATGCATGGCCCCCGATGACACCAGGAGAGGGCAGCAAGCCTCCCACATGTCAGCCTGACCGGTTTTCTCCATTGAAACCATCTCCACTTCCCAGGAAACAAGATGATGATGAAAAAAGTACTTTTGTGCCTCACTTTGCCATTGTAAACAGTGCCTTTTCAGTCACTGGGACAAGATAATCAGACTACCATATCTGAGAACAAAATACCTTTCTTATAATTGTCCCCAGAGAAGAATGAGTGGCACAGATTTTGACTGAGTAACTTGATGCTATAGCACAGGAGGGCGGCGTGGAAAACCACTGTATCTGCTGGAGGATCCAATACCACTAGCAGGCAACTGTGGAGTGTGCAAAGAGGAAAAGGAGGCAAGAAGAACTGCAGTTGTCATTTAAAAAAAAAAAAGGTTCAAAATAGAATGTGAACAAGAATACTGTTCTTTAAGAGATTATTTGAAAGCACAGACTATTAGGCTGATGCCTTCTAACAAGGAGGGGAAGTTAGCATTTCTCTCAACTGTCAGCTGACAAGCTAAACTGCATTCTATCTGAACCCTTTAAAAATTACATATTGTTGAGATGCCAGAGGAGTTATTTTAAGCTAATCTGACCAGAACTGCTTCCAGTGTGGCTGCTACATTTTCCAGAATACATTTTTCGAAGATGTTATTTAATTAATGAATAGCTAAGTAGTGAATTAAAATTGTTTACAAGACTGATACTATTTGCACTGTAATTTCCTCTTCCTCCTATGATTTATTTAAGTACAGTCTCAATAGCCAGCTTAGATTAATTTTTTCCTTGCAAAAATGCAAGATGTAATTACTAACAGCTGATGAATTAAGAGAAATACAATTAAATCTGTACAATAGGTCTCCCTCAGGAGGTAATCTCAGGCTATTAATAGATATAATTTTCCACTCTCCTAACAGGAGATCCATCACTACTGGGTAACCATTTTTTGTTGATCCTTAGGGTGGTAACGTAAGCCATATTAAACCACTTATGGAGTAAAAAAGACAGAATCTTGCCCAGACTAGAGCATGAAATTTTTGACCCAACCTTCTGCATGAATCTACTGCTCCCCTTCTGGCAATGAGGGAGATTAATTGTCAGGGTCTTCCAAACGTCCCAGTCCTGCTTTCCACATAACATGTCCTGTATTTGTATTTTGACAAGAATGGTAACAAGCAGTTGGAAGCAAGGATGCCAGAGACATCTGCTAAAAGGTCAAGTAGCAAAGCAAGGACAACTGACCACACGATGCAGAGTTCTTTTTCGCTTTGTTGTTGATACAAATCCATATCAGGCAGGAGCAAGTAAAGCACAGAATCTTCAGGGATACTTAGGCACACAATTTCTGCAGAAGGTAGAGGGAAGGAATTAAGATACTTAACGTGTTTCATTTAAATATCTTAATATAGTCACATTTAACATAGCTATAATGGATGAGAGGAGAGATGGCTTCACGTAGAAGCCAAGCAAGATAACTTCAGGACCCCTGCCTCCATTCTGCACTCATTTAATGGATCCCACTTTGCAGCAGGTTAGGTATCTGCTGTTTGGTAGTGAAGAAAGCTCACAGACGTCACTGCATCTTTAGCATAGTACACCTGTCCTGCCAACCAAAGCTTTTGCAGAAATCATTGTTAAGGCTTAGCAGAGTCTCCACACACAGACAGGAAGCTTGCACAGAGTGTTTATTCGCATAGGTTTTTCCATGAGACGAGAGATTTATGCTTCCTTAGCAGAGGAACTGGGGTTGGGTTTCTTACTATCCCTGTCTTCTGCACCACCTTGAAACTTGCATGACATAGATGTGTTAAAAACAGAGGCTGCAGTTTTAGTGCCAGTAGAGCCAGCATTTTGAGAAGGTGTGGGAGCATTGCCAAGAAGTCTAAAACAAGAAAACATTTCCAGTGAGGACTTGGCATTAGCAATGTTACAGGTAACTAAACCTCCCACATCTATCCCTGCCTCTTCTCCAGTTCAGCAGCTGAGCCTGTGGGAGAGGAGTCAGGGTGTCTCTTCAGTATCACTAATAAATGAGTTGTGTTACCCTGCCCCTTCACTGATCACACTGTATACTTTTAAGTCATTGTCTGACTGACAGTAAACAAACATTACAGTAAATTTCCTGTGCATGGTTTATTACTATATGTCAATAAGCATACATGCAAGTATACAAGGCTGAGGTGAAGGAATTCCATTATTTTTTTTTCTGCTAAGCTGATCCAGCACTACTAAAATTGACTTCTTTTAGAGCAGGATCAGAGCACTTCACCTCTTAACATGTTCCCCAAGACACCAACGAGAAGCAAGTTCACTCAACTGAGAAATGCTAAAGAAACCCTAAAGTTTCTCCTCCAAAAGCCAAATCTGCATTACTCTAGTGCTGATTGACACCTTCCCTTGTCACTCCTTGGGGACTATTTGTGTGGGAAGATGCAATGCAGAGAGATAACAGCTATCAGAAGATAACTATGTCATTGCAGGTAGCTAGCAAAGACCTATCGTGAGAAGTTCCTGTTTCTCATCTTACCAATGTAGTTACCAGCCTGGAGGGATTACAGAAACCTCCAGGGTTGAGCACTAGAGGATGCAAATTAGCCATGCTGTGGGAAAACAACAAACTCAGTAAAATAACTGACCTAATGTTCAGCTTTATTCTCTCAGCCTATGCAGAATTTGCAAGGGAGGAGGGGGAGAAATATTACTCCTGAAAGACTAAACAAAAGGAGGTAATCTTTGTGTTACTGACTGAAACTAACAGAAAAAGTGTGTTACAGAGCCTGCACAGCATTCTCTTCCCCCCATTACCAGGAAGGAAACACAGATTCTTTCTGTCTACCTTGTCTGCTTTAAGCCAGCCTCATCCTCCGCATGATTCAATCCTCTCCTACCTTTTCTGACTCTCTGTTGTTAGACCAGTCCACCAGTATTTTTAGATCAGGGCTTGAAGTTGTAGCTCTGTCCACCTGTGGGTGGCAAAAGTACACATCAGACAACAGCAAAAGGACAGTGTTTTTTACCACAGCTGAATCAACACCTTATGCTCTTCCCTTTTTCTTACAGCTGTTCCTACTAGGACAAGCCCCTCAGGTTTGGATAGAGGAGCTGAGAGTGCCTTATAATGGATTTTTCTGCTGCTTCTCTGAAAGTGAGGTTGGAGCTACCCAAAGCAAATAAAAGCTACTTCCTATTTGGCAAATCTTGGTTTTGTTTCTGGGCAAATTTTCAGAGCAAACTTTGTAATCAAGTCCTGCAGCCTGAGAAACACATTTCACATACTGTGCTCCAGTGAGGGCAGCACAGGCTGCAGATGGCCCAGAGGACTTTTGCCTGGTGCGTATGGTATAAGTGCAGCCTCCCACATCTTACAGTCAGATTGCTCCTACTGACAGACCTGCTTATTCACGGCTTCTGGAAAAGGACAAAACACCCTGAGCATGGTGAACTTGGGAGGTTCAGGAACCTTGGAGTGAAGGCAACTAGATCTACCCTCTAGAGTGTTCTTCTTCCCCTGTGACTGCTTTGGATGCCACCCTTTCCCAGTCTTTGCAGCTATGAGGAGGAAAAGAAAAAAAAATTATTTTAAACCAGTGCCAACGTACTGGTTTCCTCAGTCTATTCATTCAAAACCTGGGGCTTGGGCAGGACAGATGGAGTCTCACATAACCTGTCCTAGGGCAGCCACAGGTAAACAGCAACTGAAAGCAACAGTCCTAGGAGGCTGTCTGGAGCCAATGGGAAAGGCATGAGGAGGGTCTCAGCCAAATGCCTGAAGTCAGAGTTTCTTATCGCTACACCCAGCCATTCTCTATGGTGTCTCAGTGCAGGATTTTTGAGATCTCAATTAACTTGGCCTTAGCAATTGTGTTTTTAGATTACAGTAAAGGTAATAGTGGTGAGGGAGTAAATTTACAACAGAGGACTTTGCCTCTCCAGTCCTACTGGTTTGGCCATTTATTATCACTGATAAATACTGTGACAATATCTTTCAGAGGCCAGATTCCTTCCGGCTGATGCTTTCTGTCTGTAGGGACAGGAAATTCTCATACATGGGCTGTTAGACAGCTTCAGTTTCTTTGGTTAGAGCCTTAAAATAGAGGTGGATGATGCATTTAGAATAACATCACAAAGGAGACCTTTAATCTTTTTCCTCCTCTTGTACTGGTTCTGTGAGCCTCTGTAACTGCAAGGGTCCCCAACAGGGGCTGCACAGCTGAGTGCTCTGTCACCTACACACCCAAATCCTGATAGATACAGGAAATCATGCAGGGGACACAGATGGACAATAAGAAATTCATACCCACTCACCCTGACAGGACAATTAGGCAAGCAAGTAACAATTACGGGGGCTAATAATAAGAGGAGAGGGAAAAAAAATTTTAAAAAGCAAAAATCATTTTGTGTTAGAGGGCCTCACAATACAGAGCTGTGAATTTTACATGCTACAGAAAAGCAGTTTTGAGTGAACGACCTAAGTGCTTCTTGCCCTTGCCAAGACCCAGACAACATAAGCAGCTTCAGCATGTGCAAATCAGAAATGGTACCTTTTTGCTAATAAAAGATGATTTCTGGGCCATTTTTCTATTCCTTTATCAGAAGACCCTTGCAAAAAGAAGAAACATAGAGAGATTTAGATTTAGACACATGCTTTCCAGATTTCCAATGTGATCCTACATTTTCACATTGGCAAGGGCCAAGGAGAAGAAAATCCAACTGGACACTGTAATCCTAAAGACTGACTATCTGCAACAAGGCGATCTTTGCCCCAGAGCTCATAGTCTGACACAAACTGCTGCTGGTAGGAGCGTGGCAGTGCTTGGCTCCTCATTCAAGCAGGTACCATATGACAAAAATCAGATTATGCACCTCCCCTATTTAGCACTTGGCATGTCAGAATTTAATTGGGCTTCACAGTTGACTCCTGTGTCTGTGCACAGGACTGACCATGGCTGCAGCAAGGCTCCTCGTCTCTCTGTGCACCTAGAACTACTACAATAAAGAAGCTGTGCCTTGCAGGTAAGGAAAGCTGGAGGATCCTTGGGAAATTGAGATTATCACACAAGTGGGATGAAGGCTGCCTTCTCACTAAGATGAGTCTTTGTTGCTTGGGGAAAACAGCACTGAGGCTGAGACAAGAAGCAAATGCTTTTTTAATGCGTTTTCACAGCTTAGTATGAAGGGGAATAACAACCTCCATTTATTGAGCTGCACACTGCCAAATGGGTTGAAGACAATTCCTAAAGCTCTGCCAGATTTATGGTGATTGGCCCTTTCAGTCAGAGGGAAATTTGGAGCTGTGAAGAGCTGATCAAAGAGGAAAGCTTGTTTTAAAGGGGGTGATGAAACATAGACCTCGTGGCTCATGAAAACCACCCCAAGAAAATCCAGGAAGTAAGTTTTAGTGATGCCCTGCAAAATGGAAGATAAATCAGATGTCTTGCAAAGCAAGTAAGTATGTTTTTCCTATAGAAACTTGCAGCAAGTGGTTTCTGCTCAGGTGGTGATAAAAGAGAGGGACATACGATACTGTATCCAGCAGCAAAACAGTTGATCTGGGAAAATACCTTCTAAAAAAGACCACAGAATGCCAGCCACCTTTCTGGTGCTTTCCCTGAGCTCCTTCTGCAATTCACACTGGCAGTTACCATGGCGAGCAGCATTTGGGAGCAGCTAGCAAGGCAGAGAGGGCATTTCAGAAAGGCCTGGGCTGAACCATTCCTCCCACCAGCACCCTCCAGAGACCCGAAGCCAGTAATGCTACACAGCCCTTCCCTCTCCAGCTTGTCCTAATACACTTAAGCCTCTGCTGAAGTAGTCTACTAAATACTGTTAAGCTGTTACCAAACCCACAATACCACTACTTTACAGTTAGAAAAACAAGACAGTGCTTGCATGCAGCATTTAGCAGATGAATCATCTCAGCCACTTTATAGGGAAGGAGGTATAGCTACCCATAATGGACAGAGAAGGCCATGCCCTCCTTTTATGGCACATACTGTGGGGATGCAGAAGAACTGGAGTCAGCAGCAGTTGCCCTACAGGTTGCTGCAGCAACACTACTACTTGGTGTATTGGGGAATGGAGCAGAAGTCCCTTTTAGCAGCCTTTTGCTCACCTTCCCATGCAGATATGGTGCGAGGGAAGCATGTGCTAATCACAGGCTAAAGCACAGGGAAAAAATAGCCTACGAATTCACCTCATCCTCACTGCCAAGAGACAACAGCAGTTCAAAGAGGTAAGAAAGCATGACAAAGCAATTAAATCAACGGAGTACTTACATTCTTTCTAAACAGAAGTATGCAGTTCAGCTCAATGGGGCACAGGCAGGCGAGCATCTAAGCATTTGCTCAGCAGGCCCTCACATCTAGGAAGTCAGGTTCAAGACCCATTCTTGTACACACTGTTGCAAGCCATCACCTCTGCTCCCTCACTTGGAACACTCTCCACCTGTATTCAGTTCTCTTCACATTATCTTAAAAACACCTCTCCTGTCTATTAAGCTAGGATAAATTGCATGCTGTCCTTTGTACTGCAAATAACTGTTGTACAAACAGCCAGAGCAGAAACACTGTATTTGTATACAGTGGTATTGAACCTGCTCTTTTCTCTCCAGGTGGCAAAGCAGTGTCTGACTCTGGGAGCGAGTTCTGCCAGGCATGTTGTACTAGCCATGAGCAGTCTACCCACAGTCCATAAAAATCACTGAAAATGTCAGAGACAAGCTGGGTAAAGTTTTTGTCTTCCAGTCCTTAATAAACTATCTCTCAAAATTACCACGAAAAAAAAATATTGAGCTTTGTTCAGATCTCCATACTGTCTCTGACTTTCCAAGGACCACTCTCCACAATAAAACTGGGCAAGAGACATGTATGGGTCCCCATTCCTACGCCAACAGCAAGAATCTTAGCACCCCACCAGAAGGCCCAGCCGTGCTGACCCAATGCACAGCGGAGTCTGTGGAGCTCGCTCTCTAACAGCTGGTTATTTCAGCTGATGCCAGCAGAGCAGAGTGACTGGCTTTGCAGGATTTCTGTACATTGCAAACTTCTCTGCGTCTAGCAGGGTTGGCTGTTCCCAAACTACAGCTTGGTGGGCTGCAGGAGGTTTTTGGTGTTGCACACACAGCATAAGTAGTGCAGTTCCTCACATCGGGGCACGCAGGCGGTGTCCGAGATGCGCACCACAGGAGCTGGGCCAGCCGAGGGAATGGGGAGGGACCTTCAACAGTTTGCAGAGAGAAGCGGGGAAAAGCAGATCTGCAACAACTGGCATACGAATCACACAGGATCTGATTTACTGCTCCGTAAGGGCCTTGCACTCAGTGACACCAAATTGCAGAAACAGTGGTGAATAGGAATAATTGTCTAACTTCTGTACAGGCCTATATATACCCACTATATGGCCTGGAAACCAAAAATCAGGCATTCATCTTGGAGCCAGAGCAGCAAATATCAAATAGGGACCTTGGTTCCTCTCCTAACTTAAGGGAGTTTTGATACCAACTTCAACAGCAGTAAGCTCTCGCTCTGAAAAGAAAGTCAAAGTAATATTTTTGATTAAGTGGGAAGGGTTTGCGTTACCCTTCACTGGATGTGTTGTTTCTGTATCTTGTTTGTGGAACACACTGGCAGTAAAAGGTGCTTTCGAAATGCTGGATATTAATTACTCAGAAACGTTCCCCTGTCTATTCTAACAAACATTTCTGCTCCAAAAGATGCATATTCTATGTGCGTGTCTCTTATTTTCTGGGACAGCAAGCCCCAGAGGCAACAGGACAGCCAAAAGGCACACAGCAGATTCAAAGCAAAGAGGAAAACTTTGGTAGTGTTGCCCAGGGGACAGAGCACTAGGCTTGGAAGGATGAGACCAGAGTGAATTCTCAGTCCTTTGATCAATCCAGAAGTCACACTGTGACATTCAGAAAGTCACTTCGCCTCTCTGCATCTGTATTCCATAATGTAATAGACATAATGCTATGGCCCACACCTTTTTGTATTCTGGGCTCTACTGAGAAAAAGCATGAAAGAGATGGTAGATAAACAGTATCACTATTCTCCCCGAGATCTTTGCTGAATGATCAGGAACAAAACTGCTTTAGGAAGGTGAAAGGCAGAGACAAGCCAGCTGGGGTTTAAAAACACTATTCCAGATACAGACGATATCTGCAATTCTGCGTGCAGCCCCCTGTCCTCTCCCTTTCCACTACGGAAAGATACCCATTTACCAGATTCTGCACTTTTCTGCATCACTAACTAGACCGTGGCAGAGAAGAAGAAAAGCTGAGTCTGAGAGGAAAAGCAACAGTACAAGTGTCTAGTATTGCTCTCCAGGCCCAAATGGAAACTGAAACGGGGTCATTACCACAAGCATAGTTGTTTGCTCTCTGCATGTCTTGGCTCAGCTGGAGTACTTTCATCTCTGCAATGCCCATATAGTTAGAGTAATTCTGCTCGCCCTGCACAGCCTGAAAAATCTTGGCCTCAACAATAGAAAAAAGATAAGACAAGACGCTGATACTTCACTTCTGCAACATAAGCCCACAAAGCCACCATCCCGCCAGCATCTCACACACCTGCTGCAATGGCTGCAGCGTTGTGTAAGGCTTCAGAGCTCCCACGGTTGCTGAGCACAGGGATTCCTTGTATTTCAGGTACTCTGTTTCTGGTCTTGGAACAGAAATACAGACTGGCATAGCAGAAAGTCTTCACGTAGTCTTTGTACTCCTCATAAGCTGTCAGTAAGTCAGTTCAAACAATCACTGGCCCGCTCTTAAACTCCACAATGTTCCTCAAAGCCCTAAAGAGCAGCTTTGCAACAGCACACCCCCTTCAACTCTCCCTGCCTCTGCCATTGCCTAGGACCTGCCACTTTACATTAAGTGGGAAGATCCCCTACACATGGGCTCACTCAGGGGCTGTTTAAATCTACTGATAGGTCTTTTGCACAACCAAAGCAGCATATAAATGAGAAGCATGATCAAGGGACCAAACATAAGTGCAGGTTTATAAATATCTGTATGGAGTAAGACAGATATGGGACAAATTGGTGCCTTCATCTATCCACTGAGTTTATGTAGGGCATGCTAGCATGCCCCAAATGCTGGATGCCAGGAGCACACATACTACTCACCTCAAATCTAGAGAGTTCCTACTACAGGGAAAATTTATACCAACAGTTTCTGAAACGTTTCCAACTGCACCCCAGCCCTCTTCCCTGCTTGTGATGATATAGCTCAAAAGTACAGTGTTTCTTCTAGATAGTAATGGTATTTTACTTTTTTCTCCACACTGGGATTTATCATTTACCACTACAAAGGGATTTCAGTAACGTTTACATTTACTTAGAACCTTTACTACTCTACAAACGATAATTTCAGAATCAGAGCTAGTGTGTGAGCACAGGAGACCTCATCTTGCACTTCTAGCCCTAGGAATGACTCATCTTAGCAGTATGATGGGGGTGCCTCCAGGATCCTCAGGATTTCTGCGGAGGACCCCAAGAGGTCAATGTTTCCAGAAAATTCATGTACACAAACACCCAAGGAGAAATAAGCAATGAATACTGCTACAAAACTAGGACTCAATCTGCCTTAAGGTGGAGTATTCAACTGAGATACGCACAGCCTTTTTTTTTTTTTTTTTTTTTTAATAAAAGCAATTCACCATCCTATCTCATTATCATCCTAACACCCTCAAAGATCCAGTGACCTTCACTAAGAAGGCATTGCAAGTACCTTCAAATAAGATATCAAACCAGCTTCTTCCTTCTCCATCTGTTTCTGCTTTCTCAGAGCCCTCGTGCAGATCCTTGGGTTCTGCTCCGTGTTTGAGTACAGTTCATGCAGGTATTGCTGAGTGCAGGACAAAGACTGCTCCTTAAAGTCCTCTAAGGAAATCAGCTTGCAAAATGATACACTGAGGGGGTACTCATTATCAAACCCATCCAAGACCTCCACCTGTACCTGATCAAAGATGACAGGGCCAGCTGTATGCTCTCCTCCCGCTGGTGGAGGCAAAAGGGCCATTTTCTGGTGATGAACCAGGGCCTTACTCCTACCCTGTCAGCAAACAGGGACGCAAGCAGCTGCTGCCACAAGAGCTCACCAACATGCTCCGGAGCACCTCTGCCAGTAAAATTGCCTCTGTACCGTGATATCACCAAGTCTGTGTGGAAGTTTCAGATCAGGACCTTGTCAGGTCAGGAAAACTGGGGCAGACACTGTCCCTCAGAGGGGCTCCCTGCCCTCCCCTGACTTCCAGGCCAACATTAACTCTTCCCCTACAGCTCTGGACCAGGACCAGCGCTAGGCAGGTGAAGGCCTCCCCAGGGTAAGCATACATGAGTCTCTCAGAGCAGCAAACTGCCAGACAAATGGCTCAAGCCCCTCACAACACCACACCCGAGGGATACACACCCACAAGAGGGGCAGCCGGAGAAGCCGTGCCTGCTCACCGGGAGAGCGGCCCTGAGGAGACCCAGCGAGGATCCAGAGGCCTCGCAGCGCTTTCAACCCGCAGCGCCCTGAGGGGAGAGGGTGGGGCCGCCCCGCACCTGCCGCCGGCCCCGCCCCCGCCGCTTCCCGGGGCCAATCAAAGAACGCGGAGGCGCCGCGCGCGCCACAAAGGTCCGTTGGAGGAGGGGGCGGGGCCTCCCCTCAGCGCCCGCCCGCCATTTCCCTCAGCACGGCGCAGGGAGGAGGCGGGAGGTGTTGGGTTGTTGTAAGGCGTTTATTGGTAACGGGCCGCCGCGGGATTGTTGCCGCCCAGAGGGGCGGGAGGAGGACGAGGACTAGGACTAGGTCTAGGTCTAGGTCTAGTTGCAGTATTTCTTGGTGTCCAGCTTGACGTACTCGGGGTTGTAGGGTGCCTTGGCGAAGCACATGGCGGCAGTGCGGTCGCAGTTGCAGATGAACATCTCACACTCGTTGTTAGTGCCTGGAGGAGAGAGCAGCAGCAGTCAGACCCTCAGCTCCTTCACCAGGCATGGCAGTGACTCAGGCAGGTGTTTGTGCTGCCAGGGTATCACCATTTCACTGCTGCTGTTCTTTGGGGGGTGTACATGCTTCTCCCCACTAACCCTCTGGCCCCAAAGCTGTGTGCACCGGCCCAGCAGCCTCCTGCCTTCTTTCCTTCTTTCCCTGGAGTTCTGTTTGACAGCCTATCTGCTATTTGTCTCCAACCGAGAGCCCTATAAAAGCTCTACCATTACCTTGGAGATGTCCTGCATAAGCTGTCCAGCATACTGCTCTCTGGGATACTCTTGCTCTCTCTGCAACACTGCCATTAAAGGGACTCCCAGAAAAGTACCACAGGGACACAATCCCCTGAAGAGGGAACAGGCTTCCCTACGTACTCTGATACCATATATCTTCCATAAACTTTGAATTGTGTGCTATATGGAGAATATTCCCTCCGCTGCTCATGTGAGGTGCCCCGTTTCTGATAACCAGCCCCCCAGCAGGGACTTGGGCTGTGCCTTCCTGCCACAGCAGCACCCAGTGTGACACAGCCCCGTTCTGGCGGAAGAGAGACTGAAGTAATGTTTGAAGCGTAGTGACGTGGAAGCGGACGTACTCTGACACTTAATCTGCCCAGGGGAGCAGCTGAAGCTGTATGTCTTTGTGTAGGGGTTGTCTATGAGGAATCTGCATGAATCAAGTTTCTTTGCCTGAGAGTAGCAGTTATCATGTACTTGACAGCACCTGGGAAACAAGGAGGAAAAGGTCAGAAAATACCAGAAATGCAAACTCAGCTGACCTGTAAGACACACAAATGTTCTAGTATTGCTTTGACAAAGCACTGAACAAAAAACAACAAAAAAAAAAGAGATAACCAGTGATAAGAGGGCATACATAAAGGACAAAGGACCGCAAAGGGACACGGTTCTGCCAGCTAATGGTCCAAGAGGTGTCTGGTACATGTGTACCTGCTGGAGCATCTTCACAGAGTTGTCCATTGGGCACAGGGAAAGCCAAAGCCAGAATTTACCCTACGCACCCCATCAGTGCCCGGTAGCTGACAAGTAATGGCTGACACAATTCACTGCGTCTTGGCTGTCAGTCTTGTGTCATCTCTAAACTACAGTCACCTCTTAGCATTTTGCAGCTCAGCCCTGCACGTGTTGATGGTCGTGCACTGGGCAGTGCGCTCTCAGAGCTGCGTCTGGGCTGCCAGCACAGCACTGCTGCAAAAAACCATGCTGGAATGAGCACAGTCTGACTGCCACAGGAGAGAAAACTGAGTTGTTGGGATTATATTTCATCTTAGTAATAAGGCATCAAGGTGTGATAGTACACATGCTATTTTCCTTCAATTGGTCTTTGAGAGAAAGCTTAATTCACAGCAGCCGGAGAGTTTTATGAATAGTTACAGGCAGGGCCAGCTGAGACGTAGCTGGCGTGACAGAACCCTGAAAGCACAGGCAAGGAAAGAGGTTTGTAAAAGCAGAGTCATAAACCTGTCAAGCTCGTCCACTGGCGTCCCCTGGCCTCCCAAGCCACAGTAGCAGCCGTAGTCCCCAAAGTCCAGCAGAGGATGGCTGCCCGGGATGGTGCATTTGAGCATGCTGCGAAATTCCCACACGGCCCGGGGGGAGACAGCAGCGCAGGCTGCGCCCACTGAGAAAAGACATGAAGGTTAGAGGTAGGCATGGTGTTACCAGTCCAGGGGGTGCCGGGGGGCTGCCACCTACGCACCAGACAGCAGGAAAAGCAGGGCCAGGGACTTCATCCTTGGAGGACCTGAGAGAGAGACACTGATGCTGAAGAAAATGCAGCTCTTTATACAACAAGCTCACCTTGACATGGGTATGAGGTAAACAAGGCAGTATTTATGTTACTAAATGCAGACTTCTTCCATCAGAGGCTGTGTGGGCAGCAGGTTGTGACATCACCAGTTGAAGGCCAGTGGAGTTAAATCTCTGAAAGCCAGGAAGACAAATATTTGCTCTCTAGATTTTTGCTTTTAAATTCTTTTAATATTAGAAGCCAGCAGGAAAGATCTGGACGTTTTTAAGGGCCCTCTACTGAAAAATAGCAGCAGTGTGGTAGTTGCGTTACAAATTGCTAGCAATTTTCCAATTGGAAATCCTTCTAGTACTGACATCCTCTTTTTATGGTATCCCTCTTATGATTAATTCTGTACCTCTCCATGGATTCTCCTGGCCTAATTCAGAGACTAAAGTACAGGTCACCCCCTCTTCCCAAGTGGCCATTTGGCATGAGCTGAACTGAAAAAAATTCAAGCTGTTTTTCACTTTGGAACCACATAGGAGGAATAGGTACTACTAGGCACAAAAAAGGAGCCAAGCGACCTGGAACGCCTCTGTATCTGGCTTAAACAAGGAATAGTGTCTGTTTTCACATGACCTTAAGGGACGCTGGAAATGAACTGGGCTTGGAAGTTTCGACATACACAGCAGACTTCAGCAGCGCAGAGACAGCCGTTTCTCTGTTTCTCTTTCTCCAGCACCAAAGCAGAACCAGTTAGGCCCTTTGGTTCTCTGTGCCAAGGCATGAGGCAAGTTGGGAACCTTGAAATAAGATAAAATGGGTAAGAAAAAGCTTCCTGGAGTCAGCCAGGGGCAAGTCCAAAGCACTGCGCTTGTGTTGAGACCCCAGAGGCTCTAACGCTGTCGGGGCTACAGGCTTGGCATTTTTACACACTCAAGATATACATCCCAGACTGCTCGCTTGATAGTGAGAGCCTGCATTTATTTCTAAAGCGACAAGCCTTCGTTTTTTAAGAGCAGGGGAAGATGCAAAGCCCACCTTTTGGCAACAGCCTAATATATGAGTACTTATTCATGAGGTTGGGGCTCAGTACCCTTCAGTAGGCACAAATGCATGTTTCTGTGACAGACTGAGACTATGCCAGGGTGCCCACAGCATCCAGAGGATGTTGCCACAGCCATAGGACATCTGGCTAAAGGCAGACATACTGTTGAACAACCAGAACCATTCCAACTTTTTTGATCTCTCACGAGCTCTCTGATTGTCCAGGATTCCCTACTCACAGGTGAGCTAAAGCCAAACAGATGCTGAGTTACAGATTCAAGATTCTCGTGTCCTGAGTGAGAACATTGAACAAACATCAAAGGCTGATGTCAAGGATAGTCTGTACCACAGTTAGTTCAGAAACAAGGACCTAATCTTTTGCCCACAGATCGGTCTGCTGGCTTTCCCTTCAATATCAATTTAAATGTTCTTTCTCCTTTGCTTCTTTGGCCACGTGTACCCTTTTTTCATTATTTCTCTGTTCTCCTACCTGTGAACCTTAAGACTCTGTGGTTCCTTTTTCCTCACTTATCAACATCAGATTTATTATTGATGTTGCTAGGAAAATTTCCAATAAAGTGGCCTTTTAAAGTCACAAGTAAAAAATACCGTCATATCTTGGATTTCATACATTTTAATTCAACAAGAGGGTCACCAGGTGTGGGAAAGGGAGCATGTGGGCATTACAAGAGTGATTCATGAGAAAAATCCCATCTGGGTAAAGATTTTTCCACCAATGCTATTTTTGGTTTCCCCCAACCTGTGCTGCACAGAAAGCCGCTGGTCCTCAGTAGAGAACATCCCAACTTACAACTGGTGTCCTGGTTTGAGTGACACAGGACTAATTTATCTTCTAATGCTTGGGAAAACTGCACTTTTAGAAGGCCCTAATATCTGAATTTGTGAAAATATTTAATTTATAGCCAGCTATGGTATGTGGGTTTCAAGGTCTCAGTGTTTCGAGCTTGCCAGGTGCAGGGATGAGGAGCGAGACCCAGGCACTTGACCCAAGCTGCCAAAAGGATTATTTCATACCATGAACGGCACATTGAATATAAATTAGAAAGTTTGCTAAGGAGTTTCTCTCCCTTGATGGCTGCCATCCTGAGAACTTCTTGCCCCAGAACCGGAGCCCCGAGCCCTTCCCTTCCTCTCGAAGCCGCAGCACTCGCAGTGTCCCACATTGGCTGTCACTGCTGGGAGCGCACGGCTTCCTGCTGATAGAATGGGCTGAGTATAATTCTGGTATATTTTATACTGGTATCGGGATCAATACTGGTTCTTTAGTATTATTGTTATTTAGCCTTATCCTATTAAATCTATTTATATTTCAACCTGTGTGTTTCCTTGTATTTCCCTGATTCCCCTTCCCAGGTGAGGAGGAGTCATCGGGTGATAGAATAATTTTCTAAATGACAGTAAATTGTCATGTGTTTTTCAAATCATAAAAACTGGTTCCTAAACTTACAGGCTTGAGCCTTGGATTATTTTTAAGAATTCTCTATAATTAACAACTGCCGCACAGGGTTTCCAACTATTTCACACTGTTAGAATTCCCCTTTCTCTTGTAGTGTTGTCTGTTACAGACTTTTCTTTCCTTCCCGTCTCCACATTTTACTTACTTAGATCTAGCCTCCTTGGTCCACCATAGTCACTGAATCCACAGCATCTGAGCACCTCACTATGTGCTCCTTTCTTGAACAAAGATATCTACACAAAACCTCTGTAACATAGAGAAGAGACACGATGTCTGTTAAAACCGGATCTGCCTCACATTATAAACTGGGCCATCGACAAAGTCTGGGAGCAGAACACAGAGCCCCTGCCTGGGGCTTTTATCCTAAAGGCAGGCTGCAACTCCTGCCACGTCCAAGTTCACCTGAAATCTCCATTTGAAAATCTCCCACCCCCAAATAAAGACGGAAAAGGACAGTTTTCAAATAATTTATTAGGAATTTAAAACTGAAATCTGGAAAAAGGGTTACAGGTGTGGAGAGAACAAACATTGGAGTGTAATAACTTACTGGCTTAAAAACACAGCTTTATTTCTTTTAAAAAAAATGCCCACCCTGAAACCGGAGCCCCAGGCTCCAGGCAGTGGCAGCACTGGCCAGAGAGTGAATCACAGCCCAGCAGCAGCACAGCTGGCCTTGGATGTCTGGAGGGGGCACGGAAGCAGTTCAGCGCATATACCAAGAGGGAGGAAAGCGCTGTCCGCAGACCCAAATTTGAAGTATATAGAATAAAAATAAACCCAATAAAATGCAGCTCTTCTTTAATTAGGAAATATTTAAAAAAACAGACATACAGACTCTTGTCTCAGTAACAAAAATTATTGCTTTGTGTTTTCAGTACTGATCTGTTAAGTACCCTCTTACCTAAACAGAACTCTCCAAACGCATCGCCCAGGTCAGGACAAGCTCCGGCAGACGGGGGAGGGATGGAAGAGAAGAAGGGCCCTGTGGCCCTCCCAGTCCTGTTCTGAACGCCCCTCTCCTTCACAGGGGCTCAGTTTGGGGGAAGAGAGGGAATGATTTTTAAAACTTAAGATGAAGCTGTTATTTCCCTGGGAAAAGAGTTTGGCTGCATCTTAATAAAAGGCTTAATCACCCCCCTTAACAAGGTCTTTGGTTCACTGAAATCCAGACCCAAACCTGCCCCGTGTTGTCCTGCTGGAGGCCTCCCCTGGCAGAGGGCTCGTCAGCAGCGGCCGGGACCATGCCAGGGGAAGCCCCGGCAGGTTCTGGAGAAGGGACCAGATCACCCCCCCACAGGACTAACAGACAAATTCCCACAGTCTTCAGAACACAGAGTAAAGCAAACGGGAAGCTGCAATTCTATAATTCATATAATCCCTGAGAAGCCCTTAACCCGCCCCCAAATCACCACCCTAATGCTTTTCTCCCCCGTTAATGACTCCCCAACCCAGCGCCCTGCCCTTCTGAGAACAACCACCCAAATCTCCCCCTGGCCCTGGCCGACACCCCTTCCGTTACCCTCGCCTCCAGAGGAGGATCCCCTTTCCCAGGAAATCTTGACGCGAGCGATAGTGTTTGGAGAGTGAATTCCTTTCAAAGTAACCAAGACAAGCAATGGCGGTAAAGCCCTTTTACCTAAAGCCAAACCAGAGGCTGGCACTACGGAGCCCAGTGATGGAGTCTGTACATCGAGCGATTGGAAGCAGCTTTAACCCGCTCAGCAAAACAGCCGATGGCCGGTACGTTTCACCCCCGCCCCCACCCCACCCCCCCTTTCATCTCATCAGAGGTCTTAAAATCTTACAGTAAAAGGTGTACAAAAAAAGAACGGAGTCCTGTCAGGATTCTGCTGGAGAGTATTGCTCACACTGCGGCACCAAGTCCAGGACCTGGAGCTGCTCCTTGGAGCCAGGCTGCAGGCAGCAGCCAGGTTCAGCTCGCGATATTTACATATTATACAGGAGGAAAAAGAAAACCCCACGTAAAACTAAACCTAGGAAAAAAAAATTCTTTCAGCTGTAAGGATAGTGTTTTCACTTAGCAAAATATACATTTGTTTTGTTCCATAGCGATGTCCAACGTTTTCGGATCCTTGAAGTTTCACACTTTTCAAAGCCTCACATTTACAAAACAGAAACAATTAAAAACAGTTTCTTTAAAAAAAATAGAAATACATCAGTTCCTCTCAGCCTTTGCTCTCTCTGTGTCTCTTTCTTCCCTTCAGAACTGCATTCTTGTTACATACCGTGCTTTAAAAACACTGACGACAACAACAACAGAGTTGAAAATATTCAAAACAGTTTCAAAGCCAAATAAAAATACTCCTCAATAAAAACTACCTAACACAATCACAAAGCCAATTCATAAAATATGTCTACTAGCTCAGGAAAGAGCAAACAACAAAAAGAAGGGGTAGCCCCAAAAAAAAGATAAAAAAATAAAATAAAAAAATAAAACTAACAGCTAATAAAATAAATAAAAGAAGAATCGGTGGGCTGGGGGCAGGGAGGGGGGAAGCGTAAACCGTCGGTGGTTAGTAAGAAAGCGAGATGATCTCCTCGGGTTCAGTCCAGTGTGGTCTGGTCAAAGGGAGAGATCGGGGCAGGGCGGCAGGAGCCTGGCAGCCAGCCGGCAGTGTGCAGTTTGATTCAAGAAAAAGGTAACCTTGGCTCATCCCCCGAGGCTCACCAGATCCTCCAGCCGCTGTCCTCGGTTAGGTCACTGGGGAATCTGCGGGACACAGCAGGGGGGGGAAGCGACAGGATCTAGAGCAACCAACAGCTTCTCTCTTGGGCTTTTCTTCCTTCTGGTGCGATCTGACAGAAATACTCCATACCCAAGCTTGCCCCAACACTGACTTGCTCTGCATCTCGCTGGCACAGCGACGGGGCATGGCAGAAGTGCTTCCACCTTTAATGGCAAGGCGCAGGCCCGGGAAACAAGGCCCCACACGCTGAGCAGCCTGCCTGCCCCGACCTGTGGCACTCCTGGCCCCAGGAGAACTGTGACGTGGCGGGGTCCAGCCATTTCTCCAGCACTCAGCTCAGTGCAGCCTCGCCAGGCTGCCACATGCTCCTGTCTGGACACCGCTCCCTGCAAGCTTTTGCCCTCATTTTTGAAAAGCTGGGTGGTTTTTTAATTTTAAGCCAGCTAACTTCAGCCATGTTTGCAAAGCAAACAGAGACCGTCCACCAATTCCCTCTCAGGCCCATCCAAGGAACAGAAATGGAACTGATCAGACTCAAATTTTCCTTCTGTCCTTCTCCCAGGCAGGAGAGGAAAAACCTCGCTCCCCAGAGACATTGGTCTCAGCAGCAGTGAGAACAACCAGCTGCATGGAGGAGGCTTCCCCAGCCACACAGGTGAGCCAAGCCTGTGATTCTGGCCAACCCTGCAGCCCTTTTCTCTGTCAGTGCTCCCATTTCCTTCCCCTTTGCACCCAGACACTAAGCGATCTCTCCACAGCACTCCCAGCCTGGGGAGCGCGAGGTAAGAACCCAATCTGCCAAGCCTCTGGTGCAGAAGAGAGCCCCAGGCTGGCCGCAGGACCCTCTGCAGGGTGGGTCAGGCCAGCGAACCTCACAGCGGCATCCACAGCTCCTCCCCAGAGCCCAAGTGCAGGTGCCAGCTCAGAACTTCACTCCTCTCAGTACCCGTTCCTGTTCGAAGCTCTCTTACCTCCTGCCTCCTTCGTCCCCAGCTTCAGTGATACCCATTGGTAAAAGCTGTTGCAATCAAGGGACCCTGCAAAGAAAGAGTTAAAACACCACTCTTAAGGAAACAAAATAAAAGTGAAGAATTACTACCACAACAAATTCAGTTAGTGGCCTAGGTGCTGAGAAAGCTGGTTTCAGTTGGAGGTGCCAGGTCTAAAGAGCACATCACCCTGCAGGACACTGTGTCAGGGCTGAGATGGGCTCTTGGAAAGTCTGTGCCCAATCAGGGAAAGGTCTGGAGACTGGGACCTTGAGTGGTGGCCAGGGAGAGCCAGTAGAACCCAGGGATGCGGGCTCCAAGTGAACTGCTGCATCCTGCGCCGGCTATCTGCAGTCTGGGGCTCAGTGGTGGCATGGCAGATACTGCAGCAGGTGGCATTTCTTTACCAGAAAGCAGGCCGTGGGCTGAGAAGGAGCCACCCACCGCTGCTCACCTCCATCACCACGTGGAGATGCAGCCCCTTCCCCTGGCCATGCCACTCTCCATCTTCCTCCCCCTGCGCAGAGCCTGAGAGGGAACACTCACCCCTAGGCTGTGGCCGAAGCCGGTGCTCGGGGCTGGACTGGCAGCGCTGATGTAACTGCTGACCCCTGAATCCTGGTTGGCGGCTCCATAAAGCTCTGCCATCGGCCCGGGGCTGGTGGTGCCCAGAAATCCACCGGTGCGACTGGGGGTGGAACCTACAGGAGGCAATAAAACTACAGAGTGAAGATCCCAAAAATGCAACCCCGTCCCACCCCCCTCCCGCAGTCCATCTCAAACCTCCGTGACAAGACACCGCGCTGGGGAGGAAAGTGGCAGTTACCTGTCCCTCGCACCACGGCTGCTGCAGCCGCTGCTGCCGCCATTGGTCCATACGCGGTGAGGGGGATTGCTGGAAAAGAAGGAAGAGGCATCTCAGGGGCACAGTGGCTACACGGGAAACTCCTCAATAGGAGCCTTTACTCCCCGCTGCAAAATACCAGGCCCACACAAACGTGTCAGCTTAGTGCATCACACACAACACCCAAGGATGACAACAGAGGAGTGCACAGCGCTGCATTTATCCATGTCCTTTTGCACCGTGAATGTTTGGAGGAACTCACTAGCCGTGCTCTGCTAAGCCCAAACCCCGGAGCAGCTGAGGGCACGATGTGGAAGAGCTGAACCAGAAGTGGGCAATTTCAGATGTATCCTGTCGCTACTTAGCTGGCAAGATGCAGTTAATCTAAAACTACAGATCCAGATTTTGGCTGTAAATGTGGAGAAACGCAGCAGCTCAGGGAGCAGCTGGCAGCTCAGCATCCTCAGGCTCAGCCCCTCCTCTCTGTCCCTTGGTAATATTCTTGGATAACAGTTTAATAGCTTCTTTCTCCCTATTTCTCTGCTCTTCTCAAGGCGTACTATCCTCCCCACTCTGAATTTTGCTCCTGAACTTCTCAACCCCTTGCCGTTCATTGTAGAAGAGCGGGAAACATATACCTAGGGAGCAGGAACTAGAAATGGCTTAATTAAAACAGTAAGTCTTTATTTATATGTAGCAGTTCTAATTCCCAACTCTACTGCCACAGGCATCCAGCCCTCAGGGCAGGAGGCATCTAGCCAGCATGTTTCTCTTTGCCCTTAAAATGACTGGGTCAGCATTTCATGCTTGAATGTGAAATTCACTGTGATTCTGTTTAGAGCACCATAAAAAGAGGTCAGAACAAATCAATCGCGTTAAGGCTGAAACCCAGACTGGCTTATAAGGGAATATTTAGTAGCAGGCACCAGCCTGTTTCAAGCAAACGTCATATGAAGCTTATATCTGGGTTAGCCGCTCATTACAGGCCCTGGGCCAACGTGAGCATGTTGCTGCTTCGCATCACCCCCAAAGATGCTGTTCCAGGGAGGAAAGGCTGCTGCCAGCCACCCTCCTGCCCCATCATTGCTTCAAGTCCCTAACACACAGCTGAATACATGTGGTTTTACTGAGAAAGGAGGCCAGGTCTTCTCAAAAAGACTCCAGTTCTTCTTTCAGGAAAAAACCTTCTTGCCTTTGCAGTCTGTCTCCTGAGACACCAGGTTTGTACGGTGATGACAAAGCACCTGCATGTTAGCTCCCTGCGTGCTGGAGCAATCATCCCTGCTTGTGCCATCCCCTCATCTCAGTTCCACTTGCCAAGCCCATGAAGCGCAGCCCATTTACGCGCGCGCATCCACTTGAAGGCACAAGGGCCCTCGAGCACTGCATAGCTCGCTGGGCCTTTGTAGGAATGGAGGGGGCCCTGCCCTTCGCGGGACCAACTCCAGCCTATACATGGGAATCGCAGCTCTTGGCCTAGCCAAGAGGCTGCACAGCGACTGTTTAACAGTAGGTAAGCGTAACGGGAAGGGAAGGACGCCACGATCCCCAGCTGGTACTTCAGTGAGACACTCAGAACTGTAAGCTAACGTGGCACCCAGCCAGGACAGCAGCATTAATAACTTCTTGTTGTACAGAGCCCTGGTGCACCCCAGCCGCTGGTGACAGACAGGCCCCGGGGCGATTCACCTCCGCTAGGAAAAGGCACAGTGCAGCCAGGGGTGGACCTTGGGAGGGAAAAGCACTTTTGCCAAGTCACCAACATTCCTCTACATATTTTATGGGTTTTGCTGAAAAACATACATGTAAGTAAACAACTGGACCTACATCTCCTTTGCTTGGCAACCAAAAGGCTCAGAGGTGGGGGTCAGGTGCTGATGCGGTTGCGTACATGGTGTCAGGGAAGGGCTTTATTAAGAGGGAGCTAGGATTTGGTCTCCCCCTACCTTCCTCAGGGCAATTTGTTCAGTGGGGGCTGCCAACCTCAGCATCCTCAGGAATGGAGACTCCCTGAGGATCGACACATTTCTGTACCACAGAAACGCCCTTTCCCTGTTGGTACTGATAATTCCAGGACAGCTTCTCAGGAAGCTTTTCCACACCCCCACTGCAGAGATATTCAAACCCTGAAACAGGTGGGGCCAAGGAAGCAGTGGAGAGGAGGAACACCATGGAATGAGATGGCACACGGGGAGCAGGACGTTACACAAAGCTGCTTTTCTACGACAAAAACCATGGACAGGACAGAGCTGGGGAAAACATGGCCATGGAAGGGAGAGTAGACAGAAGGAGCATCACTTAGAGAGAACAGACTGCGCACAATCCAGGGACTGAGGATCCAGAGGGTATTTGCACTGTGAGGACACTGAGCCAGGACTAGTCCCTGGAGAATGGTCCTCTGCCCCCATTTCATTCCACAGTTCCCTACAAGCACTGCAGGACTTTGTAGAGTCCCACCATGCTCACTTCTGCCCAGGAAGCCTGTGTGGGACTAGCTCAGCAGCTGCACCACCTGGAGCAGGGAGAGCATTCCCTGCAGCCCCTCCTGCAGAGGGAAATGGGATTAGCATAACCAGGAGTGCCCCCACACCCTCTCCCTCCTCCCAGCACTCCAAATCTCATCCTTGCAGCAGCTCAGGTTAAGGTCATTTGTAGACCTTTGAGAAGTCACCCTGCTCCCTGCAGTTTTCCATATCTGGTTTACACCCAGCCTGGGGCAAGGAGCTAAAAACGAGGCAAGCAGCAGGAAACGCCATCTAAAGATTACATGCCTTCATTTGGTATGACCTGCATTGCCCTTCTGAGAGGCAATACACATGGCTCTGATTGCCTCTCCATCTTTCCAGCCCCAGCTTTGGATGGGGCTCTTACAGATGGAAGAGGAAATAAGGAATGTTTCCCATCTAACTGCGCCAGGCTGTGGAGCAGCAACACCACTGGAACAGCCCAAAGCCCCCTTCTCCCCTTCCAGCTTGTGAGTTTAGGAAATGAGCGGGACTGACCTGTGAGCTCAGGGAGGACGGGGGCACTCGGGAGAGGGGTCCGCTCTACACGGAACTCTAAAAACGAAATGCAAGACAGCTTAGGAACTCGTCAAACGCCCCGAGGGAGAGCCCGCAGAGAGATGGCAGCGGGGTCTGCTGGGGGAGCAGCCTGCAGCCAGACTGCGACCAGGCCAGTGCCTTCTTTAAACTAATTTATAACTGGTGCTGAAAGGTGCTGGACTCCTGCCCTGGAGGCTGAAAGGATCCATTTATCCTTAGAATAAATCTGGCGAAGGCAAGGCAAGTGCAAGCCTCAGGTCTGCCCTGGAGCACTGCTCTGCGACCCATCCAATCTGACCTCTTGGCTGCAATGCCAGTGGGTGCTCGGTACGTGCCACACTCATCTGGGCACGGGTTTACAGCGAGGCACTTGAAGCCATTATGACTGAGACCCATAAATCGGATTCACACAGAGCTTCCAGACAGCTAGGAGGCAACAACAACTTTCAGCCACAGACAGCCTGGGCTCACCTCAGGCAAAGAGGAAATTTCCCATTCCCAGCCCCTAACATCAAAACTTCATATATAAACCATCACACTGAGGGATGGAGTAAGGAAGGGATGCTCAGAGTTGCCACTTCTCTAGAAAATAGCATGACAGTCTTTCCCCTGAGTGTGCTCTGCCTCGTTCCCTTGCCTCGCAGAGAATGGGAGGAAGAAGAGGCCCCAGAAAGCTCTGAGCAGCTGCGGCACAGCAGGTTCCAGCCATTGATCGCAGAGTCCGTGTTCCGAGCACATGGCGGGGTTGGGAACTTGAAACCACCCAGTTTGCGAGGGATCTGCAGCCCACTGTCCCAGCAGATGTTTTCTGGAGGCTGTGAGTGGTCCAGGCGCTGTTCAGAACAAACTACAGTATCGCAGGCGCCTGCATTTCAGGGTGCCTAGGAGTTCCCTGTCCCATGGAAAACCACATTTTAAAATCCTGTGCTACTTTCAGAGCAGTGGCAACTCTGGTAAAGAGAGACAGACACACACAAAGGCAGCGAGACAGGCAGAGCTGCAGGGGCCCTTCTGTGTCACAGCAGCAGCCCTATGGAGGAGGCTAACATAAAGGGCGTCACAGCAGCCTTGGGCTTTTCCTGCTACTGGAGTGTGAGGATAATCCTAATGAAGGACAGGCTGTTCCCACCTATTCCAGGGCTTCTCCCCTCCCCCTTCCACATGCGTCTCCAATTTAAAGAAAGACCAAACAGGGGAAAGGGTGAAAGGGGCAGAGCCTGGGTCACGGATCATGCCAGGGACTCCCATCACCTGAAGGCAGACCAAAAAACCGAGCAGGGAGCACCACTCACCAGGGAACTGGTAAGTGTAGCCAGGTGCAATGCCAGTGTAACTTCGACTCGCGTAGGTGGCAGCTTGGAAGCCTGGATAACCTGTGGGAAGAGAAAAGGGCTTTGTTACTGCAAGCTTGCAGGGCCCATGTCCTCAGTGCCCGGCTGCTCACAAGCAGCGTGACCATTAGTGTTAGACAGCACAAACAGGACTAATAGCAGAAAACCGAGGAAATTGCTGGGCCAAGCCTGCACACATGCAAGTCTGCAGAAGAGTTTTAGCAGGCCCATTTAATTTTTTCCACACTCCAAACATGTAAGGGCATGGAGGTTTCCTTCCCAGAAACTCATAGCTCTGCAGACTAAGGCTTTCTGATGCATCAGCTAGATTTACAAATAGGAGGAGATCAGGGAGGTGGGGGCATTTGAACGGCTGAATCTGAGTCACTTGTGCACTGGAAGTGCTGGCGAATGCAGGCAGTGCTTCTTCCTGGCGCCAGGCAGGAAGACAATTCTTGCTGTTCCCCAGGAAGCTGCCCACCTATACCGAACAAGCCTGGGAGAACACAGGGCACTGACTCAGAGATTAATATTTGATTTGAGATCTCCCAAGACATGGTACCTGGATTTCCCAGTGACTCAGCTTGAGCCTCGCTGCTTTAAAATTCATACGGCTTACAAAAGGCAAAACCCAGAACCACAGGCTGGAGATTTATTTTCCTGCAATAAGTCAAGTGAAAACATTGGGGAAAAAAATGACCTTCTTGGGGTTTTGTTCAGTGACTAACTGCTACTCGGCAGGCTTAGCAAGGAGAGCCAGGCTGGGTACACCCTGCCCAGTAACACTAGCGATGATCTTGTGCAAACAGCGTGCTCTTGGTTTGGCTCAAGCCTGGCTAGAACGAACAGAGGGAGGGAGAGAAACCATGAACAGCAGGCGTGCTGGAAGGATCATGCCTGACTCTCAGATGCAGGCATGAGGGTTTGTAGACCCAGAAGCAGAGGCTACAGAGGACTTTTTTCTTTTTTTTAATCTTGTATCCGAAGACATTTGCCTCAGAAACATGGATAGACATGAGACCCACTCTGCTTGTCACCAATTTCTCCTTACAAGACAGTCCCATGATAAGTGTACAGTTTTCCTTGCAATACCAGATACTTGCTGTCCCTGAGAGGGAGGGAACAAAGTGAGACAAAGCTTAACTAGAACTTTAAGGGCACTTTGTAGTCTTTAAATGGCAGTGAGGACATTTATATGGATCACTGTTTCAATTGGAAGCTCAGGGGCTCTTTAATCAACTAATTCATCAGAAAGTCTGTAGAAGCGTGGGAGGAAGATGCCTGGGCACAGATTACTGCACACTTGGTTCAGCGATGCAGTTAAAGCATTACAGCCTACATGCTATGGCACTGCGGGACGGTTAACGGAGTTGCAGAGGGCCAGAGCTGCCCAGCACATGGCTGCGCCCGGCCAGCTCCTGCTGTCGCGGGGCAGCAGTGACAAGTTTGCAGTTTTTCCAGGTGCCACCAGAGGGCAAGTTGTGATCGCAAACAGGTCCCGGCTACCCCCCAGCGGCCCCGGCCTTGCACCAGGGAGAGCTGCCCTTGGCCACCCTGCTCGCTCCCGGAATAAAACCTCTAAGCTGCTGCCTGGCACGACCGGGAGCTGGGGAGGAGATGTGTCCTTGGGCTTACCCAGCATGCCGATCCCGAGCATGAAGGCATCCATCCCGTAAGGCATGACTCGGGACCGCCCTCGTGCCGAGCCCGTTGGGGACATCACCTCCTTCGGTTGGGCTTTTTTACACTCCACCTGCCACAAGAAAGTAAGGATCAGGCTCGGCTGCCACCAGCACGGAGCCGTGCCTCAGAGCACACGGCTGCAGGCACTGCCCAGCCGTGGCCACGCCAGCAGCCCGTCCCGCTCTCCTTCCCTACCATCCCTGCCCCTGGCCTGCCTGCTGCCAGCCTTCCCCCTCCCTCCACAGCCACTACAGGCAATGGGGAGCTCAAACACTGCTTTTCTCCTCCTGCAGCTGCCCTCGATGCTTTGCCTGGCCCTGCACCAGGGCCTCAAAGCCTAATTTTCTTCATTTCTGAAGAAAGGTAAAACTTGCCCTCTCCCAGGCCACCAAGAGGTTTCATGTAACTTCAAAACCTCCAAGTATGTTAGCTCTTGTCCTTAAAAGCTCAGTATTGTGCTGGTTTACCTTCACGCTGCAAGTTTCTTTCCCAGACTGGCTGCTGTGGTTTTGGGGAAAAGACTCAATCCAATCCTCCACTGCAGAGGGAAGTGTTTCAGGACCCAAGTGCCACACACCCTGCCCCTGGGCCACTGCCCCATTCTGTCCCATACTTGTGTCCCTTCTCCCCCAGGTTCTGCCCCAGACACTCACCATTTTGTTGTTGATCTCGTGGAAGTGGATTTCACACACTTTTTCCACAATGTCTTCACTTTCAAATGTGACAAACCCAAACCCTGAAGAAAAGGCAAAACTCCTTGATCAGGTCAGAGCTCTGCGCAGTTTGCACCTGATACCCACATCCTTCTACTGGCAGAAGAGAAGGAGCCACAGGCTTCTAGGACTGTACAATCAGCCCTTTCTAAAACGGTTGTTACTCATCTTCCCTCTCCAGCAAATCCTGCTTTTATGCACAAAAAGAACAGGACCATCCCCTTACACATTCCCCTTTCCTCCTCTTTCTGTGCTTCCTACCCTCTCTGAACCCAACTGCTGTCAAAACCAAGTATTTTTTTCTTAAACTTTGCTAATTGCAAGGCAAACCACGTGGCTGATAATGCTGGGGAGGATCCTGGCAGACACTCACACAAAGAGGGTCGGTGGAGAAATGAACAGCTGCTTGCCAGGACACCACCATCCTCACTAAACGCACCCCACCAGCAATAACACCCTGCACGTTTCCTCTTCAGTCACCAGTCACAAAGCCTTGTACAAGCAGGCGAATATCAGCACTGCAGTTGTACAGAGCAAGACAGGTATACACAAGCAAAGCCATTTGCAGAGTTTCACCAAAGTAAGGTTAGTATCTGGGGTAAGACAGGACAGTGTGTTCCAGGCCCCTGGCCCATGCTCACACCTCCTTTCTCTCCACAACCCCTTTGCTTACGTTTTGGCAAAGATCAGCTTGGGTGGGCAGGCTAAACTCCTCTCAGCTGACCGCAGCCGCTTCCGGAAAACTGAGGTAGGTGGGAGGATGTTTTTAAGCTTGCCTTACGAGCAAGATGGGATTAAGCAGAGCTTTCCGCTTTCCAGAACTGGCCAATTCCATGGTGCTTTAAAATAACTTTGAAAACCAGACGGGGATCTGCTGCCCAGAGCCCCACTTTTTCTCCATCCTGCCAGCAAAGTCTCTCCGTAAACTCTGTCTGCCTGTGCCCAGGTAGTTTCTAATCATTCACTTCAATAACCACGAGCAAGGGGCCTGGAAGTTCAAAAGCAAAATCCTGATGCCAAAACCAGTCCTGACCCCCAGCAGACCCCCACCAGGCCTGCTGCACCCTGGGCAGAGCCCCACACTGCCAACACAGGGGCTGGCAGCTCTTCCTGCTCCTTTCGAAATGCCCGACAACTCTTTTATTGACTAGTGTTTGGGAGGCACCCTTGGAAGAACAGGGGTTAACACCTCTTCCCTTTTAAGATGAAGCTTGAACAACATCCTAGGCCGGGCAACCAGCTTTAGAAAAAAGCAAAAACCTGAAGGGTACACAGCATAGAGAGAGCAGAAGGGAGTGTTCCCTCACTGAGCGGGCGGCAGAGGTGCTTGGAAGTGCTTCAAACAACACACAGACATAAGAGTGGCCCAGCACAGGGCTGTTACTGGCCCTGATTTGGAAGACGCCAAAGCTAAGTTTGCAGGTTAAGTTGTTGCCAATAAATCTCTGAGTGGGTGCAATGCTTGCTGGTGTTGAGCCCTGCCACGCCACCAGGTCTGAAGACTCGCCGGGAGAGCTGGAGGCAGGGACGCCCATGGGTGGGCTGGGTCTGGATAGCACAAATATTACAGCCTTGCTCCCATCCTCTAACCAGACTCCACCGGCAAGACTCGGGCAAGAAAAGGTGACCTGGGAGCACAAGCGGGCTCCAGGCCGAGGAAGGGGCGAGAAGCAGGCACTCTTCAGGTTCTCGTGTCAGCTTTCCCGGAGCTCAGATTACTTGGGACAAGGTAAGACACACACTGCGGGCTGGAGCCGCGGAGGTAAGCGGGCAGGGGAGGGGGCCGCCTCCTCTCACATATCTGCAACTCGGCGAGTTTACAGCACAGGAAACGCACTGGACAAAAGCCCTCTGTGCTGCAAGGGACGCTGGTAAAGGATGCAGATGCAAAAGGATGGGGTGACTGGAGGCAAGATAAAGAGCAGCTGCGACTCGCATGCCCTGCTGCTGGGATACTAACCCCTCCCTACGCAAGGCAGAAGGCAAACCCTCCACAGTTCCCTCTCCTACGGCCAGAAGACTGCTCTCACCTCGGTGTCGGTTGGTTGTCTTGTCGAACATCAACATCGCGTCGTCCACCTGCAAAGAGAAAGGCTCAGATCAGACTATTGCTGTTGCATCCTCCAATGCATTTGCACAGAGCTGCTTCTCCGCAAACCAGAGGGGATCATGACAAGACCTCCCGTCCCTGAGAAGGAAACGGGGTGTGCACATACACGCACACCAGCTACCACACCAGGCACGTCCCCTTGCCACAACCAGCACAGTCCCCCCACCAGCCCAGGGCAGGTGCTGCTGTGCTGAGCCCCCTCGGCCCGGCCCCTGGCAGCAAGCGACCCCGATTGTTTGCCTGCGGCTCCAGCCGGGGGGCAAGGAGCAGGGAAGGCATTGTTCCCAAATCCCAGCCTCAAAGGAGAGGAGAATTAAAGGGGGGGAGAGACGCAAAGCTGGAGAGAGGAGAGGAATAAGGGGCCTCCCAGTGACAGGGGAAGCGGAGGCCTCAGACAACAGAGCCTGCCTGGGAAAGCTGGGAAGCGCCCCCGCCCCCACCCCAGAGGAGCCTTTCCTCTAAGTGAGGTTTCCCACTGCTGGAGGCTGTAATTAGAGCAAATTTACTGCAAGGCCTGAGCAGGGCTGCCTTCCCGGGGGGAGGGGCGGGCGGATCCCATCCCCCAGCCGGCCTGGGGCTGCTCTCCTCCCCGGCGAGCACATCACCGCCTGGTGCCACTTTTCCCCCCCATCTTCCCGCTGGGTGTTGCCTTCCAGAGGCGCATCTGCACCACTCCGCAGGTCAGGCCGAGCAGGGTTAAAAAATACACTTCAATCCCCTCCGTGTAAGCCCCAGTGTAAACCTGTCCCACTGACCCATCCCTCCTCTCTAATACCACTGCCTTAATCCGATTATGAAACTGGACGTGCAAGTGCTCAGGGGAGGCGGCAGCAGTCTCCGGCCAGCAGCTGCCCTGGCCTTCCTCCTCCTCCTCCTCCATGCGAGACAGCCGCTCCCCGAGCAGCAAGCAAGCCCCTGCGCCCCCAACTCCGTGGAAGGATTACTCCATTGCCTCATCCCTGGGAAGCACCTGCATCGCCTCCTTCTCCAGAACAGACCACCAGTTTGGGCAGAGCATTGTTCATATCCCAGCGCAGGCAGCCACAGACTTCGCTCATGGAGAGCCTGCAGCCCCAGTCAGGGAAGGGACAGGGCTCCAAGCTCAGCTCCCCCAGGACAACGCAGGACATCCAGCTCCTCCTCAGTGCCACAAGGATGGAAGGAGCCCTCACTAACATTTCCAGTGCCATCATAAGCAGACAGAGATCATCTTTGATGCCCTTGGGCTTGTCCAACACGTCCACCCCACAAGAGCAAGAGGTGACAACAGACAACCTGGCTCTCACTTCTGCGCTCTTCCCATCCCAGCTCAGCCTCCCTCGGCCAAGTCAACAAATACCTGAGAAACGCACCAGGCATCCAGTCGGAGCCACAGGGGATGTAAGACTTCACACAGACCCGAAGCAATTCCTCAGCAGCTTCCCAAGACACAGCCAAGGAGCTAGGGGCTGACAACAGTTCATCATGCTGCCATTCCCCATCACCACTCCCTCCTGCCCTTGCACCATTTCCCCTTACGGTGCCAGCACAACTGTGACATGCTGGGGGGAAACCTGGTGTGGCTTAAAAATGTTTCAAGAGGCTTTACTGTCTGGTTTTGTTCATTTTTTAAGTCAGATCCATTCCTCCATCCAGTTTGCAGAAAGGCTGGGCACATAGCTGTCCTCCTGCCCAGCAAACGCTGGGAGAAAGCTGTGTCAACAGCACTCTGCAGCAATGCCATTCCCAAAGACTTCAACACAGGTAGCTGGAGCCCACAAACCCATCACGATGAGAGATGGGCACAAGAAACCAGTGGGGATGAGCACAGCCCAGCTGCTGACTTACTCTGTCTGACCAGTCCCAGAAACAACCTCTTCTTTGCAGAGCCTGGAAAGCGGGAACAGCTGCAAGCGGCAGAGCCCAGCACACGTCCACACACAAAACCACCTCGCAGCAACATGCTAGACGACGGCTGTGGCACTCCCACAGTGCTCAAGCACTTGGGAGCTGACAGAAGTACAACCGCTTCCTCCCAAACTGCACTCCTTATGCCGAGAGGAGAGCTGCAGCCTTCCTCCATCCTGAGAGCAGGTGTCTACCCAGCACCCCAAAACATCTTGTGAAAGTGTATTTACAATAACATACTTTATTTGAAAGCTGTTTCCTGCCATGAGCTACATCTAAGATAGATAGATAGATCTATCCCCATCCCTGGAGGTGTTCAAGGCCAGGCTGGTTGGGGCTTTGAGCAACCTGGTCTAGTGGGAGGTGTCCCTGCCCACGGCAGGGGGGTGGAACGAGATGATCTTTAAGGTCCCTTCCAACCCAAACCATTCTATGATAGATATGTATGTATATATACACATAATATGGGAAACAGTCCCACCCCTCTCAACTCTAGGGCCCAAACTCTGTGTGTAAGCTACAAGTGGTGTTTTTTATTGCTAACAAAACCTATACACGAGCATCTTCTCATCTCCTTCCAAAGCAACAGGTGAGATGAGTTGGGTGGTCTCAGAAAGCACAAGTAAGATAGAGCAGGGCCCTGCAACCCTGGGCAGGCAGGGGGGTGCAGAGGCAGCGCTGGAGCCCTGAAAGGCCATCGGGACGGGCTGCAGAGTGAATTGCGCTGTGGAGCTGGGAGAAGGGCCTCACCTGTATCCACAGGCAGCGGCCATTTCCAGCATCCGGCTTCATGCCAGATCCCTCTTTCCACCACATTCCCCTGCTCCGGAGCTAGCCGAGGGGATGGAGAACCGCCTGCCTCACCTCACAGACCTCCCTGAGGCCCAGCACTCCCTGAACACCCCTTTTCCCCACAAAACACTGACCGCTGAGGTACCACAGCCGCCTCCCCCCAACAGCGGGGACCAAGCCCGACCCGCACCGACCCCACAACCACAATCAGCCGTGAGTGGCGACCAGCTATTGTGGCGACAAACCGATATCCACCCGCCGCCCGCCCCCCCCCCCCCCCCCCCCGCCGACTCTTGGGCCTTTCCCGGCTGGGCCGCGCCGGGCCCCAACAAAGGCGGCCGCCGGCGGGGCCGTCGCCATGGCAACGCGGCCGCCAATGGCAGCTGCCGCCCGGATTAGCGCCGTGCACAAAGCCGCCCCGCTGCGCCCGGCCCGCCAGTGGCGGCGCCCTCACACGCACCGCGGCCTGTGATGGTCCGCGGGAGGGCACCCGAAGGGGGCCGGAGGCCCCCTTCGGGTGCCCTCCCGCGGGCCATCACAGGCGAACCACCATCACGCACAAGTGGTTTCACCCCCCTCACCCCGCAAAGAGAAAGATCTGGCAGCGAGACCACCCCCTCCCGCACCCACTTTGTCCCCCCCTGCCCGGCCTTGCTTGTGGTGAGGGAGAGGCGCCATCTTGCCTCCCCCCCCACCCCGCGCCTTGCTCACTGAGGGGAGCTGTGAGGGATGGCAGGGAACATGGATGGTTTGAGTTCCAGGATGTCCAGACGATGGTTGTGAGGCGAAACGGGGCAGCTACCCGAGAAACGGATGGAGGAGAAACGTGTGGAAAATTGGGCTTAAGGGTTTCGGGAACGCCCCTAAATTCATTTTTAATAGGGTGCAGAAATAATCTGTGATCATAACTGTACTTTGACAAAGGGTTTTTTTTGCTGGGTGAATTGTCTTTCTCCCCATTCTCTCTCTTCCCCCACCCTTAAATAAATATTTGTTTCAATTCTTTAAACATAGTCAAAGAAGCAGATCACTCTACTAGAGGACTGTTTAGCTTAGTGGTCAAGGCTCCCTCCCAGGGAACAATTTAACTTGCTGGTCCAGGCTTCACTTATCCAGCATTTGAGGTTAGAAGTTCAAGGCTTGTTAATTTCGAGGGATGATGTCTCTCCCTGCCTTTAGCCACAAAGGTCAAAAACGTCAAGGAAAGAAGCAAGGGTCCCAACTGCAGTGACTATTGCTCTATAGGTGTACCCTTCCCAAGGGACCCCACTGCAGGAGGCAACTTCTCTGGTGGGTACTTGGCAGTTCAGGGGTAGGTACCACCCCCTGAGCCTTAAACCCAAGCTGTCCAGCATCACCTCCTCTCGGTTCTGTCTCCAGTGGCTCTCTCTAGCCTTGGAAAACCAAACGGGAGTGGAAGAAAGATCAAGGCTTTGGCCTAGAGGAGGTAACACATTCAGAAAGTGAAAAAAGGTTTGTCCCTGGGGAGGAGGCTCGTGTAATCCTCCATGGATTTGCCACTGCTGAGACCTCCTGCGGGCGGGCAGCACCTTCCCGAGAGGGGGAGACGGCTCCTTCTCAAACCAACACCTGGTTTTGATGAGAGCAGCTTGGTGGTGACAGGAAGGAAAAGTGACAGTCACAGGTTTCAGAGAGAGACTCTCCACCGAAGCAGCCCTCAGCCCAGCCAAAATATTCAGGTGCACAGATACGAGGCATTTCATACCAAAACAGATTGCAGTGCAATGCACCTGGCCTGGGCCAAAAGGCATGATTTTTTCAATGGCTTAGCCCCACTCCAGTATCTTTCAATCTTCCCAGGACAGTCATAGGTGTCTGCAAAGGAGGATGCCAATGACAGCCTCATGCAGATTAAAAAAATAATAATATTTCCAACACAAGTCTGATGAGAAATGCTGGATGCACTTCCACATGGGAAAACCTTGAAGAAAGTTGTAAATATTCAAGCAAAGGCTTTGCAGAAATAGGCATCTTCCACCTGAACAGCAACTAAAGATGGCTCAAGCTGGTCCTAGAGGGAACCATGGCAACATAGTTGTAGAAAAATCAGGCAGGAGAGTAATAGCTGCCAAGTCGGCTTCAACACAGGGAATGGAAACCAAAACCACCTAGAAATGACTTGGCCATCCTGTCAAGAGAGGGCATCAGCAGCCCTGCGAGGTTCTCTCGGCTGCTCAAACAAGACACACTGATTCTGGGAGGAGGACGCACGACCCAGAGCCCAGCTCCAGGGAGCAGGCGTGCTGTGCCTGCGCAGCGCCAGGAGGACCCTTCTTGCCCTGCTCTCCAGAGCCCTTCTCAAAACTCTGGGAACAAGAGTGCGCTCCATGCTACAGGTGAGCGGGACAGCCTGTCCAGGTGTTCCTGCCCGCTCTCGCACCACACCACGGGCACCTGGCAAATATCAAATGCACCACTGAAGACCTGAATGACCATTACTGCTACAGCATTTTTGGCTATCTGCCTACCAGATGCGGAGCACAGAGAACCCTTTGTTCCAGTGGCATTGTCACCAAAAGCCAAACTGCCTACTGCCACAAGAGAGGTGATCAGATTCCCCTTCTCCTCCCCTCCCCATCTGTTCATTGCAACCATGTTACACGTGAGAATTTGCATAATTTGCCCTCTGATCTGTGCAAGAAAATCCAAAATCCAGTTTGGAAATCCACAGCAGGTTGACAAGTAGCTTTGATCCCTGAAATTTCCAGAGAGCGGAAGATTAAGGATTAATTAATTAACATTCTCCCAATGCAAAGTAAAGGAAATCATGCCCACCATAAGCACAGGAACAAGTCTTCCTTTAGAGAAATTTCCCACTAGTATCTAAAGGTTCTCCAATTAGTCAGCAGGGAAAACTCATTTCATATACCCAAGTTAACCACTCCATTTTTCTGGCAGGTGCACATGAATATGCATTGGTGACAGACACACAAACCCTCATCAAATCCAGCGTCTCAGATACGGTGGTTTTCTCTTGGTCGGGACAGTACTAGAGTTGCTGCCCGAGCAAGATCTCAGAACCTGTCTCAGGCAAACAGTCCAGAATTTGGACTGAGTATTAGATGGCAGCCTAAAGGTCAGAGTCGTCCTCGGACCTCAGCAGATCTTTTTTCTTGTTTGCTTCCAGGATATTTTTAGAGAGCAGATCTCTCTCTCTCGGCACAATCTGCCTCACAGAGAGGCTGAGCTTTCGTGACCGACTCATCCACATACGCAGATCACCTGGAGGCCCAGGGAGAGATGCAGACTGTTTTTAAAGCACTTTTCAAGCACCCTTGGAGCCACAACTGATTAGTGAGTCATGCAAAGACGTCATTGTGAATACATTTCTTGCAATTCTGCTTCACGAAATGCAAAAGCACACAAGAAAACCATGAGTTCAAACACCTGAATTGGGTCCAGGCCCCCATTTCTTCCAGTACCTCTGCATTTCTAGGTTCTGAAGGGACCAACTTCTCTCCTAATGACAAATAAAAGACTGTCTGCACCAAGTTAGAGCAGAGGTCCACCTTGCCCAATGTCCCCCAAGATACCAACCAACAACAGACACCTGTGGAAGAACATAAAGACAAGGCAAGGATATTATGATAGGCCCCAGAATACCCCATCATCTTCCATCCGTTTGTGATTCAGGGATTTCCTGAACTCAAAGGAGTGCCTGTGTATTTAAAAGGCCTTCCATGAATTTGTCCCATCATTTTGGAGCCTATGCAAATTTTAGCAACAACATCCTGGGGCAAAGATTTCACAGCTTAGATAAGCTCCATGACAAAAAGACCTTATTTGTTCCGAGCTTCCTATCTTGCAATTTATTTGACTTTCTCTACCACAAAACCTCATTAGACCAACCCTTGAAAAAGAAAGATGAGCTGAGGTTTTTCAGTTATGATTTGAAACGAATAACCTTGCTTACAAGATCAGAGACCAAACGGTCCAAAGAAATTACTCTGATGGACAACCCCTTTTCCCCCCTAAAAATAATACAGAACAACAGGTTCCCACAGATTGAAGTGGAAAAGGAGGAAGCTGGGACTCAAGCTCCTCTGAGGCATCCTCATACATGTCGAACTAGACAGAGGACTAGCTATGCCTGAGGTGGTAGGTGCAAGGTATCTTCCTCCTCTCTTTCTGTTTCAGGTTTCAGTGAGGGTGGTAGCCTGAATATAGAGAGGCTGTTGAAATACTTCCTTGTGAGTCTAAAGATCGCCAAGACCAACCAACTTAAGCCAAGACACTTGGCTACAGATACCGTGAATGCAATTCTTTCCAGGACTTCTGTCCTACAGTTGAAAAAATAATCTCCTTTAGAAAGCATGTCCATGGCCTTAGCTTGCATCTCGGAGAGATTCGAGTTTTGGAGCCAGAAGTGTTTCCTAGAGGATCCTGCTATGTTCAAAGCCTGAGCAGCTGCACCTGACAAACCATAGCCAGCTTGAGAGCACTTCTCAGTCTCCCTCACTGTACTAAAAAAAACCCTTTGTATTTTATTCCTCAGGAAAACAGCAGCCCACGTTTTTCATTCACAGTTTTGGAAGGAAAAAAAAAATAAAGTGATCCTTCTTTGAAGCAGAGAAACTCACACTGTACTTGGGATCCTCTTTGAAGCTTCACCTTTTGTGCCTGTTAAAACCAAGTATTTTGATATGAAGAACTGGGGTGCCAGCCTTTCCCTTTCTTCCTTTATCCCTGAGTAATACTCATGGATTTCCTCCTTACACATTTTCATTTTTCTTTGCCACTTCCATTTTACAAAGCTGACAGAAGGTTTTTGGACACAGAAAGGAAAGAAAACAAAACAAACAAAAAATAGGAGAGTAAGCAGAAATGCCAAAATGGAAAAATCAGACCTAGGAATTTTGTTTTATGAAATGGGAAACCTTTTCATCTCCAGCCCAACCAAGATTCTGTTTTTTTCCTGCTAATGGACACACGAGGTATGTTGTTTCTGACCCAAGATGCACCAATGCCAGCTACCTTTATAGACTTGCAAACTGCAGTTCACAGATTTGGACTGGAGAGAACATTATGATAATCTAATTTGACCTCTTCTGTACTGCAGGCCGTAGCACTTCCTCTCATAATTCCTACAGCATGTGCATGCTTTCTGTCTATACTAAAATGTACTTTTCAGAAAGCATCTATCCTAATTTAAAGGCCTTAAGTGGTGGCAAATCTAACACACGCTCAGGCTTGCAGCCCAATGGTTACCTAGAAGATAACCTTCATGCAAAACCCATTCGGCAGCCTGTACTCCCTTGTCCTCAGGAGCAGAGGATGATCTCTCCCTGAAGATGAGATCCAAACTGAGTTTGTCACTGGATTCTCGAAGATCGACTAAAACTCACCCCCCGGGAACCTGGTACCTTAATCTTGAGGAATCAAGGCAGGATGACCTGTGCTCCCCTCTCTCGCCTCTCTAGATGCTAAGCGTTCTCATGCCTTCCTGGACAGGCAGGAGGAAAGAGGAGTGATTTTTCTTCTCCTGCCAGATCCTAGAAAACTTGTGGGGCTGCTTGGAAGAAGAGGGAACGCAGACAAAGCTATTTCCTCAGAGGGTAAGTCCTTAAAAATTCCTTTTCAGACAGTCCCAGTCCGTTCCAGAAGAAGTACTGGCCCAAAAGACTTAGAAAAGATTTCTTCAGAGAGCCTTTCCAAGATGAGGATAACACAAATGAAACTTTACCACCTCTCACTTGAAGATGCCGTAAATTGAGGAGATGGAAGACCATAGAGTCCGGTGCCAAGAGTACCTCTGAAGAAGGGATCCTAGGAGACCTCTGAAAGCTAGGAGGCCCCAGAGTATCATAAACAAACACCCAAAGAGCCTGTGTACCAAAATCATGTTCTCCATGAGTCACATCTAAAATTGAAGGCAAACAGGCTTTTCTTAACCCTAGAAACCACAGAGCGGCACATTCAGAGCTCAGAACCCCGGAGCTGATGGCCACAGCCAAGGAGGCTTTCCTCCAAAGCACACTTTCCCACTGATCCTGCACATCAGCTACACGGAGCTACCGACTGGAGACAACTTCTCAGGAAAGAGTTCTCCTGGCCTTTGGTGAATTACTTGAGGCTTAGCCTGGAGGATGGTTACAGGCCATGAGAGATGCTTTACACAAGAGCTCTGAGGAGCATCTCCTCAGCTGAAATGGCCAGACAAGTCAGAAAACTGCCCCCAAAACAGAATCAATCTGACCAGCCCTGACCTCTCCCCACAGAAACTCCCCAGAGCCAAGAGGCCAGCTGCATCAGCCTCATGAGGAACCGGAGTGCCGGATGTTGTCCGGGATGCTGGTGCTTCAGAAATGAATCGCACCAAGCTATGCAGAACTCTCCCTGCTGTCCAGTCCCAAGAAAACAATCTGACGCAACCAGTTCTTGCCAGCCTCCTGACGTCAGGACACCTTTCAGCACATGACCAGTAAACAAGAGGAACATAACAGCATAACACCCCAAAGAACTGGAGAGTACTCCTCAAACTAGAGAAACTGTAGCTGCTTGTAAACACAGCACTACATGACATGCTTCTGCTTCAAATTAACAGAGGTACAGTTAAGGTTAAAAGGGGATTATGCCCAAGACATTTTGTTTTCCTACCAAACACATCCATCAGCAGTGCAAAGCACACGCAACACAAACTAACAACCTTCAGACACATGGACAACACAACCTTTAGTGGCGACACCTTCAGTGACACCATATAAAAGCTCTCAAGGACACAACAGAGTTTGCTTATTTCTAATAGAAAATAAAACCACGCAGAGCTAACGACTCACAAACATGGGGACAGCTGACCACTTTTGCTATTGCCACTTTCTCTTAGGACTGAACAGAAATACAAAGGAGTCCCACTTTGCAGTCATGATAGCATCCCAGGACATGCAGATTTGACTTCAAAAGCTGAACAAAGATACTGAGCAAACACTTGTTCCAAGCCTTCTGCCCCAAAGTTTCCACAACATGGCAAAACTGGTTACAAAACTTCCCTTTGTTTCACCAATTAACGTGCCTTTATATAACATCATCCTTCTGCAGCATCTTTCGGAAGAAAATTAATATCAAAGCCTTAATCCCTCACACTCTGCGGTTCCCATGGTACCTTCTTCCCCATCCATGATGCTATCAGCAATGTCCTGGCCAGATTACCACCCAGCAAACCGTGTTCTGCCCCCACAGCCAGGCAAGAAAGTCCCAACAGCTACAGAATCCAACACCTCCTGCCCCAAACAGCAAACCCATGCACAACACCACCAAACAACAGTGAAACAGCCACAGTGACCTGCCCCAGAGGTGACCACATTCAGCATTTGGGTACGATGATCCCCTTCAATTCCTAATCCCATTAAAAATCTTGGGATCCTTCAGTCTAATACTACTGAGATTCCTCTTGGGGATGCTCACAGCCTCCTGATAGGGAACCAACTGAGCCACCTTCTATCCTCCGATTCAGTCCTGACTCACAGTTTGCACCTCTGGCTGTCGTGGACCACAGCACAAGTGACTTCAGTCCACAGAGCAAACCCTTCCCTGTGCCACCAGCTAGCACAGAAGAGCCAGACCACCACAAGGGACAGCCGTAGTGCCAAATTTTCCTCAAACGTCCAAAACTAACATCGCCACTTGCCCAAGATTCAGCAGGAGAAGCTTCAGGACCAAAAGGCTTATTTTTAATAAAGGATGACCAAAATATCAATCACAAGGCTTCGAGTTAGGAATAGGCCAAAATCACAGGTTTGATGCTGCAGTCACTCTGTTAGGAGTGTCTACAAACACTCCTCCATCATTCCAACAATGCAGCTGCAAATCTGTGGGCCACAAAAGGCCTCTGGAAAGGGAAAAACTGGAAAACCATTTCCCTTAGCTCAGGTCCTACCAACTCCAGGAACAAGCACAAGCGCTTTGCTTCAAATCAGCACAAGACAGGAGTCACTAGCTATAGCCCCTACAAAGACATTTCAGCCACCCAGTGTCTGTAACTGACCTTCAATCTACTCAACCCCGTGCAAAAGACTCGCAAGCTCCTAATCCCACCTCCACAGAAGTTCCAAAATCTCCTTTTTGCCCCAGAGGCAACAGCTTTGATCCAACACCACGCAAGAGACTTACCTTCCCAAACTGCTCGAAATATTGTTTCACATCCTCCACAGTAGTGTTCACAGACAGACCACCCACAAATATCTTCTTCGTTCGGGTCACCATCTGGAAAAGGGAAGGACAGGAATTCACCGAACAAACCCAGAGCGAGCAGAGAACGAGACTCAAAAGGCCACTAACTGCCCTCCGCTGCCGGGAAGCGCCTGCCCCTTCGCTGCAGCTGAGCTTCCACCTTCTCAAGGCCCCCCGGCCAAATGTGGCCAGCAGGTCTATCCCACACTGGACACTCTCGCCCTCACACCGCCCCATCATGGTTGCCAGCGCCCAGCCACCACATCCTCCTCAGACAGCACGTTACCAGCCTCTCCCCTCGCCAACCTGCTGCTGCTCTCTTGGCACCTTCACGCTGCCCTGAAGACATGGGGCATGGCTGTCCCCTCCCCGGCCCTCCAGCTCTTCCTGCAGCCCTGCCACTTTGCACAGCCGGCCTCCCCCAGGCTCCCCCGGAGCAGAACGACGGGCAGGAGGCCTGCCAGTGCAGGTAAGCTGCCCAGGCTTCACCCTCCGAGCTCACAAATTGCATAGCATCCAGTCGTGCATGGAATAAGCCTCGTTTCACACCCATTCCCCAGTCACTTAAACGGAGCCTAGTCGACTCCCAGTTAAATCTCTTTTGCCTTTGCAAGAAGGCAAAGAGAAGATCCCTCTGCCACTTGTCACTCGTGCAGCTGGGACAAGGAAGAAAACTAGCTACCCTGAGAGGGGCCATTGCTACCAGGCTGAGGCACACCGACATCCTTTGAACCGGCTCTCCAGCTGCATCCTCCCCTTAGCTGCTTGGCTACACCCCTGCTCTCAGAGGAACACATGGTCCTAATTACCCCAAGGAGCACAGGGCTAATCCGCAGCAATTCCCTGGCTTGGAGAGCAGCCCGTTCTAACACTAAAGCACCTTCTGTCACCAAACTGCTTAATGGAATTAACCCAATTCCTACCATGTGCTTCCTGGCTCCGGTTACTCAGGATACCTGCTCACCAATTGTTCTCACTGCCTGATCCCCCTTACTTCCCTCCCGGCACCAGTCTCCTCTTCCCCCTCTGCTTCTTGACACTGCTTCTCCCCAGCTCTTTCTCCTGTGACCGCACTTGGAATAGAGACTCTAAACTTTAAAACTCCCATCCAAGAGCAAAGTTAAAGGGAGACCCAAAGTCTAAAGGCAGCCTCCAGCCTGCTGCTGGCTCCTCAGTTAAAAGTTTCTAGCTGCACGCCTAGAAAAAGTTCCTGCAACTGCGCATTTTGATGCCAGAGCCTCTTGTAGATAAGGTCCAACACCAAACTCCTGCCTTTTCCAGTGCTGAAGCACACAAGGGCATTTCACAAGGTGAAATCCTTCTCCCCCTCCCTGCCATACACCTATTCACACGCACGCATGTGCACACAACGCTCTTTCCACCCGTATCACACTGCAGCGTGGAGCTGTTCTCTGCCTCCTAAAGCCTGAAACTTCCAGACACCACCTGCACCCTCGGAAGGACTAAGTTCACCCTGGGCAGCATTTATTTCACCAGCTCTAACTAGTGCATCCTAAAGTACAACCAAGGGGCCTCCTGGTTCCTGGAGTGCCACACACCCCCCCGGCGGTGAGCCCGACAGGAGTGCGCCGCAGCGCAGCACGTCACGCTGGCCACGCAGCACAGCAGCTCCTGCTCCAGGTGAGTCCGGAGCAAACCCCAGGGAGCGACTGTGTGCAGTGGCAACCTCACACAGAGGAACAAGACTCACCACCACAAATTTCACTCTCTGGAGCGGCAAAGGCCACCTGCGGTACTTACCTTGGGCTGTGCTCGGCGGGGGAATGCTACCTTCGGGTCAATCTGAAAGAGATGTGGGGAAGAACAGGTGAAGACGCTTTTGCTGCCTATTTACAGATGCAGGGTTTCCTCCATGCACACGGCTGTCTCTGCCCACGTGGCACCTTGCTAAAAACCCAAAGAATCTACCTGAGGTACATAAAACGAAGCTGGCTGCAGACATCTTCCCCTCTCAGTAAGGTGCAATCCAGGGAGACTACAAGTCCCAGCATGCAGCGGTCCGTCGCCGGCTGAGCGCTGGCCAGACGCACCCGAGAGCCCATCACATGCTGGGATTAACAGGCTGGGCTGCACCCTCCCGCTCGGCCTGCCCCTGGGTGCCCTGCATCACCAGCCTCACATGAAAAGTGCTTTCTTTCGCCTTTTTGCTTTCCCCTTCCACACTGCCTACAAGTACAGGGCTCACCTGGGTAGTAAAACAGGACAGAAAAGAGGCAGCACACAAAAAGCCAAAGATTTCATCCCACAAAGCACAGGGTGAAAAAATAAAAGAGCAGACAGGACGGCACAAATTAAAGCGGGGAGCCCAAAGCCCTGCAGGCTGCAGAGGCTGTGGCCGCAGGGCAGCATGTTGCCCCTCTCCCCAGGCTGCGCTGCACACAATGATGCAAAGCCCCCCCTCTGCAGGCTGAGCCCTCTATTGTGCCTGTTCAGCTCCTCTATAAACCTGCCGCTGGCCGGAGCTGCCATCCCCACGCCGCCATCCAGGTGCCGCGCGTTCTGCTGGGCTCAGCACGGACGAGCGCGTGCCTGCATTGGCCTTACACCACCACAAAAGCCGGGACAGCACTAATGCAGCTGCAAGCCAAACACCCACGAAGCCTCCACTCCTCCTCAGCTGCCACCTCTTTCTTTATAGCCTATTTTTACAGCAACTCCTGTAAAGTTACATCACACCGGGGATGATCCAGACCTACAAATCAGCTTACAAAGACCTGTGGTAAAGGCAGGCTCGGCTCATCTGCGCACTTGGACAGGCTGCAGCTGGGAGGGCAGCCCGGAGCGTCGTCCCATCAGCCCAGCAGCTCAAACAGCCCAAAAGGAAGCTGTGTTTCTCCAGCTCCTCTCACTGCTTTGTTTCCAGCCTGGCCGTCCTCCTGTCCCACATCCTTTCACTTGTCACACAGCCCCGGAGCTCGGCCTCCTCGTGCCCTTCCACCAGCTTCTCTCCCTGCCTTCCCCACCTCCATCCTGACTCACAGCCTACAACATAAATAAACTCAGCACCTAAGTAAACAGAGGCAAAAGTGAAGAGCACAAATAAACTCAAAAATAAACCTCCCTCCCTGAGCTCCAAGCGCCGGCAGATTAGCATACCCTCCAGTGCCTCCCTGGGGCATCTGAACCGTCCCTCCCCTCCCGGCACACACACACACACACCCCCCACAGCTTCCTGGCTAGTGCAGACACCCACAGCAAATTCTGAGGACAGGGGACGGCAGGAGACCAGGAGGTTGATGGCAGATAATAAGCAAAAACAATAATCTACTGTCTTTTACTTCTCAGCCAGTGTCATTCAGCTCCTGCCAAGAAGATGCTTTCATACTCAGCAATGCTAAGCTCGGCCTCATTTTCTCATTACCCTGAGTGTGATCAACTGGGCAGAGATAACGCGTCCTCCTGGCTGGAGGGAGCAGGCAGTCATTTCACAAATTCTTCTGCACAACCAGCTATTGTTGCAGGTAGAGGGAGGCCGGGGCGACCGACTGCAGGGGCAGCCCTGGGAACACGCGGAGGGGAGCGAGTTCAGTGCCGGACTCAAGTTACTCGAACTGGACTGCTCCTCGGTGGCTGGAGTCTTTCTAATTAAAGCAAAAGTACTGGTGCCTTATTCCCTCATTTCTGGTGTTAAAACAAATAGCCCTGGAGGAGTTGTGTTTCAGTGTCACCCACTGACGTAATGGATCCTTTTTACAAACCTAGATAGAAATCTGCTAAGAGTAAGAGCATTCAGAACTGCTCAGATTGTATCCAAAAAAACAAAACCCCAGGATCACGCTGTGGCAAGGGGAAGTCACTTGAGCACAAACCGCTTCCACTTCACCCTGCAAAACTTTGGGGACAAGGAATCCCACTGACGTCGCAGGTGGACCGAGGTGGCCATCCAGGCTCCTCGGTAATGCTCTTCAGGCCACCTATGGCACCATTTAACAGCTCAGGTCACGTAACTCCTGTGTTCACCTGGCTGGTATCGGTGCCCCAAAGCAGGCTGAGGACAGGGAAGGACCCGTGAGACCTCAGGACTGGGTTTGTTTGTCCATCGCACTTTCGCAGCTACCTTCGCTCCATTGCTCTGCGCTGCCCCAGAGCCACAGATCGCTCCCTCCGCCACAAAAGACAAACCCAGCAAAAACTCAGTAACGGCAACAAAGAAACGACCCAGCACCGACAAGCCCGCTCCTCAAGGCACGGGCCAGCTACAGCTTTACAAAGTCACGCAAATCTTTTACCTTGAGACTGCAAAGCCAATTCTCATATCAAGCATTTCCATAAATAACCCCATAGGCTGCTGCTATCTAGCTTACAAACAAAGAGGGGTCTGAAAAGCACAAGGTTTCCCCGGAGAATCGGGCCAACAGCACTCATTAGGGTAGGAAGAATCGGAAAACAATGAAGCAACAAGTTGGGCAGACACTGTCTATCAAGAGCTGCTTGCCAGGAGACACCAAGCCTGGACAGAAGGCCGTCCTTCCAGGACACCGGGACTTTTCCTGCAAAGTTTCATAAAACCTTAAATTAGGATTCAGATGAGTTTGTGTCATTTAACCCATGACTCACAGCAGAGCCTTTCAGCTCAGCAGGGAAAAGCCATACGGAGGCTCCATGCAGTACCACAAGACCAACCTCTCACAAGGCAAAACACCCCAAAACATCTGACCCAGCTGAAAACCATGCTAAATAAGAAAATAAAAGGAAGGGGAGAGAGGATCAAAGTTCCTAACAAAGGAAGGGCCCTGGCGAAACTGCCCCCATTCTCTCTGTCGCGCCGGCGGGGCCAGCGGAGCAGATGCAGCCGGGAATTTCAATGGCCGGCCGGTCCCCATGCGCCCTGCGCCACGAGGCCCTTCTGTTCTCCTGCAGCGCCTGCCCGGCCGCCCCTGCCCTGCCCGTCCCTCCCTCCCACCCTCCTGGGCCGCACGGTGGGCAGCAGCGGCCATTCGGGGAGAAGAATGGAGACCGCGGGGGTTTCGGCTCACTCCTATCCCTGAAACACTTTCGGGATTAGCACTACAACAGACATCCATCACTTGCCTTTCCAAGAGGGGTCTATGCCAGCCCGCAGACTCATGACGGGACTAGCTGAGCAGACACCGTGTTTACACAGGCTAGTTAAAAAAAAAAAAAAAAAAAAGAAAGAGGGAAAAAAAAAAAAGAAAGCCCTGGGCCCTCCTCAAAAGACTTTACCAAAACCCTCCCCCAAAGCAAAACTCACTTTACATCACTCCTGAAAGGAGGAGGGCTGGGAGTCCTGGGGACCCAGCCTTGGCCAGGAAGGCTGGGGTAGGTTTAAGCGGGAGCTCCCGTGGGGAGGAAGGACCTGTGCACATCAAAGGGAGCGATCCAGGCAGTTAAACAGGAACAGACATAAATCTCGCTGCAACTCACGCCGTAAACCCTAAGAAAGGGGGTCTCGCTCTCCCGCCCTCTCCCTTCTGCCAAGATAAAGGCTGGGACGCCCGAGCCACGCGCTGGAAGAAATAAAAGTTGCGCATTTAGATTCCTCGGCAGCCCATGCCCGGAGCCAGAATGTCTCCCCTCACCATGCCACCCCCTCGCAGCCCCTGATGCTCCCCCATCCCTACCCTCACCTTCACCCCGGGGGCAGCAATAAGAAAAAGGAATTCAGGGGAAGGCAAGTCACTAAAACTAAAGAGAAGGGACCTCCCACTCAGACACCTCACCCCCACCCCCCGAAACAGCCTGCACATCTCCCGAGCGCCGCAGATTTGCAAGGCAGGACCGGGCATGATACGCCACCGACCCAGGGAGCCACGTAAATCTTTCTGCTGGCCCAGCTGGGGCTCCTAATCAGCCCCCGCTTGCAGAGCAAGGGCCAGACCTGCAGCCGCTCTGAGAGGCCAGTGGTGGCCCACATGGGCGGGCGCTGGCCATGCCTGGAGACAATAAAGTCTTGAACCTCCATGACCGTTACAAAAACTTCGCCAGGGGAAACCACGGGAGAGTCTCTGGGGCACGCAGCACGAAGGCTCTCTGCCGAGGGGGGGCCATGGGCCACCATGGCTGGGGGAAGCAGGGCCTGGGCGGTGGGGACGGCACCCCTGGGGAGGGAGCGGTGCTGGGCAGCACTCGGGGCGCGCGGGCGGCTCCCCTCTCCCCAGACGCATCGGTTTCCTGGTGCAAACCCTCGCGCCAAAGGCGCTCAGGTGTCCCGGCTCCGAGAGGGCCACGGTGGCTCCTCGGAGGGGCCTTACGACCAATGGGCAGGAGGAAAACCGTCACCGGGGTCTGCAGACCCACGCCAAGGACATCGGCCCATGGTGCACGGTAAGCCTGGTGCTCGGGCAGCAGCCAGGCTACCCGCCGGTGAGCGGGTCAGAGAAGGGGCCGATCGATCCGTATCGGGAATCGATAGTTTACAACCTCTAACTGGAAATCGAACACCACAAATCGAGGGCTGCTCCCAGCACAGCCGCTCCGCCGGCAAATGCACCCCTGAGATGAGGAGAAGTCATCTCACCGTCTTGGAGTCCAGTTCATGTCTGGATTGGGCCAGGACCTTGTCGACGCCAGCCTGGTCCATGAACGTGACGAACCCGAAGCCCCTGAGCCCCGCAGCCCGGGCAGGAGAGGGGATGCGGAGAGAAGAGAGAAAGTTGGTTAAAGTGGCGGCCGGGCCGCGGCGGGGGCGAAGGGAGGCGCGGGCCCGGCCTCTCACCTGGATCTCTTTGTCAGCGGGTCCCGCATCACCAGGCACTCCTTCACCTCGCCGAACTGGCTGAAGTACTCCCGCAAGCCCTCTGCAAGCACAGCGCCCACCGTTGGGTGTCCTCGGCCCGGCCCCCCCCTCACACACCCCGGCCGGGCCCGGCCCCGGCCCCCCCGCCACCCCCGGCCCCGGCCCCGGCGGCAGGTGCGGGGCGGCCGCGGCGCTCACCTTGCGTGGTCTGCCAGCTCAGTCCCCCGATGAACATTTTGCTGCGGGAGGAAGGGGAAGAGCCGTGAGCGGGGCCGCGACGGGGGGACGCGGCGCCCCGCGGGGGTGGCGGCGGCGGCGGGGCCGGGCGGGGAGGGGAGGGCGCGGATCGGCCATGTTGGCAGCGGCACCGCCGCCGCCGCGCCTGCCCGGGCCGGGCGGCCGGGGCTGAGGGGAGGGGGGCGGCTGGGACGGGGGCCACGGCCGGGACCGGTTGGGGAGAGGGGGGTTGGGGGCGGCAGAGACGGCCGCCGCGGCGGTACCAGGGGTCGTGCGGGGAGTCCGGGGAGGCGAGGCCGGGCTGGCTGCCGTCTGTCTCCATTCGGACCTCTTCTCCCTGCGAGGAGCGGCACCGCACTCCCGGGGCAGATGAGCGCTGGAAAAGGGGCCGGACGGACAGGCCATGCTGCCCCCTCCCCCGACCCCTCTCCGCCGGGCGGGGAGGGAGCGAGGGAGGAGGGCCCGGCGGGCACAACCTGCCCGGCTCCTCCCACCCCCGCCGGCCCGCCGGCCGCCCTGCGCATAAAACCCGCCGGCGGCGCCGGGGCCGAGCACCGGGAGCCGCGCCCGCACCGCGCCGGGGGAGCGCGCTCGGCACCAGGCGCGGCGGGAGCAGCCCTGGAGCTCCGCCGCCGCCGCCGCCGCCGCCGCTGCTGCTTTGTCCCCGGCCGCGCCGCCCGCACCTGCCCCAGGGCAGCGGACAAAGGGCGGCAGAGCCAGGCCCGATCCGGAGTGCTCGGGCTCGCCGCGGCGGACCCCGGAGACCCCCGGCCCTCCCTCCCCGGTGTCCCACCGGCACCGGGAGGGCCCAGGACCGGCCCCTGCCGCGGCCGCTTCTAGGGCGGGAGCGGGGCTGCCCTCGCCCCGGTAGCCGAGCCTGGCGGCGGGAGCCCCGGCGCCCGCACCCGAGGCGCCTTGGCTCCTTCCCTGAGCCCTGGTACCTCTGTGCCCCCCGGCAGCCCGCGGGGGTCAGAGGCTGGCCAGCCTCGGCGGTGCCTGCCCTGCACGGCAGTGTGCGGGCTGCACCAGCCAGTGGGCCCCGAGCAAAGCTGCTGCCAGGCACCGGTGGCTGAGCCCCCGGTACCCACCGCCCTGCCCGGCCGGCTTGTCACCCCTGGGGCACCAGGGAGGGCAGCCGGGCTGGGCCCCGAGTCACTGCGCTGGGTCCGGCTTGCTCAGGTTGACAGACAGAGTCGTGCCAAGCTCCAGCCTCTCCCCGCTGCCACACAAGTTCATCCACATGCTGATGGCTTCTGGAGCAGGTCTGTGCACTCTCCCCTCTTGGGCAACCCAGCCCGGGTGGCTGGAGCAGCTTGGCGAGGAGCAAATGAAATGCGGGTTGTCACCTCTAAAGCTGGAGTCAGAGTTGTAGTCTGTCTCCTGACTGTACCGTGCATCGCTCTGAGAAGGGGCACTTGTTTGCATCTGTGGCACATCAGTACAGAGCAGCACACAAAACCCCTGTTAGCGGCTGCTGCAAGCCCCTCTCATTGCAAGGGGGTGTCACAGGGACCCAGGCATGCGCCACTGCACTGCCAAGTACTCCCCACAGACAGCACTAGCTCCAGTCCTTCCAGCACAAGTCTCCTCCACACTCTCTCTTACTGCCTAGAGCAAGGTATTGACAGCTCTCAGCTCTGTGCCACCCTCATTTGACCTTTTTTCCCCTTCTCATAACTGCTTTTCCAGGTGCCAATACACCTCATCTCTCTCCTGGAGAGGAACCAGGACACCTTTGTTTTAAGAACACTTTGCAATAGTATCTTTCATTACATAGACTCATCCTGAGGCCCATGGCTGCAACTCCAAGCTAAATTCATCCTCTGCCCATTAGCTCTGCCAAACCACGCTTCACCCACTCCCTTTCCTGAGCCGGGTCAGTGACACTATCCCGTCTCCTGGCCCTGTACCCGGGCATGGCAACACACTCAACACCAGAAGCTTGGTAGCCACCCCTAGGAAATGAGCTACACAGTGTCCCAGCTGTGGCTGCGGAACAGCCCCAGCTCCCACTGCCACCAGTTCAGGCTGAGCTGCTTCTCCAGAATAACCCACTCATCATTCCACAGGGCTGAAGTCACCACTTTGGGTGGAGGTGCCCTGAGAGGCATCTGGGCTGGTGCAGAAGAGAAATATAAATAAGGATGCACAGAGGTGGTACCACAGCCGGCAGTGACAGGGAAGGGCTGTGCTGCCAGTGGGAGCAGCGGTGCTGAGGCAGCATCTCAGCCATCTCCCCTTGTACATCCCAAGAAACCTGGATGATAGCTGTGCTGTCAGAAAGCCACCGCAGCCGTGTGCCACGCTGCCCAAACTCACTGGCGCTGCACTGCCTTCTGGCACCTGCTCTCCGATTTGGATGGCAAATACTCCAAAGGGGACACTAACATTTTTAAGTCACCTGGCACAGCTTTTCATGCTCCATAATTGCCCAACCTAGGCACACAAGAGAATTAAACACAAGAACGAAAAAAAGAAACAAGAGCTCAGTGTCAGACACACTGAAGGATAACATCTCTTGGTTTACAACCAGTGCATTGCTGTAATTTTAAATGTGTGTTATTTATGAGACAGATAAAATAGAGCGCTCTGAGGGACACTGTTAAAATGCTCCATTGTATCTCTTGTTGCATTATGCTTATTGTTTTATTCTCTTTTTCTCCAGCAAAATAATATTGGAGAAGAGAGAACAGCATCAATGTGAGTTAACATCTGTGAACAACAGCAGGGAAAAAAAGTGAACCTTACAGGAGGATTTGGATGGAGGATGTGGTTGGACTTGCATCACTGTGACTGACACCGTACCATGTAACTTATTCCAAGGCCCTTTCCAAAACATGCACGCAATATTTTGTATTTTCACCTTAGGACCCCAAAGTGCTTTGTAAATATCAATTCATTTATCTCTGTAACGCACAAGACAGCCGCTCTTGAAAAATCTGTTGATTAGGGACAGTAGGAAGCTTTCCTCATGGAGAAGTAAATATATAAAACATTCCAGACCTTATGATTGGAAAGATGATCTGCCGAACATAAAATAATGCAGCATTGTATTCCTGGGGCTGCAGACAGACAGCTGTAGTGCCTCTGTGGCTGCTGCTGAGAGGTTGCCAAACACCAGCGAGATTAACAAAACTGCTCAGTTTTCTTGCTGCTATTCAGCGTCTCGTGTGCGGTAGAGTGACACTATCAAAATCATGTCCACTTCCTGCTGAGGAGGATGATTGGCAAAGCTCTGCCCAGCACCAGTGGCAGACACTGGAGTTATTCATGGTGAGAGGGAGGTTCCAAAGAGTGGAGGTTAGGGGAGGGGCAGGGCAGCAGCCACCTCTTTTCCTCCCTCATCATATAAGGCTTAAGGAGAGATTGTCTCTTGGAGACCTGTCTCTAGCCAGGAGGTTTTGGCAGTCGGGTGCTACGAGGAGTTTCGCTTTTCATTTAGTTTGGACAGCTGATAAACAAACTTGGACTGGAATTCAAATCATTTTTGTAATATTTGCGTTAGGATGCTGAACATGCAAACCTGGCCGATATTAACTGCAGCTCCGTGGGCAGCCTGGGGCAATGCCAGCCCCTGGCAGCGGCTGCCAGCGGTGCTCACGCCTGCTTTGGAAGGGATGCTGACCCTCTGGAAGGGCTGGTGACAAAACCTCCCTGCTAGCCCATGCAGGAGGCAGCCAGGGGTGTCTGCCACAAAGGGAACCCACTGCTCAGCCTGGCAGGAGCTGGCTTGGGGCAAGAGTCAGGCACACGCGGGGAGAAGAGCTACTTAGAGAAACTGAATTATTTAGACTCCACTTAGGTGAGCGGGAGGGACACAGAGTCAGCAACAGGAAGAGAGGAATGGCTGCAAAGGCACCAAGGATTTCTTTGCTTCACATAAGAAGCCTCACGGAGCAAGATTCACAATGGCAAAAACAGGCTACATGGTGCAGAGCACTGAAGAACAGGGTGGGAAAGTACAGAGGAGTGGAACAGGGCTGCATGCAAGACAGGAAAATAAAAGAGAAACGTAGGTGTGGGTGAGTAAAGAGCAGGAGAAAGGGGAGCATGAAGAGTGAATAAAGACAACTGGGATAACTGGAAGAAAAGAGTGAGGGAGGAGAGAGGAGGAGACCACCCCAATTACCACAAAACAGCAAGAGGGATTGAAGCCTCGGGAAAAGAAGGGAGAGAGGTCCGCACATGATAAAAAATAAAAGTAAGACACCAAGAGTACTTGTAGCATAGTGAATAGGGATTCAGCATAAAAAGGCAAAAAAAGGAGAGGTCTCTAAAGGACAGTAGGAGACTGCAGGATTCCACTCACGGTCCTGGAAATGATGGCTAAGGCAAAAAAATCAGAGCGCCCTTCCTGCTATTCTCCCCCTCTATGAGCTCTAAGAACTACTACGTGGTGTGTAGTCTCCATGATCCTGTCTAAAGTGTCCAGCAGACACAGGAGGAAACACTGACCGCTCAGCCCTAGCCCCAGAGCTGCTCTGCACACCCAGAGCCCCCAGCGCCACATCAGCCTGGCCCCGTGGAGGGGCCACCTCTCTGCAGCAGCCTGCGAAGGGTCCTGCTCTCCAAAGAGGAGCTGAAAACATTTCCACTTCCCCCCTTTTTTTTTTTCTCAAGACAACACTCCAGAGATTGCACATAAAGTGACAGAAAGCAAAAGCAGATTTGAAAAATGAGCCCTCTCTCCTCGAATGTGCCCTGAGCTCCACCTTCCCTCTAACCTCTTCGTTACCACTTGTCACAGACCTTCATCAGTCACCACTTTCTGCTCCATCCTTGCTCCGACCTAACCTCTCCCCAGTCCTCGCTCCAGCAACCCGTGTAAAGGAGAGCATCCGCTGTCCAGAGGCTCTTCCCCAGCCTGGAAGCGGGGCGCTGCCTCCTGCTCTGACCCTCCTTGCCGGGAAGCTCAGAGCTTCCCACCAGCTGATACACGTTAAAGGAGGAGCTGCTGCCCGAGCACTCACACACCATTCATGGTCGCACACACACACTTACTCTCGGGCGCACTTCCTCCTTCTTCAGGCTCAACCCTAGGTTTCCTGCAGCAGAATCTCAGATGTCAGGTTTCATAAAATAATTAATTTAATTGGAAGGTACAGCAGCAAGAACTGCCCGGGCTGGATGCCTGCAAAGAGAGAGACCCTGAACAAAGAAATCCCTGGGCAATTATACCCTTGTGATCTACACAGCCGCCCCCCACACACTGTCCACATGTCTTTTAGTCCAATGGTGATTTTTGGTCTGGGGTCTTCTAACACCTAATTGGATTCTTTTCCTGTATCCAGGCAGGCAGGCTCTTATCTTGTTGATTTGCAGTTTCAGCCAAGGGTTGAAGCCTCTGTATCTTCCAGTTTACATTCCTTGTGCACCTGCACTCGCTGACAAAACGTGGAGAACCGAAGAGTGCCAGACTTGGGAGAAACACTACCAAAACATCTGTGTGATATCAAGACACTTTCCCATACTAAAAGACTAAACACAGCACTGTACCTGTTACTAAGAAGAGTAACTCTATCACAGCCTAAAGGCTTCAGCAAATCTAGCTACTCCTGCTAAGTAAAGCTAAGCAAACAGCACAAATCACACCATATTATAATCCTAAATAATTTATTCTAATTAAAACTTACTTACTTATGCTAAACAATTAATATCCCTCAACAATACAGAGGGATCCATTTCCCCACCATCAGAGAAGAGAGATGAGGACAAATGCAAGAGAAATCCACCAGATGTGCTAGACTGTTTTAAAGAAGACATTGATTAAACTGTTCCTCATGCTCACTGCGGATAAGACAATTGGCTCAGTTGGCGCAGGAGGAGATAAAGGTTAGATATTAGGAGAAACTCAGCAACTATGAGGATGGCAGAAGATAGGAGAGGTCAGACAGGAAGGCCAAGGAATCCCCATCCATGAAGAAGATTTTTAAGAACAAATTAAGCAAACGTCGCTTTGGTGATCAGGTTCTATTTTGTCCTTGCCTGTTGCAGATGTGACCTCTTGGCACCGCTTTCAGTCCTCGGTTTCGACAGTTTCTTCATCATGTGAGGTGAAAGGACAGAAAGAGTTTGGGGTAAAGGAGGCAAAAGTGAGGGCTTGTCTAATAGAACAGGGAATTCTGAGTGTGTTCCAACACACAGACGGAGACTAGACAAGAGAGGAATAACACAGAGAAATGTATAGGCTGTGGTCCACGGGCACATGTCAGGGCAAGGAACAGTGCAGCACCAGGGCTGGGCTGCACCAAACACCACCAGGACTGGAGAAAAGCTCTGGGACAGAGTCAGGTCTGCAGGGGTAACAGAAGAAGGTCTGGGTCAGGTTTGAGAGCATCAACCAGTGCAATGGCTGCCAAGTATCTCAGAACGGGTTTCTATATTAACACTTTTTAAAAGTATTAAAGTTCTGTATTAAAAATAAAATTCTGTGTCCCAGTAGGAAACAAAACCAACCAACCAAACAAACAAAAAAAGGGAAAAAGAAAAAAGAAACCAAACACAACAGCACACTGGGCACAGCATTGTGAGTGTCTCCCTGCAGAGACACGGGGTGCCTTGCAGCCCAGCCTGCTGTGCCTCTGGTAACCAGCTTCTCGGGCAGGGCCCGGAGATGCCGCACTCTCGGTTGCTCTGCACATCCTCTGCAGGTCTGACGCGTGTGTTAATTATTCATCTGGGGCTGAAGTCAGCACCACGTCAAGGACCTCTAAAATCTGCCTTAAAGATAGCCAAGTCCAAGGGGACAGGGGAGCAAGGGGGGGACAGGGCTCAGGGGAAGGAGAACGGGATCCTCCACCAAGATGCTTGTGGGAGGCAGAAGATCTGGGTGCTGGCACTGTCCCAGAGCAGCGCCAGAACGAAGAAGCACTTACAGAAGCAAACAGAGAACTTCTGGCTCAACACACGAACAGGAGCTGAGCAAGCAGAAGTTGTTTCTTCATCCCCTCCCTTTCAGGACATAATCGATTTCCTACCTCTGCTATAACACTCACAGTGGCTTTTAACTCTCCCATTTCTTCAAGACTTATTTTCTAATCTAAGCTGATGAGACCTTTGCTCCACAAATCCCAACAGCACTTCTCAGAAGACAACTTTATAGCGTTCTAGTACTATGGTGGTGTAAAGTAGCTGGGGCCACACTGTTAAACTTAACAGCACAAAATTGACAAGGTTTACTGATTATTTGGAGGAACGAACAGAAAAGAGCATCTTTAAAATCCAGGGTGCGTGCTGGGGCTCCTGAGACAGGAAAGGTTCAGACCAAGGCAAGTGTAAGGACAGAAATACACGCTGTAAATCTCCTTAAGCAGCTCAGCCTGTCCTGGTTCCTCAAGGTTTTGCCAAGGTATTTTGTTTGTACTTGTCACATGACTTACATCAGGCATCACATCCTAATCAAGACAGACACCAGTGTCTTCCCAGGCAAAGCTCCCATCCTTGGATTGCAGGAGCGGCTTAGCTGCTTTGTACACATAACTCCTGCCTGAGCCTCCTCCCTGCTGGATGGGGGAGGCAGGCACGAGAGGCTGCGAGGGTCCACATGCACTTGTCATCTCTGGTCCTTCTGTTTGCTGTAGAACAGCCCATGGCGAAGCACAAACTCACCCAGTGGGTGTTGTACTTAGAAGAACTCCTGGTTTTCCACAGCAGTGCACCCAGAACAGACACTCTGGGGCCAGACGCAGTATCCTCCAGAGAGGGAGGGTGCCCCCCACCCCAGGACACAGCATCTTCACTTGGGCTTACAGGCTCCTGATCCTTTCAGGTGACGGAATGCAAAATGAGATGGCTGTTACTAAATACTCCAGTTGCAGCAACCTATGCCAGCTTTTAAATGTTGTGCTTTAAACTGGAAAAGGCTCAAAATCTGTTCTTTAGTCCCAAGACACAGCGATTGCCCCTGCCCACAGACCCAGCGAGCTGACCTCTAACTGAAGACAAGCTCTGAGTCTGCACTGCTCATAGTCTAGTGGGAAATACTTTGCTCCTGCTGCTACTTGTCCATTCTTGCCCTTGTATCTTTTGCTCACTTTTCACAGCCTCTAAGCATTTATCTTTTCACGCCTTTGCCTGCTCTGGATTTCCCTCAAGGCTGATTTTGCTACATCAGGGTCCTTATGCCATTTTCTTTTCTTTCTTTTCTTTTTTTTTTTTTTGTCCCAGACAGTACTTTCCCACCTACGGCCCATGCGGTTCCACAAGCTGAAGTAAACTGAGTCACTGACCCTTTTCCCACCAGGAGCAAGAAGTGATTCACAAACTGTGTTCCTCAGAGCTCCCAGCTGGCTGGTGGCCAAGCTGCCGCAATAGCTAAGGACCAGCTCCCACCAAAGTAGCTGTCCAAGACTTTCTTCAGCGCAAAGCTGGGACACAAGCAGCATGGAGATCCTTTGTCAAAAACAGGGGGGATCAGAGAGGCAGCAAGAAACCTCTTCTCTCACAGTGGAGGCGCACAATATATATTGGAACCATCCCTTTACAAAGAGTAGGAATGAAACAGTAACGTCCACAATTCAAAGTTTCTGTCAGATACGCATATCAAAATGGAGATCATTAACATTAAAAAAATACCCTTAATGCTCCTACAATAACTTAATCTAATTAAGTGTTTTTAAGATTTTAGTTCCGTCTACCTGCCACATTCCTGATCGATCAACGAGCAGATTCTGCTCTCCCGTTTGCAGGAATGACCAGTGCAGCTCTGGAGACATCAGCAGAGGGGACTCCCACAAGTTACACTGGAAATAGTAGGATCATACTCAGGCTTGCGACATCCTGACTCACTGGACTTGTAATCTGATTATACGGGTGTTTTTGGAAGCGCGGTTTAGTATGTCCTGCCCTGCTCCAGCATTTCCCCTCTGGGGATCACCAAGTTTGCAGCTTCACAGACACCCTTGGGGTTTGGAAACTGCCCACTTGTGATGGATGGAAGCAGCGAGGCATCTTCCAAAACTTCCCATCGATTTTGGGTGTTTCAGTCAAAAAGCTAGAGATGTGGCAAGTGTTCCTCTTTGCAAACAAGGCCTGGGGAAGCTCTGGGCACACAGCATTTTCTGCTGAACAAGCATGTGGTGTCTCAAGGTGCACACATAATATCTGTGTTCCTTTATACGCAGTGGCATAGGTGACTAGGTTGAAAGCATAATGCTCAGATAATCTATGTCTTTATGGTTTATATCTTTATGTTTTTAGCCACGATAGCACCCTGTCCTCTCTTTACTGGCACTCTGCTAGACACCAAGAAAGCTAGTACAAGCGTTTTCCTACCTCAAAATGTAACACGTTCCTGTGACATAAAGTATATTTAAAACAAATCACATTTTGGAGGGTGAATCTAAAAGAGCCTCTCTGGTGTTTGAAGAAACCTAGGGATAGAAGAGACATTTGTTGGGAGAGCAGCTCTGGAGCCAAGCAAGCTTCTGAATTAGGAAAGCTTCTCTTACACACTCCTGCTAGTCAGACAAAATGTGCTCAAGTTCGTTGGTCATTCTGGAGCCTTGAAAGCAATGCAGCGTCTGGTAAATTCATTCCCAGATGCTGGGGGAACAAGGGATTGTGGGAGGTAGTGCAAGATGGGGAGGGATTTACTGCAGAACAGAGAAAAAGCAAATCAATGAAAGTTTGTTCAGCCTTACTTCCCTTTTATTTTTTTTTTTAGTGAGGCTGCAGTAGGAAAAATTCTGGGATTTTATGCTTGTGTTGCTTTAAGGACAGGAATGCTGGAAAAGGAGGTATTTGATACCTTTGCTGCTAATTACAGTGCAAGCTCCCAGTGTCCTGACAATGCCCTTGTCCCTGACCTGGAGGGGCCTCACTGTCTCAGGGTCAGCTGTAATTTAGTTTTAGGTCAGACCTGGGACTCTCCTGCCAAACTAACTGCACTTTGTTTTGAAGTAGAAACCATTTACTAGCAAGTCTGAGACCATCAAACTCATTTCACTAACGAGAAACAGGAACGAAGTGCAGAGCCCCAGAGACGGAGGTCAGTGTTCGACACAAGGAGAGCTCCGCTGCGGCACGAAGGCAGGGGCTGTTCTGCCCACCGAGCCACACAGCCGCGTGAGCTCAGATCTTCTGCTCCCCTCAATTACGCGTGTTTATTACAAAAACACCCAGGGACCAACTAAGCCGTGCCAGTCCCTGAGCAGGCACAAGGGCACTGTCAGCCCCCCATCTGAGAGAGTTGACGCCACAGTCGCTGCATTTCACAGGAGGCTCAAGAAAGAGGACTCAGCTCTTCAGTAAAGCTCATGAGTTGTTGGTGCTGCTCCCACCTCTTCTCGCAGATTGGCTGGGTGATTTGGGCCAAGAAAATTCTGTTTTTCTACTTGAAAACTGAGTTTTTTCTTCCCTACCTCAAAAAAAAAAAAAAAAAAAAAAAAAAAAAAAAGAGGCAGCTTTGAGATCTTCAGAGAGAACATGCCGCAGAAAATAACCCAAAAGCACTAACTCACAGGGAATGAAGCATCTTTTCAAACCAACAGATTTTGATCCGATCTTCTTCCCTCTCACCATATTCCTGGACAGAGATTATACTGTCATGATACCGCACAGCATTACCTAAAATTAACTTGTCACTTAAAGAACCGTTCTTTACAAATCGTGGGGTAGTCTGAGAGCCCAGTGCATTTTGCATATTTTCAAAGTCCCAGTAGACATAGGACTGGGTTTGCTCAGGAAAAACCTATCCAGAGTACAGGTTTTTTTCAACTCTATCTCGCTGCAACAAGAGGCCAACTTGCACTTCCAGGAAAAAAGCTGGATGAAAAAAAATTGCCAATTTAGTAAACAGTAGAAGTATTTCGACAGTAAAGGAGGATGCTGTGTCCAAATCTATGAACATATGAATGAGACGGACAAGTACAGACCCAAACACGCTCTTTGGGAACACTAAAACACCCTCAGCTCTAGATGCTGGCCACAGTTGGGGTTTGTGATCAGATGCGAGACCGCAGCTACAGTGAGAAACAGGACCGCGAAGGCATGTTCAAATCTTTCTTTCATAAAAGTCGACTAGAAGACTGCAACACACCCTGATGTGGGTTAACACTTGGTCGCTGCCGTGCTTGACAGCTGGAAGGCAGCGTGGTAGAAAGAATTACCAGCCCTACAGATTTTCAGATGAGTTCAAAATGCAACATCCCCGTTGTCAGGCACCACAGGTCCCTAATTACACATAAACCCAAATCACTCGTCTCACCATTGGTGCCTCTGCAAATATCAAACCAGCTTCCAAGAGCTCATCTTAATTGCCAGAGCTCTTTGTGAGACAGATCCCAGCTATCCAAGAGCTGGGTACCTCCTTCGTGACTCCCTGAGAAAGCCACGTGTTTCAGGAGCAATGCAACTGCCATGTACCAGAACAAGGCTCTGGAGCAGAGCAGATAGCTTCCTTGGCAGCCAGCCCACAGCGCCGGAGCTCGCTCCCAGGAGAGATTAGAGAGAGCAAAAACCTCATTGCCATCAGAGCAACGCACTCAACCTGCTTCTACCAGAGATTTCTCACAAGAGCAAAAAAAAATAATAATCCAAAAGTGTCTCTACAAATAGGAGGCTGTGGGAACAGAGAAAAAGATAACCCAGTTAATGTCACACATACAGCTCTGCTAACAGCTCGGGTAACAGCCATCAGTAAAGGACAGGCAGAAGCCCTCAGCAGAGCCTGTTTTACACCGGGAAGACTACCTAACTAACACCTGGACAGAGTATTGTCTCCCTACATAAAGTCACCCAAAACCCAGATCTGCAGCTGCAAAGCTTTCAAGTGAGGTTTTTAATTTGGAAGTTGAAGAGTATGAAATAGATTCTGTCTCCCAGATGACCTTATTCAAGCCGTTGTGTGGTTTTTTTATTATTTTCAAGGCACAGTAGAGGACAGAAGCTACCCTCAGGTTCCTAGGTATCACAATTTATACCTGAGGCAGATGAAAGTAAAAACTACTCAGACTCCCATAGACTTCGTGTGCTTCGGGACTCCCCTGCTACTTCAGGTGTCACCACATCTGCATAACCCCTACAGAAAAGGGGAAAGGAGAGGGTTTTCACCAGTTTCGAGGAAGGCTGAGATCTGCCCCTAGACAAGGTCATTTTCTGCCTACACACAGAGGACTCTGCACAGATGAGCCATTTCCCAAGGGCACAGCGGAGTCCCTTCGGAAACACCTCCCAAGGCTGGAGCTCCCTTGCAGCAGGACATGATGTGGGCTCACCTCTCAACCCAGCAGTCCATAATGACCACGGACTGCCCAGTTAACCGTAGGGAGGTCACCTCCTGTCCTCTGCTCCACCGCCACCAAGGTACGGCTCTGCAAGGTGCAGCGTGGAGCTCTGGGCAGGGCTGCGCGGGCGGCAGCCCAGCCTGGGAACTCAGGAGCAGCAAGGAAGGAGAGGATGCTGGAGTGGAAGTGATTTGAATTAGAACAAACTGGCTGCTGAATAGAAGCTTTTATTCCAGCATGGAGAAGGCTTTGTTAGTCAAGCACATGTGATGCACAAAAGCCTCCACTTGAATTCATTGAGTTTTAATTGGTTCTCAGGTGGGGGAGGAGATGGGTGTTAGGAATTAGGGATTCCTTAAAGAGGCAATATCATTAAATCTTAACGCCTCTTCCCTCTCACCCCCAGCTTCGGCTTAGGAGTCTGGCCTCATTCAATTGTCTTATGTTAGAGAATCAGAAAAACTGAGGGAGAGAAAGGGTGGGAGGGGGAGTCACTAATAAAGCCTAAAGGGAGATCAATGAACGAGGAGGGTGAGGGGCAGGAGGAAGACTGAAAAAAAGAGCCTGGTTGGGAGAGGAGGGAGGTCACACGCAGGCAGGGAAGGCAGGAGAACCTCAAAGGGATGAGGGAAAGAGAATGATGCCATTTGAGTCAGGGCTTTCTTTCTCCCTGCATTCCTTCTTTTATTGAACACTTAAAACTTCCCCTGGAGATCCTCTAACTTGGCTTTGTGAGCCTGAGCTCCAAAATAACAAAGTCGATCCCCACAAGGAAGGGCGCAAATCCTGGGACAGGCATGGGCAACAACGGCTGCGAGAGAAACCTGCTTGGAAGGACCTCGTCAGCGCTGCTGCTTGTTTTGCCAGACACGGCACGTTTCAGACAGAAGTTTTGTTACTAAGAGCCTGCCGCAGATGTAGCTAAATCAAGGTCCTTGTGAGTGAAAGAGAAAGGGAGTAATCGGGAGCTAAGGAGATTTCACAGTCGGCGTTGTAGGAGGTACCGCACGCTGCCCAGCTTACAAAAAGGACCCTGGGTACCTGCAAACCAGACCCTGACAGATCTCTGCTACACTGTGATGGGGAAACACACATCTCACAAATGTATGATGATCTCCATCAGTCCGATACATCATAGGAGAATGAATTAATGTTGTTTTACCTACTACATTTGGGATTTAGATAGGTAAGCGAATGACATACCAAACACGCTGCCAGTAAACACCAACTCAAACACATTTTCTTTTAGAGTTCCCGACAGAAGAACGCTGCTTCTATATTTAAGCCAGACAGTTTATCCTGTATAAAGCTATACACAGCAGATATTCTTTGCAGGAAGCACTGCCTACTGTTTTATTATAATTCTTCATTACAAAATTAGACTGCACAATCTCCACATGTAGACACCACAGCACTAATCTCACCCAAAACAGGGGCACTGCAACCAATTACTGCATGGACTCAAAACGGGAGGTCTCTGACTTCTGTTCGAGGACAGTGTGGGATGCTGAAAACAGCATTCCCATGGTGGATCGGACAGTCTCTTAGAGAGAAACCCAGTCCCTTACTGTGGTGTGAAATCTAAAGGAAACACAAGATCCTCCACTGACACAGCTGTGGTACAGAGTAGCTCTCATACATGTGGGTTATTCACTTTTTTCGGGGTACAGAAAAAAAAAGAAAGGCAAAACAAAAAGAGAGAGAACAGTGAATTCACCCATTGAAAGCGTCATAGGATCCAGTTTTCCAAACCCCCTCCCTGAAATACGAGCCTAAGTGTTTAGAAGTGACACAGAGACTGAAGTCTCGTTTGGTCCTTAACTCCAACTGAAAGCAGACGTGGTCTCCACCTGGCAAAGGCATTTGTGAGCAGTGGGCCGCGACAGCGCCTGGCACCGGCTACACAGAAAGCGTTTAACCACACATGGAGAAGAGCTAACACTACTTGCCTTGATTTTTAATACTGCAAAGTCTACACTGTGACTCTGCCAAGCTGCCTATTGTCACCACTTGACCAGTGACAACCCACAAGAGTCCTGCCCTAGAGGAGCAGCAGGGTTTTCCTTCAACAAGGGAGTCTCTCCTGGAAGTCTCATGCAGGAAAACACAAACAAAAAGCCCCAGAAATCATATCAAAGGTACATTTTTTCCCCTTTTAATCAATATTTCTTATGTGCTTCAGTTTGCCTCTTCTCACAGTGCACCTGCATTACAGGTAGCATACACATTACAGACAGATTTATTGCATTTTCTATCTTACATGTTTTAATTACTCCACAGGCATAATTTCAAATGAGATCTGACTCACTTGTGGCAACCAGCTGCTCTTCATCATCAATGGTAATATTTGCGAGTCCACCTTACTGTGCATAGTCCTAAACATGATCCCTGCCTTGTCGGAAAGCTGCATCACTCCACAGGGGACTAAGCAATTGTACTGCTTCCTACAACCCCGCATTCAGTGCTAGCGACAGAGCAACTCCCGTGACTATCCTCCTGGTAACAAAACGTAGGAAAAGGCTGCCGTGGTAAGGATGGGCAAGGTCATGTCTCCAAGACTGTTCCCTGTATTTATCGTAGACTTGTTACCCTGGATGCATTTGCCCTCCTCCCAGCAGTTTTCTAGTAACAGCCTTTCCTGTAATTGTTTCCTTCTCTTTCAGATACACTTAGTTTATCGTTATACTTCAGTGCAGGACTATTGGTTTTCCTGATACCACCTTGTTTCTCAACAGTTCCCTATTTTGTAGCTTCCAATGGGATGAGACCAAATGCCATTTGTGCCTTTGGAAAGAAAAATAATTTAAAAACCCTCCCATCGTGCTCAAGAATCTTGCTGCTCTCCTATGGCTTTCTGTAGGTGCCTCTGGTAGTTGGGATCCTCTTGCAACATTTTTCCTAGCAAGTACCATTTCCACAGCCTTTTGGTATGCGACAGCAGGCACTTCTGAACTGCTTCACTACACAAGCCACAGATTTGTCTGTCACAAGCAGTGTCAGTTATCACAGCATCAAATTTGCTGTGTGCAGCAGGTCTCTTTAAGACTGCCATGAATTGAAAATTGTTTTCCTACCTCTTCTCAATGCCTGATGGAACAGGTATCTCGGCAATCAGCATCAGCTTTGGGGCAAAGTGTGACTGACACATCTGTATCAGCTATCCAGTTAATTTTATTCCCAGCCTGATTCATTACATTAAACCTCCAGATGCTCATCATATTTCTTCCTTTTCAAGCAGAATCATAGAATGGTTTGGGTTGGAAGGGACCTTAAAGATCATCCAGTTCCACCCCCCTGCCCTGGGCAGGGACACCTTCCATTACACCAGGTTGCTCAAAGCCCCGTCCAACCTGGCCTTGAACCCCTCCAGGGATGGGGCAGCCACAGCTCCTCTGGGAAACCTGTGCCAGGGGCTCACCACCCCAACAGTAAAGAATTTCTTCCTAATATCTGATGTAAATCTCCTCCTCTTTCCATTGCTACACTCCCTGATCCAGAGTCCCTCCCCAGCTTTCCTGGAGCCCCTTTAGGGACTGGAAGGGGCTCCAAGGTCTCCCCGGAGCCCTCTCTTCTCCAGGCTGAAGAGATGGCAAAACCATCCTTCTGGCCCCAGAAGTTTAGCTACAGCTGCTCCACCAATCAGACTGGCTTCACCCCACAGATCCTCCTCTAACCAGGAGAGTGCCTCTTTCTTTGTGAGTATTAATATCACACAAACAAAGACAATCCTAAGCAAAAATTCAGCCTAAACAAGGTATCGCTGACAATTTCAACAGGACCACAATGGATATGTCCTATGCCAAGCTACTGGTCAGGCACAAGCTTTTACTTTCTGTTATCCTCTGCGAAGGGGCAGATTTATATGGCTGCTAACATAGTTTGGAGAGTTATAATATGAAGACCACCTACAGCACAGGCCTTTACAAACTGGTCAGAACACTAGTATAGAAACATGCTCGAAACATGGTCTACCTGCCTTGGAAATCACCTATTTCTGCTCCAGTGGACAAGCCCGTGCGAGGACTTTGGGAACACCCATCCTTTGCTCTGCTGATGGCCACATCAGCATCCTGTGCACAGCCCAAGGGTTTCCTGTGACTTGCCTGGCAGCAGGACAGCTTGCCGCTTCCTGTGCTGCTTCATCTGGAGCTGCAGCCCCCCGCACCGGGGCTGTGGTTGCTGCAGGACCAGCCGTCAGCTTCACATCTTCTCTGGGCCCAAAGGCCACGTCCAGGTTTGTGCAGGAGGAGGACAGAGCTGCACTAGAGCCAGGCACTTGGCATTACAGAGACAGAATGAGGCTAGGATGACTAATGAGAGAAGCCAGCGCTGCAGAAGCTTTCCAGCCCAGCGCCCTCACAGGTTTCTGTGCGAGATGGTAATACTTTGCACATTTATTGGTGTAACATTGCACACTTAAATTTGCACAAACTCATACCTCCGTGGCCCCACTAGTCAGTGGGCCTTGCTTGGGAAGATCTTTACAAACGCACGCCACTACTGAGGAACACCACAAGTTACCACTGTGAACTCCAGCGGAGTGCTCTGCTACTTCAGTACATTTGTACCCAAACATGTTATTTCTCAGAATGATATAGGTGCTCTGTGTCCCGTGTTTTGACAGGTAAGTAGACGAGGGGCACTGTGGCTTTAAGAAGGTCATTTCCACTGTCCTGCCGGTGTAATTAGCCTGCTAAAGAAAGGGCAGAGGCTGGAAATTGGATTGAGCAAACCAGGCTTTAGCCGCAGGATGAAGGCAGAGCCCCAGGATTGTTATGTTAATCACCTGAGCTCAGCAGTCCCTGCCCTTCAAACCAGTACAAACCCAGTACGAACCCGGGACCCCTCTGCAGAGCAAACCCAGCCTTGCTCAGGCTCCAGCTGCCCTAGGACATCTCTCTACCTCCTGGGATGCAGGACAGACCTGGGGCCACCCGGCACCGGGAGGGAATCCTCTGCCTGGCCGCAGCCACAGCCCGTGGTCATACAGCTCCTCTGATCCAGAGCGCCGGGACACAGCTGCCAGCGGGGCGAAGACTAAATGGGGGTCACGGGTGACACAGAGAGCTGATGGGCCAGGGCTGCTTTACACCAGCTGAGGATCCAGCCCCGGCTGTGCTGAGTCAATAAGCACGTCTGAAAGCACAGATTGCTTACTGCTCTTTCACCGATGAAAAATAGCATTAAGAACAATAGGCCAGATTCATATCCAGCATAATAATGGCTGTAGGCAGCGGAGCTGCATGCAGGTTCGGTCAGGTGCCAGCCCCTCTGCAGCACAGCACAAGCCCCCCAGGTCCCTGGGCAGCCACCTCATGCTCAAGTCCAGTGCCTTCAGCACCAGAGCCACCCCAAATTAATCGCAGGGGCAAGTCCTGGGGGTACAGCCCCCCAGGAGCACAGCCACACTCTGCACCAGAGCTGTCACCTGCACTGGGCACCAGTGTCACCTCCAGCACCAGCTGGTGTAATGCCACCAAAACAAGAGGCGCTGCACAAGCCAGCAGCAGTGGCGAGCTTGGCCCAAGGTGCCCTGTTTGCTGAAGGGACGCGTTTGTGGTGCAGCCAGCGAGAGCTGGCCACGAATCGCTCCCAGTCACAGCCGGCTGCCTGCTGCCTCCTGTTTTGTCCTCGCCGCCTCTCCCCTCCAGGGGAAACAAGGCTGGGGTTTACCTCACTGCACTTTACTAGCTTGTGTCCCCTGGAAACGTGCCTTTTTGTCCCCTCTCTGCTCAGAAACTTTGGGCTAGCAGCCCTCAACACCACCACCACCCACCTTCTTTTTAAGGCAGTGACCCAGGCTAGCCATTGTCCCCTCCTTGTTGCCCCTATTTTCTTAGGGCGAGCTCACCCCTCTCCCCCCACATCATCGGGCCAGCTGGGGCTCCGCATTACCTCCCTTGTTCTTTGGCGCATTTTTTCACTGCACCCCTGCGCTGCCGGGGAGGGGGAGGGAGGAGGAGGATGGGAGGGCAGCGTCTGGCCCCGCATCCAGCGCGCCGGATGGCATGGTTTTGGAGAGGCCTGGCTTAGTGAAGTTATTCAAGCCAACGGCAGCCTGGCAACCGGGCGGCCACAATGGGAGCGCAGGAGGAGGAATGTTTCCACATGCCTGATCAATGGGAGCAAGGGAGACAGCAAAGCAAACAGAAGCTGGGAAAGAGACACAAAGAGAAAGCAGCCTTTTCTCTGCTCAGTTCCTTTCATTTGTCACAGCTCTTTGTGCAGCTGATGACAACGGAGGCCCTTCGGAGGCTAGTTTTAGGGAGTTTGGTTTTTCTAATTAAATAAAATGCCGTGTCCTTTTTCTTCACTTGTCACCCTCCCGCTCGCCAAAAAAAAAACTAAGAGCAGCCCCATCTGCGCTCGAGCCTCCCGCTCCGCACTCCTCCCAGCAGCCCCAAGCACCTCTTTCTCCCTGGGAAGGTAGAAAGGCACAACCACCCACTCGCTTGCTCAGAAGCGGCTCCCAGCTGGATGCGGTGCCCTGCCTGGGGGGCCAGCAGCGCCTAGCACCACATGCCACCGCGCCCCCCCCGGCTGCTCATTACGGGAATAAAGAGCCCAGCGAAGGACGACAACTCTGGAGGTGGCGTGCTCCCCACAGCAGCTGCTGACGAGACTAACGGGCAACTTTCTGTGGGAACGAGGCAGCATTCAAAATAGGGTTAGAGGAGAGTTGCCTTGGAAACTTGGACCGTTTCTGCCGAGGGGCTACAGTTTCCCTCGATAGGTCGCAGACAGGATTTACCTGGGAGCTGACTGTGGGACAGAAACTCCTGCGATCTGCAAAGCGGCTCCCCAAAGCGGGGGGATGGAGGCGAAGAAGGGGTTTCTGGAGAGAGGCACCAGCTTGCTGGTGCTGAGCTGCATGGTGACAAACAGCGGCTGAATCCAGCCCTGTTGCGTAACCAGTGGTGGGAGCCCAAAGTTGTTTCCTTAATTACTATGCAAGAGTTCACAGTAACAGGCCTCCTCTGTGCAGGAGTTTATAGGAAAGGCTCTCCCTGGCTCTAAGGCAACACCAAGCAAACCAACAGGAGAGAAAGTCCAGGGATAAGTTTGCTTGCATTGAGGCCACTGCAGGCATTATTCTGTCTCTTTTAAAAAAAAAGTCTACCTGAATGTACATAGCCCTGAAGAACAGAAAAACTTGGCTGCTGAGGAATAGGAGACGGGACACCTGCCTCCTCCACACCTCCACCAAAACGCAGGCTTCCCCTCCTGCCACCAGCTCCATCCCCAAGCGTCTGGGGCTGCAGCTCAGCTCCAGCTCCCTGGGCATCATGTGCGCGGGAAGAGAATTAGTCATTCAACTCATCCCTTAAGAGGGGGAAACTTTAGCGATGAAGATGGCAACATTTGGGATTTCACCAGCCTTTTCCTTACAATTAGATTCAGGGTGTGACCAAGCTGTGCAAGGGAGCTCCGGCAACATGAGTCCAGCTCAAGGAAACAGAACAGAACTTGGTCCTAATCACGGATGTAGCACTGGCTCAACAGCACAGGAAAATTCCTGCCCACTTCTAACAGCCAAAGACACAAATGGATAAATACAGGCTTCTCAGTCCCCATGGCCAAATGTTCAGAGGTGGAGGTTTACTGGCTGTCAGGCTCTCCAGGCAGACAGCAAGTTCTTCTGCCAATACCTGTTTCTATTCCCAGGATTGCTGCTAAACCCTGGGATAAAACCGCTTGTCTCCTCAGTAGTCCTGCTTCTCAGTGAAGCAGCAGGGCTAATATTGGAGCAAACATGTTGGCAGTCAGGCTCTGAAGTGATAAGGACATGTAGTCTTACCAGCTCTGATGTCACCCCATCTGACTAGCACTTCACACCCTGCATCTCCACCCAGCCCTCTTCTTTGAGGGTTCAGGCACACACCTGCTGTTTCTTGGTCAGGTTAAAAAGGGTCCCATGAGTCGTTTTGCTTTAAAACTGAATTCCAGCAGCATGGGGGGGGGTTCCTCTGCTTCACTCCAGAGGCATCAAGGAGGTGACAGGCTGCCTCAGTTTCACTGCTTCCCCTCCTCCCAACAGCATCACATGTGACGTTTTGCTGGGTAATGATGTTTGTGAGGTGTTCATTTAACAATGTAAGTGCCTCTAAATAATAATTAATAATAATAAATTACTAAATAATAGGATTCTACCCTGCCCCAAGTCTCCTTAACACCAAGTTGTTTCCTACCATATAATCAGCAAACTTGCTTTTGGGAAGCATCTCTCTTTCCATGTTAAGTATATCACTGCCATCCCACAGTCCTGTCTGGCTCTTCCACTGCCCCCAGACATGTGCTAAGTGCCAGTCTGCAGCTGAATGAAGATCAGGAACCTCCCCTCCCCGACTTCAGAGCGAAAACTCACTCCACAGGCATTACCTACTGCTTCAGAATTATTCCAGCACTCCTTGAGCCTTCTTGTAAGGAAGGAGAAATCCACCTTCACTCCCACTCAAAGGATTGCTTTTATTAGGGCCTCTATAGATTTGCGGTGGCAAGTATTTGACCTGCTTCAAAAATATTCATGAGACTCTCACATGCATTCAGTAAGGGCAGACAAGCAAAATCCTCAGCTCATGTTCTCCTGGGGTCTCAGGGTGTTGATAGCAATATACATCCTAATTACAATATACACCATATTGAGAATGAGACCTTGTCAGCTCTGGCAACACTTTCTTTGAGTGCAAGAAACAATCTGGAAGTGATTGTGATTATTTCTTAGTAGATTAGAAAAAAAGCCTAACCACACGTGAGTATTTTTAAGTAACTGCCCTTTTACCTGGCTTCAGTGAGAAGCTTCCAAGACAGGACACAGGGAACATTTGAACTGTACAAGAATATTTAGACACTTGCAGAGCTCAGGTTCTGTAGAACAGCAATGTGTGCTGCTCCTATACAGGGAGGGTGGGGAAGTTTCAGGTATGAAAAATGCCAAGACAGTGCATTACAGTATTCACTAGCTCTGAAAGAAAAAGATTGCTCTTCTTTACAAACAGTGCATTTGAAGTTCCACAGTGTTAACACGCACGGGACAAAACAAGCAGGAAAAGCAGTAAAAGCGTCACAGAATGCTAACCAGTTACTGCAGGCTTCCAGAAATGTGGAAATGTTGCAAAGCAGCACAAAACGCAACCCAAGTCGTCCCTTATGACAAAGAAAAAGCAAAGTGTACTCCCTTTTAACGCAATCACTGCAAGGCAAAGCAGTTCTCACATAGCTAGTGCTCTTCTTTCACTCTTGCACCTGCTGTGAAGACACTGTCCTGATAAGTAGCAGCACTCTATAGCTCCCTGGTCTGCCTCTCTCAACAAGACCCTTCTGTGCTGCCTATGGATTCATCTCAAGATAACATTCTTCGGTAGAAGGACAACCTGCTGATGGACACATGCAATTAGTAGCCTGCTGACAGGCACCCTTTCAGCCTCCCTGTGGGCCCTTTTACTCAGGTAAAGCTGGCACAGTGATCCAGCCACACATCCTTTGTTACGGCTCTATAAAGTGGAGGAAATAATTCAAAAAGTCTTAAAGGGAACCTTAGGGTGGGAAGAGAAAATGCGATAGGTATTTCGTAACTGAGGGAGAAGCAGGGTTTTATCGCTGTTGAAATGGCTCCCGCTACTGAATCAATAAGTGCTTGAGCTTTTTATGGTTCTCCTTAGCACAGGTAATACCACAACAAGGCAAAGAGCTACCACCTGCAAATATATAAACAAGTAAATCTCAGGGGGGAGAAGGGGTGGGGTGGTTGGAAAGAGCATTTCTTTCAAGAACTAGGGCATTAATCCCAACTGAAAGGGGAATGCTTCCTCTAGTATCCTTCCTTTCAGTCTTCTGACAACGCGACCCTGATGCAGACAGCACACACAAGGCAACCGGGATGGTGGTACTGCCCCCCGCGACGTGCTGGCGTCCTGCAAGGTACAGAGCATGCACCGTAACCAGTGACCAGATCTCCAAGCAGCCTAATTACGCGACCTTGCCACAAAGGTCAACCCCCCAGGGCGGGAGGAAAGGAAATCCTTTCAGGCATATCACGTCAGAGCTTCTTGAGATCCTTCCCACTTACTCATGTCTCAGTCCCACTGGTACACGTGGGCCACAGCCTTGTATATTTTTTTTCTGAACAAGACTGGAAGCAAAGTGATCCCAACTCATTTCAGTATGGATCAAGCAAAACAACTTCATATGGTTACAGGACAGACTGCAAATAATTCTTATAACGGCCTCTTCCACCCACAGCCACAGATACTTGGTGAAAAGGAGAGAAACCCACCTCCTTGGGTACAGCCTGTTCATGGCACAGCACGCATGGATGCCAGAAACAAAGCACAGGGCAGATCCAACCCTGTTTCCTTCACCACTTGAGACCCTGACCTTGACCATCCACTTGGCAGAGGATGTACACAGTGTTCAGAGATTGCTCCCCCAAGCGTTCAGGCTTTTCCCTTTGCTGAGAGATAGGTTACACAAAACACAGCCCAAACTTACCACAGGTACTACATAATTGCGAAGATGAGCCATCCTTTCTATAAAAACCCACCAGTCTCCCCTTAGCCTGCCACAGCCTGCTCAGACATTCCTACAAAACCAGGGAAAGCAGCTTTTAACCTTTTCTCATCTGCAGACCGTTACAGGTTTCTCACTAGAAATACTGACCTACATATAGCGAACTTCAGCCTACTGAAAATACACCGCATTTCTCTTATCAAAGCACGTAGTAAGAATCCTCATAAACTAGATAAGCAAAAGTTAAGCGGGGTCAACCAGGATAACAGGGAAAAAATGACAATTCATTGTCTTTACCTAGGGAAGAAATGTTCCTTTCCTCCAGTGAAAAAGCTGTGACTTCCAGAGAGCTCAGACACACTGACTTCTGCAGCCCATCCCTCGCTTTGCAGTGATCAGCCAGGCTCTGCAAGGGAGAAATCTCTTCTAGCTTGCTATCTGACTTCGCGCAGGGGAACCAAAGAGCAGACACATTGAGTGCTACCCATAACCTCCACTAGAGTTAAAAAGTCAAATTAAAAAGCCATTCATACAAAGCCATCAGTAACCTCCTACGCCCTGCCAAAGCCTACGAGCAGGCACAGAAGCACCCTCCTAATAGCTCTGAAAAATTCCCTTTTAGAAAGGCTGTGACAGCTGATCTGTGTTACACCACTTAGCACCTGATGAGCAGCAACTGGGAAGGGGATGCATACAGGTGGCCACGGCTATGTGCTTCCCAATACTGGGGGCCTGTCAGTGGCAGAGTCCTGCACAGATCTGGGGAAAAGTGGATTTCATCATCCTGAAATTCTGCCACTCCAGCAGGTCAGCCCTCTTCTGCATCGTCACTCCGTCCTGCGGGTTACAGACAGTTGGCTCTAACTCCAGGAGCAGCAAAAGCTACTGTCTCATTTCCTCTGTCATCTGTATTGTCTGAGCACTAAAAGCCATATGAATCCACAGAGTTAAATCCACCCTCTGCTGTAGTTCCAGAAGTGCATGCATCCTTCCATCACATTAAAACTGCCACACTAATGGTGCCCAGCAGCAAGTCCTCCATCCTGCCTGTTGGCCATTACAGCTCTTAGTGATTCTCTGTCATGCTAGAAGAGTTTGTCAGCTTGTCTCACACCCAGTTCTGGGGATACCGGTGTATCCAAAAGGCATCTCACAACACCCGTCACCAAAACAACCACAGGGCTGAGCACCGAAACCGGCCGTGGATGTCTGCCCACAGCTCCGAGAAGCTAATTTGAACCAGGCCGAGCTGTATGGACTCAATAATTAACAAAGAATGTACCCGAAGCCAGTATATTAAGGGGTGAGAATGCATTTCGGGTCTAGAGAATTAAACCATTGTAATCAGAGAAGAAAAAAAAAATCTGAAGTAAAATCCTTGCATAGACCTTGACTATTCCCTTAGCAGGACAAGCCTGATGACTAGTTGTTGTTTACAACGATAAGGTCAGAGGAAAGGCCATTTCCTCTCAACAATTGTCAGAAGGGATTAAAACCTGCATTCAGGCTTGCTTTGAACTAGCAGGTACTCCATTCCCCGATGGTATCAGGATCCATTCAGCGAGGTCTCAAGCAGCCTCCAGGGCATGTCTCCATAATGCCCCTATTGTGGAAATATGCAGGACTGCTTCCTGCATTCACTCTATCTTTATGAAGCTTCACCCTTGTGGTCTGATACCCAGGTCAGGAAGCAATCCTGCAATCACTGTTTAATTAGTCATTTCCCAAGTCTGCCTCAGTTGAGAGTTGCTGCTGCTTGTCGGCTTCCAAAGAGGGAGGTTGGGAATCACAAACATCACTACCAGACTGAGAAAGAAAAGTTGCTCACAGGGTTTGAGGTGCGATTGTACTGCAGCTCCACATGCCGCATTCTCCATTTCCACTTTTTTTTTTTCCTAAGTAGAAGGATTTGAGCGGATGAAGGGGCCATTGCACCTTCTGCAAGTCAAGACAAAAGCTGATTTATAACAAAAGTGGTTTTATTTTTGTTGATTTGTTGTTACGGGCTGGGCTTTGGTTGGCTTGGGTTTTGTTTTGTTTGGTTGGTTTTTTTTTTCCCTTGAGAAACAGTGTCTTTGATACAAAGCACATACTTCAAGAGAGGTCTGTTCCAGGAATTCCAGTTGCATACTTTCCTTTGTGGAAGTCAGTACTGAGCCTGACAGGTTGGATACATGCAGCTTCGGCTTTTCCAAATGAGCTCACTGGAAGAGGTACTTCTTACCATACAGACACCCATTGAAAAGAATGGGAGTTACATAGTATTAAAATATTTGTCTAGATAATGAGTGTTTGTGTGTGGAGGAATGCTAAAGGAAAAATATGTTTGTTGAAACCCAACCGTTTTGAAAAACATGGTAATTTTTCTGTTCCAAAAAATGAGGTATTTCAATAATGTCAAAAAGGCCTATTTTGGTATTTGCAGTGTATTGGAGATTGTTGAGAAAATATTTTCAAAGCAACAAAAAAATACAATTATTAAAAAAGTTACATAAAGCTAATAGAATAACTTTTTTTCAGTTTAAAGACACTGAAATCAGAGAAACTACTCTCACCAAAACAAAACAATGTTTTCAGAGTCTCATTTTGTAAGAAAGTTTGATTTAAAATGTGATTCATTCTGGAATGGAAAAGGTTTTGAAATCTCAACATTTCCCAGTTAAATGAGAACTTCTGTCTTTTTCTAGTTCCAGTTTCCTTCACTGTAATGAAATAACTGGAAAAGTGGTGTATGTGATAATTTCCCCACGACAGGGGGACAACCCTGCTTTTGATAAATCTGTGTGGAGCAGAAAAAAAAAATCAGAAGAAGAAATCCCCTAAAAGATCAGTAATCCCACTGAGAAATTTACATAAACATCAAGAAACAATACTGGAATTCACAGAAGATTGACATGAGGGAAACTGACTCCAGTGAGGAGTAGAAATGGTGAGGGAGTTATAACATGAATTATTATATCTATGACATGAGAAGTTCCTGCTCTCTCCCTGGATCTAGTGTGTAACTTCTTATAACCTTGTTCAAATCACATCTTGTAACATGCTGGATCGGTCTCTGTACTGGGCTAATGCACATTGCTTCCAGCAGCTCAGAGTGCAGGCAGAAAAAGTAAATATTTGCTACAAAAAAATTGTGCAAGTATATCCTCAGAAGGGTTTTTTTCCCTCTTTCTCCCCCTAAGGCTATACTAACCCTGGCAACAGCCAAATCCAGAAGACGTGGGGATGACGTAACATCATATGAGCACCCTTTCTCCTCAGCCACTCAAGGAGACAAGTGGCATCTTCTCCCGTGCTCCTTTCCTCTGATTTCCTGACAGTTCCCCTTTCTGCAGCAGTGTATCTGGGATTACCCTCTACAGCCTTCTGTTACATGATCTTCCTCTTGAGCTGAGGATTCTTGCAAGGTGCCAAAACACAGTAAGAGAAATTATTTTTAAGACCCACACTGATGAGAGAAGGATGCAGAAGAGAGCTGTGAAGAGAGCTCAGGAACACCTGTGAGGTTATCATCTCCATCCCCTCACCTGGGGGAACAAAAGCTCAGCATCCAGCATTACCATAGCACCAATAGCCATCAATAAATTGCGCTGGTAAGAAAAGAACAGATGTGACAAAGATTGTTCCAGGGTCTATAGCAGACCACAGCCAAAGCAGAAGAGTCTAAATGTGCTGGGCTGACATGGCAAGGGAAGTCACAACTGGGTTCCATCTAGGGGGAATTATTCTTACACTCAATTCATCAATTTATGGGCAAGTGATTCCACAGGCAACGTTGACTTGATTAAACAGAGCCATAATGACAGTGAGTGTAGGGAAGCATCCAGCCAAGTATGCAAACTAGCCTTCTCAGCCTAGAATAAAAGCTTCCTAACCAATAATTTCATGCTTTTATCTATACAATCATTAATACAGATAGCAAACAATGCCAGCTCGACGTGGTGTCAAAGGCTCTGACAACCTCTAATTGATAATAAATAATTCAATTTCTGTCCCAATCCAAAACTGCTGAATCTTGGGACATGTTCCAAATAAATGATTAAAAAGAACTTTGAATGTAATTATATCTAACACAATTGGGGATATTGCCCAGATGAAATTTACAGCAACTATTCAGAGCTACAAAATTTCAATGACACTGGCAACTCTTTACGCCCACTAGAAAACGAAATGTTCTTTACTCAGGCGATGGCACAGACTGCATTTTTGTCAGCAGCTGTATGCCAGCAACTCACCCAGGCCAACCGCCCTTCCCACAGAGGTGCAGTGTTTCCCAAAAGCACTCGAGAAAATTTGGGGACAGGCTTTTGCCACAGCGAGATCTTTATTGTTCTGTACATGCAGCACTGGTTCGTCTTCCTGATAACAGCCGATCCTTCCCCTCCCCAAAAACTGCTTACATTACAATTAACAAAAGTTTCTTAAGAAATTAACATCCGTAGTTCCTGGAATGAAACTAGGGTGATGTGTTTCAGCAAGGAAAGTGATTATCAGCACAGTCCTGAAGTGATGAATGCAGCATCTCAGACACACCGATTGTTCCCAGCAATTCCCAAACTCCAAAGCCAGAAGGAAGTCTGAACGCTTATTAGTGAAAACACAGGACAGAGATTTACGAGAGCATCCTTATACAGGATTTGACCCCTATTTTTCTCTCATTTGTGTAAATCCTTGCTGAAATCTTAGTATCCGCATCTGTAAAACAGAGATGATGACTTTCACTTTGATTTCTTTGTATGCGAATTGTTTTGAATGTCAAATTTTTCTTTTCTTGGGAGAACAGTGTATGTAACTGACCTGAAGAAGTGGTGACTTCTAAGAACCCTTCAGATCTGCAGCAGCTGTCTTACTGTGCCGATATGGAAACAGTAGAAATGCACTTGCCTTGTTGAACTTGTCCTGTTTCTTTACTCCCATTCCCTTTTGGAAAATCCAGCATCAGCATCCCTGGAATCCCCATGCTTACAGGCAGGGCAGACACAGCACTGCTGTGAAGATGTGCAGAGAGATCTGTATTGTCTGTCTAGAACTCTAATGGTGAACTAGAAATCTAGTTATTGAACTTCTCAACTGCCGTGATCTAGTGATCCAGGATTGTTTCTCCAAGAAAACAAACATACGGGAGAGAGCAGGCAAACGAGTGCTCAGCAGTGTGTCTAGTCCTGCATCATCCAGAGCCACACTGTGCGCCCCATACCACATAGATACGCTGCTACTCTCCGGCAGACCTAAAGGCACTGCTGTGCCCTGAAGAATGTCACATATTACCCAGATAGGCACGTTCATATTAGTAGTCACACGACAGAAAGAGGCATTTATACTACTAATTGGAACAGCCAGTTACATTAAATAGGACACAATTTAATGGATTTAACAGATCTCAGATCTGCAGTCTGAGATCAGTAGACCACTTAAAGATATGTTTAGCTTCAAGCAAGGATGTAGTCCTCTTGGAACCAGCTGTTTATTAGACCCTATGGGACCAGCTTACGTGCTGAGGTCAGAGCTGGGACCTCAGTTCCGGCTGGATATTCATTGCCTCACCTATAGAAGAAAATTCCCTTACAGGTGGGAAACCAAGTGACCCTCTATTGTGCATGTTATACTAGATACTTTCTCTGAAGTACCTACTATCAACCCCTGTAAAAAAGAAACCTAAGTTACATAAACTATGTTATGTATGGATCCAAAGTTACATAAACCTACACACCAATGTAGTGGTGACAGGCTAATAAGAATGATGAAACTTTTCCGGCTTCCTTTAAAAAGGAAGAAAACTTATAAACTACTATTAAAACCTAATATTTGAAACAACCGCAATGTCTTTCACAGCAACATTCACCATAAATTATATAAAAGTAAGTATATATACACACATGTGTAAGTTATATAAAAGGGAGAGTAGGTAACAGAAAGATTAAATATCAATCTCAATTGCACAAACCAGGCAAAGATCCAACATGTCTTCAGAGGCTGGTGAAAAAACTCACCTTGGTGAGGTTGATATTATTTTTCTGGAAACCCAGGATAACGGAAAAGTGGAACCCAGGTACAAAAATACTGCAATGTCAGAGATCACTCTGGAAGTTGATGGGAGAACTGGATTGAGCTCTGTCACTCTGCCACATTTTCACCACCAGGTCACAGGTACAGAGTTCATAAAGTAACTTAACAATCATTATTACTTTGTGGTTAAACCATGTACTATAGGAAATGTTTTCCAAACGCTTTGTTATGCAAAGTTCATTAAACAGGAGTTTGCCGCAGTTCATTCAGAAATTCCACATGGCAGAGCCCTTTTTGAAAGAGGAGAAGCCAGTGGCAATAACAGAGGATTCAAGTTAATATCCTGATTTCTCGCTGCATGCCTGCAGGTTGGAAAGGGCAGAGGATGCTAGAACAGCTGTATGCTTCACCTCCAGAAAACCAGGCAACACATCCCTGCTAGCAGCTCTTCTGCTGAACAGAAGGGGCAGCACTGGAAGACTTAATCTCATCTGTTGTGTTAAAAAATTTTCTCTGCTAAAACGCCCATAAAAACAAAACAAGAAGAAAAAGCATTTCAGAGCTCCAAGAAAGGTCAGAAATGGGATAAGATAGAAGTAGAAATGCAGAAGATGTATTAAAAAGAAATGCCATCACCTCTTCAATGTGTTTTGTCTTGTCAGCTGTAAACATCCATAGTTGCTCCATTTGCACTGATGCAGAAGATGGGAAAAGGCTGAGCTTGTAGCACCAGCTGTACTCTGAGGGCTGGGTAGCTGCCTCCAGCCTTCTCGAACAGACACGGGGTGAGTGCTGCTGAGGTGAACTCAGTTTAATAGATTGTTACTTACAGGCTTAGACTGATTTACAGGTGTTTGCCCTGAAATATGACCATCCATGTCATCACTGCTAATCCTCTCCCGTCTCTGAAATCCTCCCACTTCGACAGACAGCTATTTTTGGAGGAGAAAACCATATACATACCAAAAAGCAACAGCTCCCTCTAAATCTCCTCCTACGGGAAGGGCAGCCTGACTATCACACACCCGACAAGTTGTCTAGTACAGCACAACACCAAACCCTCAGTTGCCTCTGTCATGGCGGGTGTCAGCCATCTGCATGTGACAGTAATAACAGGGATGTCACAAGGAGAGCACACACAGACCCCCCATCCTCCTTCCTTGCAGCCCGGCAGAAAACCTCCTGTTGGCAATGCAAAGCCTAGGAAGCATAGCTGGGCTGCGTCCTGGGGAGCAGTATTTTCCATCTTTCTCTGCTGAAGACTTCTCTTTTCGCTTGCTCTTTCAAGCTTGTGACCTCTTTTCCGCAACTGAGCTTCCATCCAGCTTGCAAGCCAGTTTTGGATCCTGACACGCTGCTGGAGACCCAGCCTGATGGATCCAACCGCTGGAGCACTGTGATGCTCTGTACCTGCTGAATCAGTTTCTATTCCCTGCACATACTGCTCCAGTACTGTGGTAATGATTTGCAGACATACATGAGAACAAGGTTCACAGTATAGGTAATCTAAACAAAAAAATTATCTTGGGATTGAAAGTAAATTTACGAAAGTAGATAACCTTTTTTTCCTTAAGTAATGTATCATATAGGTACTGACTGCGTTGCATTCATCTGTCTCTTAGCTTAGCTTAGAGACTGCTGAGTACGGCTTCTAGAAATCTACCACTCACAGCAAAATACGGCTTCTAGGAGCTCAAGGCCATGCCAAGTCTCACATACGGAGCATAAGACCCGGTATTCTGGCTATTCTGCTTTGCTCCATACCCACAGAACCTGCATTTTAGCTATTTTGAAACATAGCATCCCTCTCTCTCTGTCACTTTGAGATTTTCGCAGATACATTGACTTGGCGGGATGCAGTGAGTTTCATAGCTTTGCCAGGTACCTGGGCACACCATGGGAGAAGTGTCTTATCCATGAACCACAACCCAGAGAACTGCTGCTAGAAGGAACAGCCTAGCATTGGGGGCCCTTTCCCATCATGTGGCCCAACACATCTACCTGTTGGGAGACACACAAACCCATCGCTGAGCCCGAACGATGAGTCTGCGCATCAGGATCTCAGTCAACTCAGCGTATTCCATATCAGACACAATCAGACGCATAGGCACAGCTCTCCCATTTTTTAACCCTGAAAAAAGTCCAGAAAGCTTCTAGAAATTTTCACAGACTTTCCAAGCAGCCAAGCAAAAAACAAACAGGAAGCCAAACTGCAAAAGTCAGAGACAGAGATAAAACTGGATGAAAGTCCACAGGGACTGTGAGCTTCATATCTAAAATCACAGAGAAAATTCACCTCTGCACTGCTGTAAATAAGACCCATTGGAGTTCACAATACTGCAGGAACAATCCTACCCAGGACTCCCCACTTCCTTTCAGTGCTACAGAACCAATACCTCCAGTAACAGCTGACGGTGACTCTGAGTGCTGACGGTGCAGGGATCCCATTCCCTGCAGCACAGAGTACAAGGGACTCCTCACACGCTTCACGTTTCATCTCCACCTCTCCTATTCTTGGCCTTAAAAAACAACAATATTTTGAGGTATCTGGGTGCATGCTCACACACTGCAGCCTTCTGTTTCTGTGGATGCTACCACTCTCCAAAAGCCTTCCTTGGGATAGACAGCTGCATATTTGTATTTTTACCCTGTTCCATCTTCCCAATGACTTCCTCTTTCTATCCCCTTCTGGTTTTTTTCCCGATACATGCTACTTCTGTTGTTCCCCTGCTATGTGTGCAGTTCTCTGTCTATTCTTGCTTCTTTTTGCTCTAGCTCTGCACAGCAGTTACTTGTTAGTTACTCAGAATCCAAATAATTTAGGTCAAAAAGCCCAGTGAATCTGATGTGGTTTGTTTCACATAAAAAGAGTGAAATTGAAAACCACCTTATTCTTCTCAACTGAAATGCTGCATCCCTATTAATTCAGGTGTATAAATAACACTCTCTAATGCTGCATCAAGGGCTCTGCTGTGTGGTTAAACGTGCCTCCCTGACCTGTAATTAGAAACTTTGCCTCTGAAAGGCAGTTTGCAGAGAGAAATGGAGAAAGAGAGAGAGAAGGAACCAGCTCTCAGACCCAACAATTTTGTTCTTAATAAATTATTCAGAGTTTTTGAAAGTTGAGCTGGATTTCCATCTGGTAGCATTAAAGACCCAAAGGGAAGAAGAATTGAAGGATTCTCACAGCAGAATACAACAGTACAAAGCATGGGGCTGGAAACAAGAAGCCAGCCAAGAAGTTCACTGTGTCCTCTGCCTGTCCCCGTTCAGCTGCTGCCTTTGCACGCCTGGGCTTCCGACAGATCTTGGAAGAATGCAGAGTGACCCTCCACCAGAATCCCACTTAGCTAGAGTGTCACATGTTTGGGATACAACATTAGGAGAAAACATCGAAAATTCAGTGAATGCTTTACAAATGTCATCAGAACCAGACAATGCACACACAAAATAGGTGGTAATGGTCATGAGTACAGAAACAATATAAAGACCAGGTTGCGTGGTCCCATACAAGTAATATATAACCTTTTCAATACAAGTAATTTAAAGATGAATTCATTAATGATTAAACTGATCGCTTTCTCCAGGGGCAGTCAGACAGTACAGACTGTTGTACTGTTAATGATGGTAGTCACTGTTAGTTGCAACCCCAAGGGTACACCTGATGTTACAAGGTGAACTTCTCACTTGGAAGCGTGGAGATAGTGAATGTCTCTCTCCTGTAGTAAGAGTCTGAAAAACTACTTCGGCCAAATGCAGATTCATTTTAACAAAAAAACATTCTGACTTCTACAATGGATGTCAGTAATCTTTACTGTTCCCATAAATTGGAGGTATAACAAGCTTTAGAGCACCGGCTAACATGAGAACTGGCCCCAGGATGAGAGGTCTCTGGCCTTGGGTATTTGGCATCTGTTTCCAGAGTTCTGCTTGATTTCAGATCAGAGAGACTTTGTGATTAATTCCTCCTGTGGTTACACCTATAATCTGTGTTGAGGGTGTGACTGACATCATAGTTTCAATCTTTTGTTTTGATGCTCAAGTTTGCAAGGGCTCACACGAGGGGAATCGAGAGTCTGATAATTTTCTGCATAATTGTCTTTTTCTAGGAACATCATAAGGTTGATCCAGGGTTTCAGGGAAGCCTTACAAACAGAGACAGCAGGTTTAAGGGGACTTACGTGAGAGAGGATAAACCTAACATTCACATCTCAAGGACCCTTTGGTCAAAATACCAGACCTCACTGAATTCTCCAATGCTTTATATCTTCTTCTGTGTTTTTTGACATGCACAATTTTAACACAAAGAACAGGTTAAATCTACCAAAATATTCAATTGTCACTGGTGGAAATGTCTTAATTCCAGGCTGCCTAAGTTTGTAAATGTATGAGGTGCAGAGCCATTGGAGACCACAACCCTGGTACGGGGGGGTGCAGGACTCCATGAAACAAAAGAGTCCTTCAAATTCAATAACAACAACTTTCAAGTAATCTTTTGTGTTTGTAATGTGGTAGAGTCCAAGTTTATCACAGAGCTGCCAGAACATAAATCTGATACAAACTACTTTGGATTAGATAGCGCTGCAGAAAGAGCTTTACTGGGGTATTGTGACAAGTTTTATGAACTTCTTAAAGAAACAGAGCTTGGAAATACTAGAAGTGTTGTTAAATTATTGCCTTGTGGGCTTGAACATTCAGCACTAAGAAGAAAAAAAGCTAACAAATTCAGAAATTCAGAAAACAGAGCAGTACTTGAAACGTCTATTAAGACACATTTGTTCTTCACTCAGAATTTTCAGTCAGTTGTACTGTGAACCCAGCATGCTCCACCAGCCTGAAATGCAACCATGGGCTCTCATCCCCCCGTTTTTACAAATCCTCAGTATCACTTCTCCACTCTTTCCTCTGTGGTTCTCTCTCACCTTTTAACATTGGTATGCAAGTACGTAAGCAAAAAGAGGTAAAAAGAACTAGGAATTTGCCAAACACTGATTTCCAGAGACTACCTGCCTCTGCATGGCACTTTCGCACCCCGGGACTGCCCAGTAGCCCTGAGATGCCCCACCTCGGCACCAGCACAGAGAGGAGCAGCCAGGCAGGCCCTTTGAGCTGCTCTGCAGGGACCAAGTTCCCAGTTAGCTGCTTGGCTGGCTCTGCTCGGAGCTCTGTCCAGCCCTGGGCTCCACTCTAGCCTGCCTGAGTTACTAACCAGTTTCTCTGGTTTTCAGCAAGTCATACATCGGCCAGAAACAGCCCACATGGTTTGAAATAACCTTTCCCATTTGCTGCCTTGGCCCCCCTCGCTCTCAGCAGCTCTGTCAGCATAGCTGCTCAGTGCAAGATGGCTGGCCTGCCCTCTATTTCTCAGTTCTTGAGGGCAGTTCACTATCTATAGCCGTTCCTTTGAAGATTTTGCTCTCTCATACAAGGATTTACTTCATAAGCCGCACTCCTCCTCTGCACAAATGCCTCATGTGCCACCTTTCCAAACTTCTCAGCTCCCCCTCCAATGCCTAGGGCACATGCGTGCCCCCAGGCTGGCTGTGTAGCATTGCTGATTCCAACATTTTTCTCTTAAGGAATCCCTCATTCTCTCCTACAATAGCAACTTAATATCCCATCTGCTTCCTTTCCCTGAGTTTTCCCTGAGTAAATGGGGTCCTCTAAATGTCGCTATCAGAGCTTCTGTGCACACTTACACTATCGCTGTAACAGGATACCCTCAACTCCCTCATACCTGGGTTGCTGTGCATCCCCCATCCTTTTTCCTTCTAACTTTGGATCTGCATTCTCCTCCAGTTCTGCAGAGGTTGCATACAAGCCCTGTATTATTATTTATCTGGTGACAGATCTTTCAGTGTGCTCACATGATAACTTTTCTAGAGTGATAGACAGAGATGAGATAAAGATATCAGTACACAAGTGCTATCACCCAGTTGCTTCATCTGCAAATGCAGCAGTATCTAAATTACTGGTGCTCCCCTACTTTTCCCTTTTTAATTTCCTAGTATTTTCACATATTAGTGGTCTTCCCTCTCTCCCAGTAATAATAGAAAGTCTCTGAAATTTTTGCAATTGATCAGATGGAGTGTTTAGAAGTTGTCCTGTTCTATGAAGTCAGAGAGAAACGATGTCCAGATGAGCATGCAGCCTGACAAGCTGAGCCTTACACATTATGAAAATGAAAGGGATCCTTTTGTCATTCCAACCTTGAACTGAAGGAAACACAGTGGGATAACCTTCAGTTGGTACCTTGAGGTCCTGGGAAAAAGAGGGTTTATATGAGGTTTTCTTGGTGCCATCCCAAGTGACTCCTAAGTCTCAGAATAAAATGAAAGGTGGATCCAATGGTTTGCATTATTCCCAACCTCCAGACAGGAACACGGTACCACACTGAAAAATGACTCTCGAACAAGGAGGAACTGTTTTGTATCTATTATCCTCCAGTGATTCTGAAGAACACCTTCTCTGTTCCTCAGTACAAATATTTTTCTAGCATTCAGAATGGAGCTGGGTTTCTGTGCATCAGCTGAGTCAGAAGGTGCCATTTCTACATAGCGGCTTTACAAATATGATTAAAGCTTGAAGCACAATGCTGTGCTCCATGGGACATATCTGACCCACACACTGCCTTTTCAACTCCCTGCTTTTTCTAAATCATGTACATTATGAGTGAATAGGAAGAAAATGTGTAAACAAGAACAGAAAAGGTTGTTGCGAGTTCATTAATTCTGATCACTTAATAAGCTGTAAATTGAAGTGCATGAATTCCATTCTCTTGAACACCAGGATAAATTTGAAGAATCTCTATTGACTTAATTTACACTGATATGCATTAGAATAGTTTCTGGCACATTCAGAATCAAAATAATTATTATAGCAACATTCAAGACTAGAAGGTACCTAGTTCCCATTTAGATAACTAAATGACGGCCAGACTTACAAAAGTAAAGACTTCACCACATAAAAAAAATAACCTTAATTCTTTTTTAAAAGCGGTGCAGAGGCAGGGCCATGGGGCCCAGGCAATTTAGGGCTGCAGGACTGGCCTTAAGAAGCAGGATGATACTTTGCACCTAACTAATGGGAACACAGTGCTGTGCCAAAGAGTGACTACTGTCCTCCGGACTTGCTTCTTACAGAAGATGAACTACAGTTCATGAACTACAAGGAGACAGAACTATTTGAATAACTTTGTCAGGCCAATATTCAGAGGGGTACTGATACATTTCAGAGCTGCTTTGCTTACAAGTCCCCTCAGAGGTCATGGGGAATCCAGGAGGATATCTTTATATGCAAAGAAAAGCATTGCTTTGGAATTCTTTACTCTGTGGTTAGGATGCTGTCCATGAAATCTTACACTAACTTTCTTGGAAGATAAAACACTTGGCCCTTTCCAGGCACCAAAAAGAATCCCTAACATCTTCAGGCACACTTAAAGTTTCTGAAACAATGATAGAGAAAGACATCGGGGTGGGAGAAGGAACCTCAGAAGTGTCCAAAAAACAAAAGTCACTGGAGCTGCTCAGTTGCAATACCACAAAGCTACCTCTGCCTTCTGCTGCTGCTGGCTTGTCTGCAAGGAAGTCCCAAGAAAGTAGATCTAAATTGATGCCCTCGAAACAGGCAGCTACAACTGTCTGAAAACGATCCAGCGAAATGTCTAGAGAGCTCCTCCTGCCGGCTGTTTTCTTGGTGGTCCGAGATCTTGCCAATACACCCGATTTTCGCCTTTTCAGGAAGCTGGAAATGAAGGGAGGCAAAGCTAATGCCACATCTTTCTTATTTGTCGTAGCAATAAGCCAGCATGATCCCACAATGTCTCTCGTGTCGGTGCCCATTTACTCTCTGACTTCTCAGACAGATGGAGATGCTGTGTCTAGAAGATTCCGGTCAATGCCAGGAGCAGGGCAATGCAGGAGCTTGGGAAGCACGAGGGGCAAAGGCGAGGTGGGCTGGCAGCAAGGCAGGCAGGGACAGGACCTCAGTGTAAAGGGGCACAGTGCCACAGTGACCAAGCAAGATAAGCAGAGCAGGTCCAGTGACAGTAACCACATTTGCCAGGAGCCCGGTGACTGTCAGACAAGCCCATAGGGCTGAGCCACGTCTAAGGCCAAGCCAGCAAGTCAAGTCAGGGTCAGGATCAGCAAGTACACAGCCAGGCACAGACACCCCGACAGCCTACCCCAGACGAGGACTGAGGACAAGGGCAGCTCTGTGTCATGACTCCCAAGGGAAGTGGGGAGGCCCCAGCAGACTTCTCTCAGCTCTCTGGCACATAGCTCTTTTCACAGCACTCTGACTGATGCCAGGTTACACTCCACCATATCAGGGCAGACCTTGAACACAGGCAGCCAGACCTGTAGAACAGGGGAAAGAGGTTGCAGAGTCAGCTGGTGCACCCAGGGCCCTGACAACACACTGCCCAGCACGGTAGTGAAGAACATAAAAATTACTTGAAGTGCTGACAAAAGAACCTGGGTACAAACATGCCAGGAGAGTTGGCAGTGTGAAAGGTTGACAATCTGTACTTCAGCTGTTTCAGGGTCTGGTCAGGAATGACCTTCGCAGGGTGCTGTATATGTGCTTTTGTTTTGCCAGTCTGTTGGGAAGCACTTCTTTCTAAGCCAGAGAGAATTTGAAACTGTCACTGGGATGTAATGACAAAGTCCCTCCAAGTTTTTCACCTATAACTTAAAAAAAACACCAAACGTAAACTAATCCTGCCTTCCCATAAAAAAAATCCATCCACATCACATACTCCTCTGTGATGTTTCAACTGCTCAGTTCTTTGGTCGAGCTATGTCCCAGAAGAAGAAAGCAGACAAGACATACCGGCATCCCATTTCCTACCTCCTCACTGGTGACACTTCCCATCTATCCCTGCATTGGCTAGATCTTGCAGGTGTGTGTTCCAGTCCAAACCCCCAACCCCGCCTGCATGAGGAGGTAAAAGGCCTAGAGGCAACAAAGCTCATGTGGCAGGTGAGAATTACTTTCAAAAAAGGAGCTTGTCAAATCAACAAGGGGAAGGACTAACCCTTTGGAAAAGGGCGACCGTGATTATCTTATTGAGTTACAACAGGAAAAATCAAAGACAGACACAGAAGGAAGGGAAATAATGCAAGGTGAGCATCCCGATAATGTTCCCAGCTGGACTGACACTGATACACTGCTTAGATAAAGTTAGTCTGCCCCTGCAAAGGCTGCATGGCTACAGCAAAGAGCAATGGTCTACTGGAAAAAGAACAGGTTTTATCAATATTGATAAAAAAAATCTCTAGATTATGTGAGCTATTTTGGAAAAAAGTCACATTTACAACAGGGACCCCTAGTTTTGCTGAGATGGCCAGGGATATATTTTGTTGTCTTCTGTATAGAGTACTGAATGTACACAAGACTGTTACTAAATGTGGTTCCTCTGCCAAGCAATTGTATTCCCGTACTTTATATTTCCAGCGTGAAAACTCTAATGAAACATTTTAAACCAAAGCTGTTTCCTTGGAGCTGCCTCTGACCTTCTTTTCCTCCTCTCTCAGCCGAATCTCCCTGCCAGGATGAATTCAGACCTCATGTCTGCTCCTCCCACCAGGCTTTTGGATATGTGACAATATCCTAGTCACTGGGAGCTCTGCCTGCTGGTGTCCATTGTTTTGTGTCCAGTTTGGGAGAGGGCTTTGAAGGAAAAGCCCAGAATGAAATTTATGAAGAGTGCAATGATTTACAGGAATGGCCAACCATGTAGCTAGTTTCTGCACGCATCTATCAGCAACTTTTCAGTCCTTGGCAATTAATCCACAAGTCTCCATCACGGGAATGGTTCAAGGCTCAAGAGGAGGCTTTTGAAAGTTAAAAAAAAAATTGAAATGAGGGACCAATCCCAAAATACTACAACCCTGTGCATCAGCTAGAGCTGTGGTTGGATACTGGGGGAAGTGGAGGGGGTGACTGCCTAGCAACCTGCCATGCAGCGCCTGGTTTACTCCCTCACTGAGCCCTGATAGGCACAAAAAAGGGACACACACTGACCAGAGAGGAGCTGCTGGCTGTGCTCTGTGTAATGCATCTGGTCCATCCATTCAGTGATGGGCACAGCGTGGACGTGCAGTCTGATCACAGCCACTGCTGAGTACAACCAAGCAACTACATCATGACACTGAGGTCCCAGTGCAGTGAAAGGAGATAACACAGGGTCCAAGAAAGCCACTACTACGTGTAGTGGAGATGCTGAGTAGGGTGCATTGCCCAGGTGGAACAGGAGTGGGTCTGTGGGACAGGGGATATAGATCATCAGCCAGTTACAGCAAAGTGCTGCTGATGCAAAGGCCCTGGATAATCCAACAATGATGCTCACACTATGGTGGGGTACTAACAGAAGGCGAGCAAGTTATATGCCTTATTTGCGTATCAGTCATAATTTGTGGGGACATTATATATACCCCATAGTGTCATCCACTTTCTATGATGTCATCTATACTGCCTGCCCTATATAGTTTAGTTATATGAACAAATACACACCTTGGTAGAAAGTAAAAACACTTTCTCTGTTAACATCTGTAATCATACTGCAAATAGGGTACAAAAACCTTTGCAGGTATCTATCCAATTCCCACATTAAATCAGTATGTTACTCGACAAATGCTTTCATTTAAAGACCAGCTACCTGCTAAGAATTCACAACTAGGCTTGAGCCCTTTGTCTACAAACTCTTAACTTTTCTTCTTCTGTCCCCTGTCCCCCCCTTCCATCAGTGTTCTGCAATTTGCCAGCCTCCTTTATGTCTCAGTTATGTCTTGACAATGTGAGGCAGGCAAACCCATGTGCCCGCAAACAGAAAATCTCCTCCAGCTCACAATAACTCAGCAGGCTTCTGTGATTTTCAGAGACTGCATTACTGTGTGCCCATGTCTGCTGTCAAATTACTGCCTGGACACTGGCTCCATGGCTAACCTCAGCCTTACCCCAAACATGAAACTGTCCCCAAGCCCTCAGAAACATTCATCTTCTCTTGCATCCCTTCTTACAAAGTGGTATAAACTTGGATGATGCTTCTAGGAAATAAAGAACACACTTACCCCTCCGAAGACATATTATGACTTTATGTCCTCTTTCTGCAACCTACTGAGAGTGGCTGTGCTCCCTATCATGCATTTAAAACACATCAAAACAGATCTGAAGGGTGGACAGTCCTCCTGAGGTTTCTAAAGGAAAATGGAGATAAAAATCCATAAAAACCAATCCTTCACACATATCAGAGGTTGAAAAATAAAACCTAAACCTAAGTTCATTTTCCTCTTTAATGAAAGTTCTGGCAGTCCCAGGACTGTTCTAACTTCTAGCTGCTTGTCACAGCTCTAACATCACAGCAGTGAGGAAAACCTCTGATGAGGACAGTTCCTCCAACCTTAGCTGCCTTCCCCTTAAAACCCCCACCCTGCCCTACTCTTATCTGAGGCTGTGAAAAGACAATAATAACAGGAAGCTGTTCCTAGAGCTCCTACAAGGGAAACAGTTATTTCCATGTCCTGCCTTATTTTAAATACCTGTACATCAGAAAGATGGCATGCATAGATCACACACAAACCTGTAATTGAGGCAGGATTTTCTCAAGTCGTAGATGTTATCAACTGTAATTGCTGTTGTCTTGTTCGACCTTCTCCTCGAGGTGTCTCCACCTCCCATTACAATGTCACAGCAAAAGAAGTTCCCTGGTGGTCTGCAAAGAAGCAAAAGAGCAAATGGCAAAACAGAACTGACATTGTTTATATAACACAAAATTAATTCTAAAACAACAATTCAGAGAAAGTAACATTGTTGCATAAAAAGTAGACAAAAAAGTTATTTCATTGACAAATGGTGCTACTAATAGCAACACTTTACATATGTAAAACACACCATATGCCAAATCCTCAAAATGTTTCAGAAAAAGGAATACACTACTATTCTTCAGTGTTTTACAGGAATACTGAGGCATAGGGCATTCATAGAGCTTTGTCAAAGTAACCGACAATTTACCACCAGAATGAAGGACAGAATCCAGGCTTTTTAATCCCTGTTACTCAGTTATGTGCATTATTTTAAAGCAGCCCTTGGATTTACTCATTTTAGCATAGATTGGGTAAAAAGGAGCACTAAAGCAGAAAGAAACATGTGTTCTACATCTTAAAACAAGATTTTCCTTGTGGAATGGCAATAAGGATACCCTGCAGCCTTAGGTTTTCTATGCAGCCATAAAGCCTTCATCCTCTTGCCCGTGCTGGTAGCCAGGATAACCCCCAATCCATATTCTATGCCCAGTGCATGCTGCGGGAGGCAAAGATAACAAAGGCTGCGACAGAACTCCATCAGGGAAGTCCTTTTGGGCCCCATTTCCATCAGCTCATAAAAGGAACAGCCTGGACCCACATGCTGGGCTCTGCTAAGGCTGCTCCAGGCTTCGGCTCTTCATTTGCAAAAGAAATGACCCATTCATTCCTCCCTGACCTCTGCAGACACTTCAGACTGCTGACCTCATCTGCCGGTGGCCCCCGCCGCTACTGTGAGCTTCCTCAAACAGGTGCTCCCAGACTAAAACCTCTGCCTTCCCAGGCAAGCTGAACTAGTGCAGCTTCAAGAATCCTGTATCAGGGCCGTTTGTGCACAGGTTGGGAATGTTTGGCCTTTAAAACATTTATTTCCTATCCAGAAAAGCAGAGGCCGTATGAAAAGGAGGTGCAGACGAGGGGATATAATTTTAACTGAGTCAACTGAAGTTAAAAAATACAGTTGCTTGTGTGTGCATGTGCACTTGACAACACAAATCTCTTCCCTGCAACTCCTGACAGCTGCACTTTGCAGCTGCATCTTCGTATTAGTGTGTGGTTGTACAAGCAGGTCCTGCGGTTCCTGTAGAGAACTGAGTGGCTTGTGATGGGGTGTTCCCATCTCTGCAGGAGATTTCCACACTCAGTTTTGTGTCCATGGATGAAAGGCGACAATGATACTTCAGCAGGGGAATTCACATGCTTGCACTGCATTCCAGGAAAAAGACACATCTCTTCAGACATGCTCATCACCCGCATTTACCTTGGCATTCATTCACAGCCTTATTACCAGGAGTATCACAATCCATATTGACTTTTGTTCTTAACAGCCACATTCTAGAGAGAAGATTACGCCGTTTCACAGCTAGGCACAGGGTAGTGAGTCTCTTGTCAAAGGTCACAAAAGCATTCGGTGGCTGAACTGGGAATTCAGTGCGGGCTTTAAGTCCAAGTTCAGAGCCCTGCTGACTGGACTAATCTCTAGACAATAACATTTTTCTACTTTGCAGAGAGATGGGAGCTTTCAGGTATGTCTGGAGGAATATTGAGGTCCTCAGATGGAGACACGGATATACACAGCATAGACTAATATAATTTTCTCAACAGAAGTGGCATAAAAATAAAGCAAACTAGGTCAGTTGTTCCACTGGTCTCCAAAGAACACCCAATTATCAGAATGAACATAACCATCTTTAATAAGTAAGCCAGCTTGGAAGCTGAACTGTTTGTTCCAAGTGCCACATAGACATCAGCTCTTGCTACTGGCAGAAGAGGCCTGTGAATCAGAGCCCGAAGTCTGATGCAAGAGAAACTTGGGCGTCTCAAGCTGCTTTCCCCAGCAGAGAACAACCCTATTAGTTTGAGAAAGTCCCCTGCCTGCTTTCTCTCTGAGTAATTAAGAGTGAAATCCTCCTCTCAGTGACCCCAATGCTCTCAGCCTAGGCTGATTTACACATGAAAGGAACCCTCTGAGGGGCTTTCTCCCTTTCACATTCACAACCAGGCAGGACCTATAAATAAAACCTTTCTGAAAACAGGAGCTTTCAAAAAGGTCTGTGTATGTGTGCAAATGTATAGGAGAGAAATGGCCTGGATGTGGGCACTTGAGAATGCGTGTGTGTTTGCATGCATATGTGAAGAGCGGGTGAGAAGAATGTGCATTCATACACCAGCCCGCATGCAAACAAGTGTACTGAGAAAAGCATCTGCGTGGATGGGTGAGTGTGCACAGGTAGTTGGGAGCACTTACAGGAGCGGGAGGCACGTCCAGGCCGGTTTCCAGCTAGCACCATTCCAGAGGACGTTCACTCAAGCCAGCTGAGTCACTCTAGAGTTACACACGAAAAAAATAAGAGCAGATTTAGACCCAATTGTGCATATGAGCGTATGCTTTTGATACGCTTTCCCTCTACAAAGCGGTAAAGTACTTGCAGAACAAAACGCTAGTGTTCTACGTTGCTCTGGACATAATGTGGGAGGTAACAAAGAATCAGGTCTTTTGGCATGTGTTCCTATGGCTTTGACAGAAGGTGAGATTTTAAAAAGGCTGCATCTTCTCAGCAGCCTGGGACAGAGACAAGTGTTGCATTTTCCAGGGCTGTCATTGTTCAAAAGTAATTTTTTACAGTTTGTTGGAACACAAAACCCCTCAAAGTTTGAAAAATAAACAATGGGACTGATGCCATGAAGGTCAGAAAATAAAAAAAGACTATGGCTGCTTTTACAGTAGCTTATAAACACAAAATGCCCAGATATGCATCTGTACTCTCCCTCCCCCACTGTCCTGTTCACCCTTGTGTCTCTGCAGTCAGGATATTTCCCCTTCCATGAGGCCTAAGAAGCTTCCAGGAAACTGGCCGTTAATGTGACCCTGCCCTAATACAAAACAGGTGACACGAGCTCAGAGCCAAGCCAGGACAGACCGCGGGGTTTCACTGGTCTGTGAGTCCTTGCCTCCATAAGAGAAGGCTTTTTAAGAGCTGGCTACAACGTGATAATTTGAGAACTGCAAACTATTTTACTCCACCGCTCCTGACCAGCTGAATCTTTTGCTTACTGAAATTGCGTCCGTGCTCTGTGCTAACGCCAGCAGCCAGGCCGTACGCGCACTAGCACCACTGGAGCTGCACCACTGCTTGGTGGGAGATTCCGGGGTGCGAGGCGGGAGGGTGCTGCACCCTGCATCGTCCTGACTTCATCACTGCTCATCGCAGCTCTTAGATCTCTGCCCTACCCAATCTTTATGCAAACATTTAGGAGAAGCAGGCAGAGAAAACCACAAAGCAGGAGACATAGGGAGCACAAAGCCTCACAGAAGTGCACAAAGCGCAAAACATTTCTTCCACCAGTTCAAAACTCTTCCCAGCTCCTTGCAGTAGGCAGGAGAGTGTGAGCAGGGATGCAGAGCTCCCCTCCTACTGAGCTCGCAGCTAAAGCCCTCCCCCAGTTCCCAGGGTCTTCAAATGAAGATTTGCATAGTACTTCCAGATCATTCCCGAGAGAAGGGACAATGGCTCTCTCAACGCCCTCTTCCCCCCCTCCCTCCTTCACTTACAAAGCTGATAAAGCCCTGGTGAAAAGGGGAACAAAGGATTTACAGATGGCAGAATATTGATTTCTGCAGTTCCAGGACTACAGGGAGAGGATGAAGAACCCCCCAGAAACTCTGTGAAGTTTGAGACACAGGCACTATCTCTGCAGCATGAACTCCGTGTTTGTTAAGGGAGTATCTGATGGAGGAAACATTGCTATTCGAGAGGGATGAGCAGGTCCCTGAAAACTTGAAAATGCATAGAGATGAGATTACAGTCTGAAATCCCAGTGAGCGCATTTGTTGTTCCCAAACCTCCTAAACGGAGAGGCGCTTCCAGTGAAAGCAGTTTGCCACCAGGCGGGCCAGTCTGGCATTGCTCTGAGAGCCTTCGACCCCGGCAGACGGTATCGAAGGCTTTTATAAATCGCATCTCATCAGTGATTCATGCTGTTATCCGTGTCCTCTTTTCCTCACTAGCCACCACTGCAGCTAGGAAATATAAGAAAAATAAAGGTGAAAGACAAAGTCTTTGGAAAGCAGCCTTTGATTCTAAATTACAGTGGAACCTCCCTATCTCAAAACCCGGTAACTTTTAGGGCCATTACCTGAAGGCTAAAGCATCCTGCCTCCACAAGCATTTCTGTGCTCAGTACATACAAACCCAAGCTTTCTTTTGCGCTATAAACATTCTTTTTCAGTTTAGCGAGTTAACTCCACTTCTACTGAACACCAGCTCACTGCAATCGTTCAAATTTTGCTAAATTGAACAGCGATATAATCCAAAGTGTTCAAATCAGATGCTGCACACCCAACCGGACATGTTTACTGGGCAGCCAAGTCAGACCCCAGGAGTTCTGGCCTGACTTCTACCTGTCCCACCACGACACTGAAAACAGCTTTCTCAAAGTGACTGGCTACCAGCAATTTATATATTTTTTTTTTCTCCTTTTTCAGAGCTAACTTAGTAGCATTTCTGCACTCAGAAGGCTCCCAGGATACTGGATCTTTTGGGAAAATGTATGTGCTGAAACTTACTCAAAATGTTTGATTTTTGAAGGTGATAGGCTAGTTTCTAAATCAAGCTATCAGCCCTCAAATAGGTCAGCTTTGGAAAAACTCACATTAACTCCCTTCTGCAAGGCAATAGTGCACACCAGTGAGTGCACGAGGGGTTCCCACGCCACAGGTCAATAATCCAGACACAGCTACTGAGCCAGTGGCAGAGCTGACTGTTCAATCACCAATATTTTCCCCACCCCTTCGTAAAAAACCCACATGCTGTCAGGCTGACTGCAATCATCGCAGTGATAATAACCATTACATATCACACAGTTAAACATATTTCATACAACTATATAAAAACATTCTTCACAATACTTCTAAAAATATCTAGGTTTCTTCAAATACCTGTCTTACCTCAATGAGGAGTTTATCACATGAAATCTCTTCTGTCTTCCAGTAGTCACTCCCAGTTTTTAACACATTTAAAGAAGAGGTGAATCAGACCCATTTGACTCCTGATGCAGCTAATACAGAGATTAATCGTAGCTGCTAGTATGATAAAGCCTAAGAAAGCCCTATTTTAAATCAGTGTAACTTGGACAGTAACGCAACTGCCGCCACACTTGGGTTCAGGACAGACCTGACCCTCATTTTCAAATGCTCTCCACAAGCCCCTTGGAGCTCCATGCATGGAAGAAGTGCTCACAAGGAACTTCTTTTAACCTGAGGCAGCTGTGCTGAGTGACCACTACTATGTGCTGCTCTCTGTGAGCATTTTCTTCTCCGAAGAGCATTTTCGAGACTGTTAGTGGAGTGAAGGTGTCAGGGAGAACAAGGGAGAAGCACGCCTTGGCTGCTCTCACCTCCTGCTGAACGCTTGTACTTATCTTTTGAGGCTACTGCAGCAGCACAGCTCACAAGTTCTTTTTATTGTAGAGAGTACCTTTCCTCATCCTAGAGAGAAGTTTGCTGCTTGTTTTGCTGGTCCTTTTTTGTTTTCTCCCCTTTGTAAACATTAGTGTCTGTTGCTTACTTACAGTTCATTTTGCTACAAACATGAGTGATTTTGTTTACATAGCTCCTGCTATAGAAACAACACTGTAATTTGCTTTAGGATACAGAACTTATCTTGGTTTCATCACTAAAATATTATACAAAATAATTCTTGCATCTTCTGTTCCCACGGAAAGTCACATGCAAATTCCTTGATTAAAGTCTGATATTACATATCTCATAAGCCTGCATCCAAAGGATGCAGATGGAGAAAGGAAAAGTCTACCTGCAACATGGACTAGAACTTCGTGACATAATGTTCCCAACCTCATTCAGCAAAGCAGGTGTGCACGCACATGGGGAGCTGCAGTGGTTTCACGTCTGCGCTGTGCAAAATGCATTGCGTCGATGAAGACGGTAGGACACTTCTGTAGGTACACACAATGCCACCAGAGAATAACTTTTCTGTACGGAAAGAAGACTGTTCTTAAAGTGATTTATTAAATAATATGAAAGCAAACTGCTGGAAGAGATAATTGTGATTAAAAAAAATAAAGAGAATAATAAACAAAAGTACTTATTAACAGTTTACACTGCAAAGATACCATAAACATAAACAACTGAGCAATATTTTTATGCCAAGGTATGTTTCACAACAGCCTTCCAAGATCCCAGCCATCTCACCATTCCTCTGTGCTACACAGTACATTTGGACACGAACCCTGCTCCAAATGAAAAGGGGAAAAGTAAACACACTCCCCAGCAGCACACACAGCTCCCTGCCATCTAACAACTGTGCTGTAACAGCAGCTCCCTACGTGCTTTGGTCTGGCCGACAGAAAAGTGATCAGTTTCGTGGGACCAAGGCGAAACACAAGTCTGTGGTACCCCTGGCCAGAGCAGCACTGTGTAATAACATAATCCCAAACCAGAACAGGGCTCTTGCACTTTCCTTCAGCTCCTCTTCATCTTTCACAGGTGCCTGCTTCATACGACAGACAAACCTCCTCCTCCTCCTCCTTCCATGAACAAACATATCTCATTAGGAGGAAAACACAATTCCTTCATCACCATTTGCTCATAGAGCAGACAGTAAGGTCCCTTCCCAAAAGCCCCATTTTCTCTGCTTTCCCTGTTTCAGTCTCTACATGCACTACAGGAGTCCTCTCATTTTATTGCGGAGTTTAGTGTTTTAAAACATACCGTCCATTTACACAGCTTCTACCAAAGGTCAAACGGCCAACCGCCAGGCTCCAATAAAGAATTATAATAAAATAGGATCTAGATCTTTGCAAATTCATTACAATGATTTTTTTTCTTGAGATCTTTTATTTATTCAAGTGATGTTATTATTTCAGCAGAATCATCCCAGGAATCCACATAATTAAAAATACATCACTGTTTACGAAATTGCATTTCATTAATGACAAACATCTTTTCACTATCATGACTGAAACAGCTTTTATATCCCAGTGATGGGATTGGTCCCTAGTGTGAAAAAGTCAGATTAACAAATACAACAGCCCTTCTCTGCGGTTGCATAAAAGAAACTCAAATACAGCTGTGGAACCGCTTCAGTACTAGGAAATTCTACACAGGACAGCAGGGCTGTCTACCAGGACACCTACACTGAGCAGACAGTCCCTGAAACTCACTCAGGGGCACCCACCCTGGGAGACACCCATCCACAACGATGCCATAGATCGTCGGTATGTCTCCTTCTGCTCTGGACAGCTCTCTGGCCACAGCTCCCAGCCAGCGTTGCCCTCGGACACCCAGTGGAAGCCGGTACCATCCACTGCCAGCCGCCGCAGCCACCCCACGGCAGGCCCCCTTCCCCCTGCTCGCCCAGGGCACCGGGGTCCTGCCTTCCCCGGCTCCGGACCAGCCCCGCTCGAAGGACCCCTCACACCCGGTACCTCCCCGGGACCGCCCCACCCCGCCTCAATCCCGCCCCTCAGCACCAAAATGGCGCCCGTTCCCACCCCTTTAAGGGCGCACGGCGACGTGACGTCACCAACGAGCCCTCCCGCCCTCCCGCCCCCCCCCCCCCCCCTCCACGGCCGGCGCATGCGCAGCCGCGCGCCCTCAGCCACCGCCGCAGCTCAAGGTCAGGCTGGCGGCGCGCGCCGACTGCGCATGCTCGGGCGGCGGCGCGCGCAGCTGCCGTGCCCCTCTCCCGCCCGCCCCCCCCCCCCCCCCCCGGGTTCCGGTTCCGGGTCGCGCCCGCGGAGGCTGAGGGAGGGGATGGCGGCGCTCGGAAGGGTCTCCCGGCTGCTGCTCGGCGCCGCCGCCCCGCGCTCCCTGCCGGGGCGCAGCATGTCGGCCGCGGCACACGAGGCCGGCGGAGGTAACGGGGCTGGCGGGGCGGGGCGAGGCCGGGGCCCGGGCCCGCGGGCGGCGCGCCGCTGTCCTTGACAGCCGGTGTCCTTTGTGCGGTGCTCGGCAGGCCCCGGCGGCGGAGCACGGGCCAGGGGCGGCTTGAGCCGTGAGCCCTGCAAGGGGGGAGCGCTCCTTACAGATGGGGAGGGAGCCCCGCGCCCCGGTGAGGGGCGTTAGTCCCCCGTTAACGTACTGGCTGCGTTTAATGTGCTCTCGGGTCACTAACGCTCATGGAAATGGCGGTGGTTGTTCTAATTCGTGTAACGCTTCCTACTAGCCCGCCTGTGGAAGCTCCTGTCCTTCGTGGTGGCTCTGCCCGGGGTTGGCGTTTGCATGCTGAACTGCTACTTGAAAGCGCAGCATGAGCACGAGAGGCCCGAGTTTGTTCCTTATGCTCACCTCCGGATCAGGACCAAGGTACATTTGGCTGCTCTTTTTTTTTTTGTGATTGCGGAGCTTCATAGGATCATAGAATGGTTTGGGTTGGAAGGAACCTTAAAGCATATCCAGTGCCACCCCCCTGCCCTGGGCAGGGACACCTCCCACCAGCCCAGGTTGCTCAAAGCCCCGTCCAGCCTGGCCTTGAACCCCTCCAGGGATGGGGCAGCCACAGCTTCTCTGGGCAACCTGGGCCAGGGGCTCACCACACTCACAGCAAAGAATTTCTTCCTGATATCTAAATTTCCCCCTCTTTCAGTGTCCAGTGGCTCCCCTCCCGGATCCAGAGTCCCTCCCCAGCTTTCCTGGAGCCCCTTTAGGGCCTGGAAGGGGCTCTGAGGTCTCCCCAGAGCCTTCTCTTCTCCAGGCTGAACACCCCCAACTCTCTCAGCCTGTCCCCATAGCAGCAGTGCTCCAGCCCTCTGATCCTTTTCATGGCCTCCTCTGGACCATCATCTGAAATTACTACAGCACCTCTTGCTTTATTGTCCACTACATGAGGTGCTGCAAAAGAGTTTCTCACAGCTCAGATGAAGCACCCGTGGTATTCCCAGGCCTTCCGCTCCCAAGTAGTCCTGTTGCTGTCTCGCTGAGAAACATTTCAATCCTACAGCTGCTGTACTTACCTTAAACTAATACAGATCTAAAAGCTAACAGGAGATCCCAAATTCGCAAAACAGGTCTGATAGCATAGCACAGTTGATGTTTAAGTAAGAGCCAAGATCTTGTTGTCTAGAGATGGTGGCTGCCAGCTAAGGGAGACTGGTTTCCAGCTCTTGCTTCCTGCAGCCCGGGAACAGATGCCGACTTGCTGAATTTGTCAGCCTGTCCAGCTGTGTGATGTTTGAGTCCGTATTGCTGTTGATTTCCTGTGCTGTATAGATCATTCAGTCAGCTCTGACTGGCTTATTTTCTTTCTTCCTTCAACAGCCTTTCCCCTGGGGTGACGGGAACAAAACTCTATTCCACAACCCCCATGTTAACGCTCTCCCAACTGGTTATGAAGATGAAAACTAAGATCCTGACCACAGCCAAAACTTTGTCTCCTCCCATCTTGGACCAGAATGTCGTGTGGGAACCATCATTTAGGGAACCATCATTTAAGAAATTCTACATTCCTTCTGTGATGAAGCTGAATAGCGCGGCCTCTGTACTTGTGTAGAGGTCCTTCAAATAAACAACTCTGAACTTGAATTTAGGACCCGACTTTTTTGTTAATCTGAATCCTTAGGAGTTCTTCAGTGTTCCCTTAAAATATTGAGGCTTCCCAGAGGATACACTGCAGGAGCAAAGGGGTGTGGCTGCCTGAATGTTAGTATCTGCTCCTGTATCTGATAACACTAACAACAGGAACACATTCAATATAGGACATTACGCAATTTCATATTCATGTCTGGTTTAACTGATCACTGTAAACCCACAGCCAGATCAACAGGTATCAGGCTAATACTGTAGATTAAAATTCAGTATATACTGAAGTACATTCTCTGTAATCAGCTATTGGAATATTTATTAACAGTCATGAAGGCAATTTTCTCTTACCCCCTTCTGGGAGAGGGAGTGGCAGCAAAGACGTTTAAATAAGCTCTGTGTGCCTTCACAGTGTTAATCTTCAGCTCTCAAATTTTCTAGCGTATCAGCACATATGTTGCTCACAACTCTGCTTTTCATAAACCTGCAGTCTGGTTGTACAATGTCTGTCATAAAAGCGTTACAAATGAAAACACAATTTTTGCTTCATTGCATATGTCTGTATAATGTAAGGTATACTGTGTCACTCAGAAGCTTCTTTACCTAGAAGAGTTTAATTACCTTCCATAGTTAACAGCCAATTCTGAAGCCTCGAATCTGTTCCAGTAAAATGTTAATTTTGAAGTTTTAATTCTCTGCAAGTCAGCCATTTTCCAATTCCTTCTGCAACTTCTACGTTTTTTTTTTGTATGGTCTTACAGAGAGAACCATTGGCTGTCATTAATGTTTTTCGCAAAAGGAAGAATACAGCAGCTGACTTGGCATCTCGCTGCTGAAAGGAGTGGGCACTGTAGGACACTGCTCGCCAGGTTTCAATGCAATTTATTTCATCCACTAACTAGTAAAAGACAAGCTTTTCTGTGTTAAAAGCACAGAACAAAGCACTGATGGGCACAGTTGTTTTAAAGCTGACAAAATCACACTATGTTTATTCCTACATGAAGATCATAGAAAAGGAAAATGGTTGTATGTGTTATTCCTTACACAAAAAAAAAAAGCCTTGTACTTGACAGTCACCAAAATGCTATTTATGGTGCTGTTAGAAAGATCTTTCCCATAGCTTACTATTTTTATTTATACCTGAGTGACACAGTAGTTTAAGTGTCAACAGCTTGTTTTTTAAGTGCTACACTAAGACCCCTAAACGGTCTCACGCGCCCGGGCTACCTGACTGCGCTCCAGCTGACGCGTTTAGGCCACCTCTGAGGACATGGGGAATGACAGCCCCAGCCTGCTGCAGTTCCTGATCTGCACAAGTCCCACACTGCTCTCCATGTCTGGGGTCACTACCGAGGGGCTGTGGTACAGACAAGCCACCTGTTACCTTTGAGAACTGCACCATTTTATTTTTTTTAAAAAAGTAAAACTTCTGAATGATCCTTCACATAGTGCTTAAAAGCAAAGTGAGTGAAGCTCGCCTTTTTCCTCACTGTAATTCTAGGAGGATTAGGAAGTTAACTTCTCTTTCATACCCAGGACATAATATTTTTAACTCTTTCACCTGTGCTGGCATAATCAGAGGGGAGAACTTTTCCCCATCCCTGTATGAGGATCAATGGATATCTCCTCCCCTCCTACAGTGCTCACAGGGTCGCTGGAAAGAACAGGTCCAGATACCTCGCTTCTCTTCCGAACACCCTTTTTCTAGTTGCTGCAAGCATTTCGGCAGTTTACAAGACAGCACAATTAACCTTCATTTGACTTCCTAGGTGTAAAGTACACACAGTTCAGGAGCAGCTTCGTTAGTGGGTGAGATCCCCAAGCAGCAGCTGGGGCTTTTAACGTTGTCAGCCGTCAAGGTTCAACCCGATGTTTCCCTCATTCAACACACCCTTTAACCACCAGAAGCCAAAGCTGGTGATCACAACAGTGACTGTGGCCAGCCTGGTGCATTGTGGTGGTGTGAAAAAGGATGGCCAGGGCCGTGCTGCAGTTTTACTGCAGGAACGAGTAATGTTAATGGAGAGAGAATTCAAGTTCAGGGTTGTTTCAGTACCTCAGAAAAAGGCTGAAGTAGCCACCTCGCATTAAAAGTGTCCGCTTCAGCTTCTGTTGCAGGCCACCTCCGTCCCTCCTAGACGTTACACTCAGATTCTACTGGACAGTTATCTACTTGAGCAAAATATAACCAGGTTATATTTATTTTAGATAAGTCTATTGCAATAGAGTGCTTTTATACCATCTCTGTTGACAATACAAAACAATGCTTTAGCCCCTCAGCATTTAGGATCACATAAACCAAGCTCCTTCCACCAAAATTCAGCAGCATAGAGACAATTCAAAGTAAATCAACCTTCTTCATACTCTTTTTAAACACTTTCAAGTGTTATATAAATAAGCAAGAGAAATTGGTAACAAAGCAACTACTATCTCAGCCGACGCTAATAAGCATTCTCCTGTTATAGAGTACATTCAATAGGAAGTTAGTTCAAACGGCTTTTCACACTGTTAGATGCTGAACCACCACCAAAATTCCCTGAAAAAGAGGCAGTAGTTACCACATCATCCAGTCTTTTTCGTTTGTGTGTGTCTGTCTGTCTGTTTTTACAAGCGGAGAAGATCCCTCGCTTCCTAGAAAGCAGCTCAACAAAGGTATTATCCAGGTGGTGTCTAGTCTTGTGCCTGGTGATGTTGCTTAGTCCAAAGGCTCACGTTAGTGACTCCATTCACACAGCTGAGGTCAAGAGGAGTTTTCAGTTTTCCCTTTGCTTGGGCCCATGAACTCCAGCCCTTCAATGGGTATGTCCTTCTCCTTGATCGCTTTCTGAAAAGAAGAAAAACAAAACTAAAGAATTAGACTTGACGTGTCTCTACAGCACTAAGTGATGTAATCTTCCGTTCAAAACATGATCTGGAAAAAGCAGTCTTAAGACTTGTTTGGACGAAGCTTCAATTTTAGAGATGCTGAGAACTCCTGCTGAGCTACAATCCGGATCCTACTGCAGAAAGGCACCACGGCCTCCAACCCTGTGCCCGCAACAAGTTACCTTAACGAGGAAAATACAGTAAAGAGACAGCTTTAACACATTACACGTCACGACCGGCAGAAACGTGAAACAAGTGAAAATCCGGAGCAGCGCGGCGGGGTGCGCAGCCGCGGGCGGGGGAAGGCGGGGGGCTGTGAGGGGGGTAACCCCGCTGGGAGAAGGCTTGGGGCGGAGAGTGACCGGGCGGCGCCGCGGTGTCCCGGGCAGGGCCGCACGCACCTGCACGCAGAGCTGGTACCGCTTGAAGAGCTGCCCGCAGGGGTCCCCGGCGCTCTCGCCCTTGAGGAACTTCTCGGCGAACCAGCGGTTGAAGCACTGGTCGTACTCGCGCTTCAGCTCGGTGCACGCCTCGCCTACGCTGTTCATGGCGGCGGCCGAGCCCCCCCCCCCCCTCCCCGCCCTCTCGCCGGGCCGGCCGCGCCGCGCCGCCTCTCTGACGCACTTCCGGCGCGGGCAGGTGACGCGTCGGGGCGGGATGCGGGCCCTGGGTCTGTCCCGGTGGCTCCGGTCGGGACGGCTCCAGACGCCGGTCCCTCCCCGCCGGGCAACGCTGACGGCGGGGCGGCACGGCCAGCAGCGGCCGCCGCCGCAGGTAGGTCCCTTACCGGAGCGAGCGGCGGGCCGGGCGCGCCCTTCGCTAGGCGGGAGGGGAGGAGGCGGAGGCAGTGGCAGTGTGTCTTCGACTAAAGTTAGCTTTCCAAGAAAATACAAGAATTCACTGTGTCCCATCAGACTTAAACTCGGGGTTCTGCCGTGTAACCAGATTTCGGTTAAAAAAATAAAAGCAGCACTGTATTAAACTTGTGCCTTTGCCCGTTCTGCCCGCGCCTGTCGGCGCAGCAGCCGGTGGCGGTGGAAGTGCTGGATCGCTTGGAACAGCTCGCCCTGGTCGACTTCCGCGACACAGAGGGCGTCGAGCGGCTGCGGAAAGCGATCCAGTTTGCTGATCAGCTTCACGAAGTGAACACCGACGGCGTGGAGCCCATGGATTCCGTCCTGGAGGACAGGTAACGGGTCGGAGCAGGGTCTGTTTAACCGTTAGTGCATCCAGCTATTTGCTTTTGTAACTTTTTTTTCCCCTGGGAATCACCCTGGTTAGGCATTTGGCCCCTTTGCTTACAGCAGAGTCCAGCTGTGGTTTTGCGTGGAAGGAAGATGTTGTTGGCACCCGTGGCCTTGTTGTATAAGCACAGCAAAGGTGTACTCCAGATCCTTTGTGTCACAAGTGATCTGCACAGGAACCTCTCAGTGGCATTCTTAGTTGCTTCAAAATGTTCCAATGCTTGTCTTACCCCCTACTTAAAACCCAAACCAGTTTTAGAGATAAACCACGCTTCATATTTCGTATTCATAGACTAGCTTAAAGACAGGCTAGTAATCTTTGTTCTTCAGGTGTCTGTATCTCAGGGAAGATGATGTGACAGAAGGCAACTGCGCGAACGAGCTGCTGAAAAATGCCAGAAAGAAAGTAGAGGAATATTTTGTAGCCCCACCAGGTATTCTCTTGATTATAAAAACCTCTTAATTATGTTTGAATTAATCTGAGGAGTGTAACCTGCCATAGCTGCGTTTACTTTCAGAAATATTAGCTGGTAATAAGGAAGTAATAAAATAAGTAACTGTAGCCATGTGTAAAAACCAGACTGCAATCTGCTGGTCTAAAAGCAGTACAGAAGGTAGCCTTACGCTAAAGTTCCTGCACATGTTGAGCAATTATTTACAGGACGTCAGACAGGACTTGCTTTCCTTACTTGTTCAGAAAATTTAAGTTGCCTGTATGTGCTTAGAATAAACTGGAGAAACAAAGCTGTGTTACCCAGCAGGTTCCTTACAGCTGGTCTCACACAACTTTCTTTTTGTTTTCTATCAGGTAACATCCCTCTACCAACGCTAGAAGAACGAGAGACTTTTCTGCAGGGCTCTTAGCGAAAGCCCAGAACCCAAACACAATTTCAGTGTTTTATGTGGGAAAACTGAGATTTGTGCAGTCACAGCTGAAATATCCTGGCATGCATTTTGATCAAAAGAAGAGCACTTGCAAGATGATTTACAGAAGAAGGAAGGTGTAAAAAGTTTATCAGCGCTACTGAAATGTCAATGTTTATGAAGCTAGAAGGCAGCACGACAGATCACTTAATACTTCTATTTAGCTAAGGGAATTTGATGTTCTTTTAAGATACTGAATGGCTTAAAGGCCTTAAAGAGAACATTAAAAGGTTATGATTAAAAAACCCAGAACACAATATTTTTCCTCAACTATTTTGTCAGGAAAACCAGAGAGATTGGAAGGCTGTATTTGCCTGTTTCTCACCTTTAGCTTGACGGTGGCTCTGACCCTGTCAGAAGTAACAAAGTCTGTAACATTGCTGAGTATCTCTGTGATGTACGGACAGAACTCAGATTTTAATTATGGAAGAAAAGGCACTTTGAGAAGATCAGTCACTCAAATATTTTGCTTCTATTGAATATTTCCATTCTATCTCTGTGCTCCATGACTGTATGGGTTACCTTCTGTTTCCCACTTTGTATTTTTATTCTCACAAATTAAATACTAGGAGTTGTACATAATTAGAGAAAGAACTTTTCATACAGAGAAACAGCTGCTCTAAAATTAAAAATCTTTGCCATAAATATTTCTGTACACCAGACATGTATCTCTAGGGATACTAGTGATATTTCCTGGATTAAACCATTTTTTCTGTTTCAAACAAAGCAATGCAGTTGTTTGTGTTATTTAAAATATGCTGCATGGCTAAGCTTGTAAATAAAGAATGGAATTACCTGTGAACTTGACATTTTTATTCTGTTGGCACAGTGAACTAAATACACACTATAACTGTTATTTTCTTGTCAGAACGGGTTTTAGAAATACAAGTACCCCAGTGCCCTTTAGTCTTGCAGACAGACATTGCTAGGAGGAAGCTAGCAACAGCTTTATTAGAAGCAGTAACTTTTCTTCCTTGGATATAGAACTTTTCTTCCACGTACAGATTTAAGAACCCAGAATTATTTATTCCAGTTTTCATGATCTTTTCTAGTGCATAGAGTTAAATCCTGAGCCACAGTGGAATTTTCTTCAGAAGTGCTAGAAAAGACCCCTGAAGTTACTGTAATAGGATACTGCTCATCACCAGCTCTGAGTCTGCTCTTGGGCCTCTTGAGAGCCTGACAGAAGGAGCTTCTCTATGACCATGCAGGCACATGCTTCCCCTGAGGGCAGAAACTCACCTCATGAGATCGTAACTTGATGTCAGCCAGCTTACACAGTGTGTGTTCTGTATCTTTTTGCAGAGAAAAGCCACTACTCCTATTCTGTCTCTCTGTACATCTGCATAATAAACACCACCAGCTTGGTACATGCGTCCCTTCTGGTCCTGCCAGCTCTCTGATAGAGGAAGTCCTGAGCATGGCCGTAATAACAATTTCTCCTATAAACTGCATCTTCCACATCCCTGCAAACAACAGGTAATATAAATTAGAGATTAGTATACACGTTTTATTTCTTAACATCTCAAAAGTGCACCAAGCTTATTAGAAGTATCACAATTTGAAAAACACTGTAAAAAATACTAAAGACTAGATTGAGCAGTTAGTGGCGTGCTCTTAATACCATGTGTACAAGCTGCTTTGACAAACTCCCTTTCCAGCCATTCATTATGTGCCACGTGTTTAAGGGAAAAACAAGGCTGAGTGAAAAGGGCTACAGCTGCCTTTGCTGGTATAAGAAATCACAGCTGCTGGGTAGGATCCACTTTCACTCGCTACCCTCATAGGTTGCATGTTTGATAAGTTTTGAACAGGTTTTTTTTCTGGGACTGATTTTTTTTTCGTATTTCTCTGGCAGGAAGTCAGAGGAAACGCCCCACTTTTATTTGTGCACTTCATTGTTTGTTTAAGCTTCCATAACACGCACACATATATATACATATATGAGTATGCATAAAGCATGTAATTATTACGATACTTGTACTCTTTAAGGGGTGTTGAATTAAAGTCTCCATTTAACCCCCCTAATCCAATTTTCTGCAAAGCTGTAACACTGTATTAGTGCTATAATCTCAGGCTTTTCAAGATTCAGACCCTGCAACTGCTGCAAGTTTTACGAATATACAAGCTCAGCCTAAAAGTCATTTACGATGCATATATAAATCACGACAAGGAGAGACCTCAGGTCACGCCATACAACAAGCATGTTAGCAGAGAATTCCCAGTTTGAGAAATCCCCACTTGTTTCATCCATTTTGGCCTCCTCCTTTGACCGTCAGAGAGAATGGTGACGTTATTTACACGGAAAAAGGAAGAGAAATTTGAGAGTGAACTGCATGGCCGCAGGAGATTCCAACCCAATATATCATCAAGTAACTATTTAAATGCACCAACCAAACCAACAATTTGGATAAAGATGATCCCACATTCACAATGCAGCACAGGCTAAGCTTAAAACTGCCAGTTCACTGCTGCTCCCTAACCCACACGCTCCAGTGAGAGAACAGACTGCCTGATACTTGTTCCTGGCAGACCAAACTGCATTAAAAGTGGAAAACACACATTTCCTTAATGAAGGGGTTTGTTGCAACTTCACCACTAATGAGGGAATTACAGCCTTGACTCAGACACCTGCAACCACCAAAGCAAAAACCCCAGCAAAGGCCAGATGAGCTGCCTGTGGGCAGAATACGTTAGTGCTTTGGCGTGTCTAATGTGGTGGGTGCTGTGCTCCACAGGAAAGTGGGAAGCCCCACCGGGCCCCGGCTGCACCCCGAGGTGGGGACGAGATGCCCCTCATGGTGCCAGTTCGCCTGCTGTCACTGCAGGGCCCCGGTGCGCGAGCGGGTCCGGATCTGGGTCACATCTTCACAGTGTTCTGCCACAACGCAGTTTATAAACGCAGGCAAGTGACTAGACAGAGTTATGGACTTGTGTAATAAAATCGCTACCTGTAAATTCCTTGTAACTGCAGTGTGGCAATGTATATTTGTGAAATAACTCATCTTTTCTCAGTGCTTAAGAGATACAGCAAAAAGGAAAAAAAATATCTGTTTGCTTAAAAAAAAAAAACAAAAGGAAGCCATATTTAGAGATGATGTAAATATATCTTGTTCCCCTGGAGACCATGGAGATTACCTGCTAAGGTTTTTCCACTGTGATGTAGATCTGTAACATACAAAATTGGATTAGAAGCGCTAGCATATAGATTCCAGGTTTACAAAGAAAATTTCAAGGTGGAGATTTTTTCAGTTTTATGGAAAAAAGAAAATTGAAGTAGTTTTTTATTGCTAATGATGATTATTTCATGTTTTGATAGTAATTAGCAGCCCCAGGAAAAATCTCTATTAGATATAGCGATACAGAATTCAACACAGAGCAAAATAAAGCCTCACCTGAAAAGTGCTTACAGTCTAACTTCCATCTGCAAGGGAATCTCATGATATGCCTTATCCATTACCCAACTGTCTTTGGCACCTCCTCTACTCCAGCTATCATCTTCTATATGTATTTGTTCTGCCTTCCCCTGCAGCTCTGTCCTGAGGGAAATTATACTTTTATATTCTAGATTAACAAGTAAGGCTCTAATGTTTCTCTTTAAAGCCATGTATCTCAAGCTTTAATGTCTCTTGCTAACGATGTGTATCTCACCCACACTGACATTTCCTGCAGTCGTCATCACATCTGTTCCTTCAGCTAACCATTTCTTAATAAATGCATAGAAATTTGCCCGCAGCTACCAAACACAACCACCTCCTCAGAGATTCATGGGTGTTTCTGTTGTTCATTGTAAGCAGTAGGAAGATTGTTAAATGGTTCAGTTCTGTCAGCATAAAACTGTCTTGTACTCAAAGAACCATTGCTGGTGCTGCAAATACTACACACCGTTCTGTAAATTAATTGCTTACTGTGGCCCCGAGACTATTCAAAGCTTCTTCAAGTTGCTGGCACACAAAGTCTCTTATGCTCTTTCACGTGCTGCATTAAAACAGATAAATTCCCTTAATTTCATAACTTTCAGAGTTGTCCCTAACACATGCTCCTGACAGCAAGACAGAAAGCAAAGCTGTGAATTGCATCTCTTCTAATTGGAATGCTAAAACCTGGGAGCTAAAACCAGAAGTTATTTCTGACGTACTTTAGAGTGACAAAAGTACTACACTATCCAGTTTTAATATTTTGGGGACATTATGTTCTTCTGAGGTGGTCCCAGAGCTTGAAAAAGCAAAAGGTTGCTTGCAATTATACTACTTTTGCTATGAGTGACTCTGAGCAGGTAACTATACTGTACTAACATGAAAAATATTTGCATTTCAAGTGAGGTGGATGACTACTCTTGAGTTTTTTATTTCTACAAGGAAATGGCAGTCCCACCAACCAGTATTTGAAAACCTTTCTTTTAAGTCATCCTGTGCTGTTTGCTATAGACGTAGTTCAGAGTCCTGTTATTAACAGATCACCAGCTATGGAAGACTACAGCAATTTTCTAGCTGCTGACAAGAATATAAGCAGAAAGTGCCCCAGGGAGAGTGAAACTAACAAACAGAGCACTGGGCATCTCCCAAAACATCTTGCTTCATTTAAAACAAAAAAAAAAAGAAA